>NC_134473.1:12509239-12641739 GCF_964194025.1 Convolutriloba macropyga | reverse complement strand
GGTTTTGCAGTAAAGCTTTAAAAGCTATTAAAATATCACAAAATTTTGATAGAACTCATATTTTGAATAGCTCTATATTGCTTAACTAAATTTTGCAGAAAAAAAAATAAAAGTTGAAAATAATAAAAATGTTACAATTGATTACATGCATTTCAAAACTTGCCCATAGATGCGTGTTTTTTCTCATGGCTGTCTGTTTTCAAAACAAACTTCTGTTCTAAATTTTTTTCCGCTGCTAAATTAGTTTGTAGCTAAAAAATGTAGCTATTTTATTTAACTGAATAAGTTTTCAGCAGACAGCTACAGAATTTGAAGTTTATAATAAGTCTCAATAGTTTTGCTTCTTTCTAGTGAACTTGGAGCGTCTTTTTGGTTGTTAGATATTTTTGCAAGATCCAGCTTATCTAAAACTTTTTCTTGTTTTTGTGAATTTGATCTAATTAGTAGATTTAGGCCCTGAAAGCCCTTCTTAGAATTGATTTCACCGTAGCAAACGAATTTTATTATTTGCTGAAGTAATAGATTTCTATCCGCGACAAAGTAACTTTGCTTTTTTTCTGAAATGAGACTTTTGCTTTCATAATAGCAAACAAAATTTATTTTGGCCATTTAAAGTTTCTATAGTTGATACCGTTGAGAATTTGAGAGAACGATCACCTCTACTCTCGTTCTCTTACAGTTTTAAATTCTGGGGGGGGGTCGACACTTAACTCACAATTTTACTGACATTCACAACGAGAACTAAAATGATCTTCAAAATTTAATTCCAATTTTTGTATCCTGGATTTCTGCCTTTGACTGTGTTATCGTTTGGAGACCAACAAAAGTTTCGAATATCTCATCAAAATAACTGATGTGCAATGTTTCCACCCGTTCCGCGTAAAATTAATGTTAGTGTCTAGGATGATAGTCTTATATTAAGAAAATATGAAAAATAATTTTATCAAAGATCTATTGAAATGAAAATAATGGTCGTTCTAATTATCATTGCAGCGTGGTGTTATTGTATCGTTGGAACCGAGATTTGATTGTTAATATTCCAGAAAGATGTCTCATCATTGTATTCAGTGAGTATTACCAGATAAGAATCTGCAGCCATATACTTTCCATAGCTGCATGTTTTCCCTGTTTCAGGTTGTACCTTCGCACTCATTTCATACACCTGTTCAGGTGAGATAATTTCTATGGAGTATATTAACAGTAATTGAACACTCATCACTTGCTGTGATTATCAACTATCATCTGTTGAGTTAGGAAATTTGGAGGGATACCAATAATTTGGCCACTTAATCACTCTATAACCGACATTTATTATCAATCGGCTTCCCTGGCTTCGCCTTTATCAACTGGTCTTTCGTATAAAAAGAAAATAACAAAGCAATGTGACAATTCCCCCTTTAGAAAGCTAATAGAGAATACTTATAGTGTTATATTTGCTTTGCTATTGGCGTCTAATTTTTTGTTTGTTTATTTTTGTGTTTTCTTGATTAGGAGATGACCCTGTTGTGAGGGTGGATGTTCACGCGTACTTTTTGTTCATCCTACCAGGCTTCATCTTCCACACAGCCTGGTCCCTTCCCAGAAGATGTCGCATGCTCAAAACAACTGCCACAATGCAAAAGGTTTAGAATTGTTCAGAAAATGGTACGGCGTTTGTCCGATCACAGGTTGAAAGAACGTTGCAAAATTAATTTTAAAAAGAATTATATAATTAATTTTTTTTTGCAATTCGCAGTTGCGCGCTTTATGATTTGATGTTCGGGTGTAGGGTGTCGCCACTCCTCCCCGATCTTTGCGGGATATTGTAACAGAAGATCGAAGTTAACTTCACTTAACTTAAATAAACAATGCTTGTCGGTAATGTGCATTCGCAAAAACTTTCCAACTCTCTCATCCACAAAATCCAAAGGGATGAACGATAAACTCAAGGCACAAAAGTTGACGTTTGATGTGATTTTCGTTAACATGAATTTAAGAAAACTTTGAGAAACTATCTACAACAAACTTTAAAGACAACTCGAAATTATTTGTTATGTAGGAAAAAAAATTTCAACCTTCTGATTGAAAATTTCAGAAACTGGAAACTTTTTCAATTATTGTGAACATTAACCCACCCATTGCATCATTTTAGAACTCTTTGACAAAAATCCATAGTATCAATTTTCAATCGCCATAATTTTAAATTTGAAGAGACATAGACAATTAAAAACTTTTCCTGATCAAAAACGAAAAAGAAAATATCAAGCAAACATTGTCTTATGAAAGTTAAAGTATTTAATTGTCATGTATCTCAAGCTATAATTTTGAAACTGAATCATTTCATGTTGTGATCAATCAATTAGGTTCACAAGAGAAAAGTGGTAAGAACAGTAAGCAAGTCCTTGGAAAAGTAGTAGCAAAAAGATGGACCAGAAAACTTTTTTGTTAAAAAATTTGTAGGAAACAGCTGAAAAATTGTTAGAAAAAGAAATATTGACGTAAAAAATATTTTTGTTCCGACCCCACTTGTGGGGGGGGGGGGAGGAACGATATACTCAAATGGGTTTTTTTTTCTTCCGTGAATTTTGGCCGACCGATATATTCATCGTAGAGAAATGTGCGTGGTATCATTAAAAAGCTCGTCCAGCGTAGAATTCGAAATTAAAAAGATTTTTTTGAATTTCGTTTTTTTCGAGGAGTTATCGAGGTTTAAATTTTCATGTGAACACTGGATTTTTGGTTCACTTTTGTTCCCTTTAACCGTAATTTTCGTTCGAATTAACGTTTTTTCTACAAAAAATTTAATTCAAAACTAGATTTCACGCCAAAAAGTAAATCGATTTTAGGTTTTTAATAGACGAAAGGAGATAATGAAGACTAGTTCTAGTCTTAGAGGGAAGTTTAATATATAAAAAAAATTCGAATTAGGTTTGGGAGCTCTTTTTTTAGAAAATTTTGCAATTTTTTTTGTTTTTTCAAGTCACCTAGAGACTACTAGACATTTTTGATATTGAAGTTCCGTTAATGACAAACGTCTTTTACGATCAAATGAAGCCCAATGAACAAAAAATTTGTTTCGGAGGGACCGCTCATGTTTTTTTTTGGACTCGTATCTCAAATTTCGTAATTTCAAATAAAATTTTGATATATTTTTTGAGGTTTTTGCTAAAGTTTTATAATCCTATGGCATAAACTTGTTGACTAAAGGTGCAATAGATTTGCTAATGAGCATTAAGTGAACCTATCTAGTGCTGTGAGTGGACAGCTAATGCCTGTTAAGACTTTGAAAATAAATTTTCGAAAGTTTTTTAAAATTAGTGAATCATAAACTTATTTTTGTGAATTGTAATTTCGTCTCAGTAAAAACAGCATTGAACTCCTTCATACCACTGCAACATAAGTTAATCTCATTGGCGGCTTTATCAAATAACTATTGGTTATACGTCTTCAATGCCACAAGATTTCAAATTTTTTAAAAAATTTTTTGGACATTTCGTTTTATTGGTTCATTTTGAAATCCTATCACGTCATCCTAATATTGATGGCTACATCTTCCTTTAGTGAAGACGTCCAAAGGATCATAGATAAAACTTTCTGAGAAAAAATATGGTTTAAATGGCTTCAACACTTTCTTCTCCCATTTTTCTAAAGAAATTTTGGTTTTTTGCCTGTATTTGTTGTTCTTTTTTCATAGTCATAAGACATATTGTGATGTCTTATTGATTACATAGGCATCATAAACATCCTTGTATTCACATCGTGGCTTAGCTGAGCGTATTCATTGAATTCCTATGAAATCTTTTGAGTTTAATGGTTGTTAAAACTTTAAAAATATTTTTTTATTTTTTTTTGAACATAAATAAACCTTAAGCTTATATTCGTGGATTGTAAGTCAGTCTCGGTAATGACAGAACCGCTTTTCTTCTACATCTGCAATAATTTACTTAGTTAGCGGTTTTGTCTTCTAACTATCGGTTTTTTTGACTTCGGTGCACGAGTTTTCATAATTTTTATAATTTTTTAATTTTTTTTTAGTAAATTTGGTTCCTTTTGAAATCGTATTACATTATCCTAATACTGATAGCTCCCATTAGCTTAGTGAAGACGTTCAATGGATCGTTGAAAAAGTTTTCAGAGAAAAAAACTTATGGTTTAAATAGCTTCGACACTTTCTTCTCAATTTTCTACCGAACTTTTGGATTTTGCCTGTTTTTGTTGTTGTTTTCTTAGTCAATGACTTGTTGTAATGTCTTACTGATAAATTATGAATGACAAACATCCTAGTCGTCACAGCATCTAGGCATCAACTAGGCCTTCCGTTGAAAACTGTAGATTTTTTTGACTTTGATACTATGGGTTTTCTCAAAAATTTCGTAGTTTTGATGTATTTTTCTTTGCCATACGACTTATTGTGATGAGTTATTGATGTCACATGAATGAAACCTATGACTGCTACTTCATCGATGCAGAATTTAGTGTTTTTAATTAACTTAAAATGTAGCATTTTTCAAACATCTACTTTTGTTATCTCTTCATTTGGTTGACAGTTAAGTCAAAAATGTAGATGAGCTCGGGTCGGAACATCATGTGCGAACGCACATTAACGAGCCGCCTTGTTCGTTTTAAGATTAGTTTTTGAAGAAAACATGAGTTCGCATATTATTTGCCAAATTTTCATTTAAATTTTTTATCTGATTTTATTTTTTAAAAAAAACAATAGCTCCGGTTCCCTTTTTATATCCAATTACCATTCACCGTTACGGTGCTAATACATCCCAAAGCTCAAATTTGATGAAAAACTTTTGGTAACTGTACGTGTTGCAAGTTTGAAAAATTTTAGAAGCATTACATTAAAAAATTCAAGCTTTTAAAACTACAAGAACCTAAAATCAAAATCAAAATCAATTAGTTTGTAAAAAAGCTGAATTGACGATAATGACAAATTGGGGCAGAGAATTAATAAAATAGCATTTTATCAACTGAGTAAAAAAAACTTGATCAATGATAGCTCACTTCGATTTTTCATTCACTTGTAATGTTAAAAATACAAAAAGTTTAACGTTCTAATTTCTCAGGAAAAAAATTAAGTCAATTGATAATTTATTTAATTGTCTTGTCTGTCAATTAATTAAAGCAGCACTGTTTTTTTTGAATTCTTAACCGTGCCAGTGTTGTTATGTTGAACAAGAGTTTATCAGTAAGCAACAAAGTTTTGGTTCTCTGGCAGAACCCGTCAATTGAATTTGGTCAAACTTTTTCCCTTCTAATAAATGTTTTGGTTACTTCAACGGAAAACAATGAAATGTAGTTGTCTTCAAAATTCGTCTCCGCTATAAAAAACAAACCTACAAGATTAAATTAAATTTGTTTTCAGAAGCTAAGGACATCCACTCAGCACAAACACATCACTCAGTTCCAACAGATCATCAATAGGTTTCTAGAAGCCTAGTCTAGTGATGCCTTGAATCAGTAAAATATTAAAAATGAGCAAAATTTGGAAAAAATCTTGCGAAAAGGAGTATAAAATATGATATTCAACTTTCATTTGCCAAAAAACTCTGAAACTAAAATTCAAAAAAATTATACAAGAAAGTTAAAGAAGTTGTTCTTAACTTTCAGGAATGATGGTTTCGTTCTTCTTAAGGGGATTGTTATTGCAAGGTTGAACAATTTCCTATAATTATGGAAATTTTTGTCCAGTTCTTAAACAAAAAGTGTTGAGTTATCAAAAGCTAAGCCCATTAGGTTGCAAGAGTGACCAAATAAAGCCACTGTTCACCACATTTTGAACAGTAAAACTTTGCTTTTTTTAAAAAAAAATGATTGATATCAGAGTATTAAAAAAGATGAAACTAAAGAAAATCTCCAATTTCAGGAGAGGCAATAGTCTTGTCCGAGGCAATAATATATCACTACATTTTTTTCAAAAAAAAATTGTAGAAAGACTACTAAATTTGTTGTTTAGTGCGCAGGACTTTCACGAAAAAGTGAAAAATTGTTATAATTATTCTGAGAGTATTAGATAGATGTTATAATACAATTTATGCGAGCATTAGATAGATAGATAGATAGATAGATTAATTAGCTAATTTTTGGTATCATCAGACTCACATTCCGTTTTGGAGCTAACGTGATCTCAAACTAAATTTAAATTACACTCTACATAAAAATAAAAAAAGTATTGATATAAGGACGACAATTTTTCATTTTTTTCGGATGTCTGTAGCACCTGCCTCTGGAAGCTGTGGGTCTGTTCTGCACAGTCGTCCCTGTTCTCTCTGCATCTATAAATGCTGCTCTGATCTACATGGTACACAGCTATCATGGCATCACATACCTCAAGTCACTAGTAGTTGCCCTCATATATGTACCTGTGGATCTACCGCCTGGACAACTGGCATCCCTATTTAGTGTAAGTATAATTGTATAACTACCTTGATCGAATTGAAGCAATCATCATAAGCGTCCACCGTACGGCACTTAAGCTATTTTCCAAATGAAACAAAGAGGATAAGAATTACGTATCCATTTAAAGGACTAATTTTAAGTAAGTATAGTCAACATTTACAATACAGACGTGACAATCAGCTCCAAAACTGATCAAATTTACTCAAAATGATGGTACAGCGGGAGACACTTTCAGGATTCCTTGGCTAATCCTTCCCGGGTTGAAGTTTCTTTGATTTCATACAAGGATCATATATGATTTCATACTGTCCATACTTGATTTCTTAGTGCGATCCTTGTATGAAACCAAAGAAATCATATATGATCCTTGTATGATTACCAAGAAATCATATATGATCCTAGTACGAATACCAAGAATCATTCATCTATTTTTTGAAAATCTTTAACCATTTATGTTTTGTTGTTTTTATTGGGTGGTGCATCACCTATACAATGCCCCGGCATCACATTGTGATCCGCCAAAAGACCCTAACGTACAATATCAATTGCAAGTTGTGCACAAAATAAAGGAGTAAGTCCAAACAAATAACAAAATTTTTGACTTACTCTGAAGCCAGTTTATACATATAAATGCTCATTTATAAAAAAAAATAATCAGGAAAAAAATTGGATATCAGGTCAAATTCGTTTTCTGAATACGTTTAAACCACAAAATTATTCTTTTAGCGCACATAAAGAATCAAATGTGGAGTGCAAATACGATATAATAATTTAATAAGTCCTCTGACTACATTATACGGGAATTTGTGGCACCAATCAATGTATTATGTGTCATATATGACTTTGTATGAAATCCAAGAAATTTTTTCAACTTCAATGGAAAATCAAAATTATACAGTTTTTAGTCTTTGATTTTTTTTTGTATGATCCTGGTATGATTTCTAGGAAATCATATATGGTCCTTGTATGACTACCAAGAATTCATACAAATCATATATATGACCTAGTATGATTACTAAGAATCATATATGACCTAGTACGAAATCATAGAAAGTTGTATGATCGTTGACCCGGGTTATTTCATATTTGAAGGTCAATAACGACAATGAGGCAGATAAATTTGTTTTGTCAAGTTCGGCAATTTTTGCAAAATTTTAAAAGGATCTGAATTTTTCTGTTAATGCACTCTACGGTTATCCTTGACTGCTATACGACACAACAATAGTACTCTTACGTAATTTCAGGACTGGGAATTTGGTCACGTGGTGTATCTGTGCCATGCTGGGGAAACTCTCTCATCCTATCTGCAGTCTACTCTTCTTCTGCACCTCATAACTAGTCTAGCTATACACGGTTAAATTTTTGCAAATATTTCTTTTTCTTTTAAGCTGTTGCAATCCATCTTATGCACCTGATGCAAATTGTTTACTTCGAGATTATAAAAATAATACAATGTTCTGATACCTGGATGGTATTCCTCAATAGGTTAAAATTTGAGATATAAGGCCACACAAGACAAAATGGCATATCCATTTGTTCACCCTGTTTCCATTTTGACATTTGCGGTAGATTAGACAGAAAATCTCAGTCTAAGGAGCTCATGTGGTGTCCATAATTAGGCGGCTGTCCTCAAGTACAATAATATTACAGCAGCCATCTATCAACCTCTAACTTGTTTTTGAGTAGAATAACTAATTTCTCATGCTGTCTCAATACATGGAAACTGAGGACTTCATGTAACTGCGCCCAAAATTTTATAACATTTTAAAATTTAATTGTTCTCAAACAAAGTTTTTAGCATTCATTTAAGTCCGGTAGGTATTGTTTCTGAGATAGGAGAACGAAAACATGATCTCGGAGGCCAACTCGTCTCTATTTGTGAATGCCTGATTCTAGTAGTGTGGCACTGTGTGAACTGCTGTCATTTCGATTAATCTTTTTTAAGAGTTAAAGGAAATTGACAAGAGTCAGTCTCTCGCAAAGAGGCAAAAAAAAGTTGCTCTACTATCATCCTCATGTCACTGCCTCATCACAAGCGTTGCTTCAACGGGTATCTAAGTATACTTAGTTTCATCAAAAGATGCTATTTCAAAACCTATCCGTTTAACAAAAATTATTGAAATGCGCTCAAACAACGCATAAAGTTATAGTAAAGAACGGACTAACTAAAAATTAGCAACTCTAAAAGAACTAGTGAGCAGGTTGTTTTGTTAATAGCTCGATTGGGTTTTGATAGGCTAGCTTAGGCTTAACTGCTGAAACATAGAAACTGCTGAAACGGCATAAAATGATGATACAAACGGCAAACTCAGCTTTATGTGTACAAAATATCTGAACACTCAGCTCATTATTCTAAATTTAAAATTTGCACTGAATCGGCACTGACACCCAAACGCGGGCACGTAATTTTTTAGAATAACTTCTCAACTAAATACATTGATAATACTTTTATTGGGTATAGATAGATGTCGAAGTCATTACTATTCTGTTCTATCAGTCTCTCCTCGCCCGCTTCCTCCCCATGTTGAGGTTTAGATCTAAATAATCTCTGATCAGACTGTCTCAGAATAAAAAATCTACGATTGGACCAACCTAGACAAAAATGACTTCTGATCAGAATATTTTGCGTTTGAATTCAGACTAAAATGCACTCTTAAACCTCCTCTGACCAGAACATTGTAAGCTCGATAACCATTCCTGATCAGACTTAATGTGTGCTTGCATCCACGTCTGAGAAAACGAGTGCGTGCGCAAATTCAACCCTGATCAGACTGCAGTGTGCTCAATTTCGCCTCTGATCAGACTCAAGGGCACTCGAAATTGGGTCTAATCATACCCAAGTGCTGTCAAAATAGTCTGATCACAGAATGGTTATAAACATGAATGGATCGCCTAATACCGCTATAATATATCCATTTTAAAGAAATTGATATTTCCCGTATCTTATTTAACGAAAAAAATTCCATTCCTAAGAGCATTGCCACTGATAAAAATGAAGCCATTAAAATTAAAATCATATATTTAGTAGGCCGTTTGTTCATGCATCTGACTCAATAGATTAGCCTGGACAGCTTTCCATTAAAAACGTCTTCATCTACAGTTAATCAAAATAACTTCTAAAGAGGACCGGCATTTGATATCAGTTGGTTCTGATCAGCGCCATCAAATTCTAAATACTCTCCGATCGGAACGCTGCCGTATTGTTGCTGCTTATGGGAACAACATCTCTCAGTAAACAAAATACAAAAGAAAACTGAATCAAAATGCGCTCAAAATGCTTTCCGATCAGATCCAATTGCATTCGAAACCTTATCTGATCAGGCAAGTGTGCGCTCGAATTCGCCTCTAACCAGACAAGTTCCAGTCGATTATCAGATAAGATTGTACTCGAGAATTTTTCTAGACCGTGCAATTCGAGCACAGCATGCGCCGGTGAGCGCTTGAAGATGATCTGATCTGAGGTCTATCAGTCTGGACACCTGGACGTGGGTTTTTGCTCCTTGCAACTCGTTTTCGCACCGTTATGCGGCTGGCTTTGTCATGCTGGTTGCTTGAGAACATTTTTCCACTTTCAACAGGATATTCTAACAATTGGATTCTTTTTTATCATGTTTGGTTCTTTCTGAGCCTATGAATTCGTTTGGCCGGCATATTTTTTATATTCATTTATTTTCACTCTTTATTTTTTAACGATGTGTGATTTCTAAATAAGCTACCTATTTGGCGCTGCGTCATCACACTGCAGTGACAGTTTAACCAAATGAATGGGTAAAATGTTTGCAGCAAAGTTTGTGTTCGTAGATATTCCAACCATCAAAGAAAAGAGGCTATGAAAAAGAAAATACATTACAGACTTGGGCTGTTTGAAAGGATCCTGAATTAAAATATTAGATAAAAGCGGAAATTCAAAGCTGATTAACCAAAACCGGGTACAATAAAGTTTAAGTTTACAAGTTAAAGTTCAATTTTGGTAGTACCCCATGTGGCAATTGATTCTCGCATGGCTTCTATGACCTCTTTGACCTCTGGGTAGAAGTACTTGTGTTTATTTCCTGGTCTCCTCTTGTTCATAATCGACGGATCCACCTTAAAAACACAAAAGGTTATAAAAACTTTGCAAGTTCGACCCAATTGAGTTTTTTGTTTATTTAATCATTCATATAATACAAAGGAAAGTCTACGAACAAAATCAATGATAGGTATTTTTAAACCGAACAAAAAAACGCTTTGAAAATGTTATTTTAACAATTGTAAAACAACGGAGAAACCGGTACAAATAGACGTTACTTAAAAAATAACAACAAAATATGCAAATGATTGTCAAATTTGTTGTTACGCACTTGAGCAGTGTTGAAAACTAACATATCTAAAGCATCACACAGGCTGATTTCCAAGACGGATATCACTTCTGATCAGAGCGGTTCAGACAGACACCGCTACTGACCGGACTCAAGTGCACTCAAAATTTTTTTGCGCTCCAAGTTGCACTCGCAGTGACCTTTTTATAGACTAGAACGTGCCCGAAATCCAGTTCTGATCGAACCCACCTATGCTTGATGATACAGCCCAAGTAAGCCCGAAACTGCCTATGATCAGACTCAGGTACGCTCGAATTCATTTCTGCTCAGACACATCTGCGCTCAGAATGGTCATTGAAAAGTCTATCCTGTGCGCGAAATTGCCTCTGATCAGACTATCCTGAGCCCGAAGTAGTCTGATCAGAACAACGTAATGATAAATATGGGATTTTTGTCAGTGTTCGTATATCATATTCATTCCACAGAAGTTTAATTTTGATCAAAGCCCTCGAAAAACTTTTTTGTACAACATCTGAAAGTTGGCAGATTTTCATCAGGAAGATGTTTTTCTCAACAGTTGGTTATAGTTTTTCCAAACGTGACTGGTGCTTGTTAGCTGCTGAAATTTTTGGCTCTGGCCAAGCACGAATGTCAGTGAAGTCTCTTATCCGATAATCCGAGTATTCTCCGTTGGCTTTTAGAACCAACAACTCTAATTATAAACAACCATTTGATCAAAAATTGTTCCAGTTTCGATTTGACAGCGTCCTATTGAATCCGTCTAAGGCCAAACTACACTGCGCTCAAAAATGTGTCAAGTTAGGCTTAAGTTCACCTCGAGATCACCTCTGGCCAGAGTCGGTTGCGCTCGGATCAGCGTCTGATTGGACTCATGTGTCCACTTCTGATCAGACATGACGAGCGTTCATGAGGTTGCCCAAACCATGTGCGTTTCATTGCAAAACGCACAAGTGTAGGTTAGACTGAGACTGATTAGAGTTGGTTCCCGTACCGAACCTGCAGAGTAGATCAGAGCTGGAGCAGGGTAATTCCATGGTTATGTGCGCTATCATAGCTGGAACAGAGCTCCCTCAGAGTACGAGAGTACGCGACCTCTCAACTCTGGGTCTTGTCTTAAGAGAGTAGAACCCAGAGTAGGACTACTGTGGTGTCAGTCCTGACAGAGTTGATCACATAATAAAACTAAATATATTGCTCTAATTTATTCATTCTATAAGAAATGATGTTTGAAGTGCTAACATTATCTAAAGAAAAGACCATTCTAAAAGTATTGCAAATGAAAGAACCCAACCGCTGTGAAAAAAAAGTATTTAGTATACCGTTAGTGCATGTTTCTGACTCAATAGATGAACTTAGACAGCTTTCCACACCAATCGTCATGTTAAGCAAATTTTCCTCTTAAGTGGACCTGCATTTTCTTTCAGCTGGACCCCTTTGGTTCTGATTAAATCAATCTGACTCTAGATGTGCCTCTGATCAGAATGTTGTTTTTTGTTGCCTCTTAGCAGAGCCAACATCTCTGAGCCAGCTCTGTCAAGAGTTGTCCCAGATTAGGCCTGGTTGGAACCAGCTCTGTCAAGAGTTGTCCCAGAGTAGGCCTGCCCTGAGCCCGCTCTGTCAACAGTTGTCCCAGAGTAGGCCTGCTCTGAGACAGCTCTGTCAAGAGTTGTCCCAGAGTAGGCTTGCTCTGAACCAGCTCTGTCAAGAGTTGTCCCAGAGTAGGCCTGCCCTGAGCCAGCTCTGTCAAGAGTTGTCCCAAACTAGGCCTGCTCTGTCAAGAGTTGTCCCAGAGTAGGCCTGCTCTGAACCAGCTCTGTCAAGAGTTGTCCCAGAGTAGGCTTGCTCTGAACCAGCTCTGTCAAGAGTTGTCCCAGAGTAGGCCTGCCCTTAGCCAGCTCTGTCAAGAGTTGTCCCAGACTAGGCCTGCTCTGTCAAGAGTTGTCCCAGAGTAGGCCTGCTCTGGGCCCAGCTCTCTCAAGGATAGCCCAGATTAGGGCTACACTGGGCAGTCTTCTGTCAAGGGTGACTACTATACTTCTTCTCTGAAGCTACTCTGTCAACCTTTAAAAATGTCCTGATCAGACTCTGATCCAGCTCTGCGAGTTTCCCTGAATTTACTCTGTTCCAGTTCTGATCTGCTCTAGAGTTAAGGTACGGGTTTCGATCTGGATCCACAGCCTGTGCATGCACACCATAAATGTCCATGAATGATATCTAAGAACGTTTTGTGATAGTTGAATCATCTCAATGTAGAGCGTATCGCAAACACTGTTACGCAGTGCAAAAAGAAAACCTAATAATTGATTTTTTCATATTCAATTAACGAACTTAGATGTTTTATTTGCGACCAATAAGGCCCCTTTTTTCCGTCAAGTTTAGCGTTGATCTTATATAAATTTGCTATTTGCGTTTCTAATCGTATATCTGACATAAATTTGCTTTTCTTGGCGTAGATCTTACATTTTTTAGCGTTTATTTTAGCGTAATTCTCACAATCTTGCGTTGAATTTAGCGTCGATTTCACATAACTTATAAACATGTGGTTCTTTAGAGAAATAAGGTAGGCTGGCACAGTGGTGGCAGAGTCGACTCGCACGCTGGAGCTGAGTGGTTCGAGTATCACAAACCAAGCTCTAAGCGTTTAATTTTTATAAGATTTAAGCTAAATTTAAAGCAAAATTATGTAAGATCTATGCTTAAAAAGACAAAACTATGTAGGATCTTCGCTAAGAAACGCAAAATTGAACGCATTCATCGCAAAATTATGTAAAAGAATTGTGGTGATTTTTCTGACGTGTCAACGCTAGTTATCGTTATAATTTTGGCAGTTGCCGTTATAGTTATGTCACATAATTTTGGCAAAATTTCTCGGCCCGGATGTTCTGACCAAAAAAATTGCTCAGAAAATTAGAAAATGCTCACCTTTCCACTCTTGTTCATGAAGAGGATGCGTGGTACATACCCCCCATCTGGTTTGTACTGATCCTCTGTGGGTTCCTCTTTGTTCTCAAGATTCACCATGAGGAAGTGACGACTCATCATCTCTAACTTCTTAGAACCTGCCATCTACACACAAGATCTTTTTTAGTGGTGTTAATGGAATCTATGCTGAAACGACACCGAATATTTCAGTGGTCAAAGCTCAATATCAAAACACACGGATGCGATATTGATATAAAGATGTTTAGATTGCATGCCTAGAGTTTTTCAAAAATTCGCTTGCGTCTCAACTTTATGGAGTTCATAAAATATGTGCTACATATCATACGTGCTCAATTGTTGCCCAGTAGAAACGCCAGTTTTTTCTTGTATTTTTTTCAATATCAAATCAGAATTTTCGTAATTTTCCCGAGTCACAAAAAACATTTGCATTAAAAAAATCATAAAATTTTGATTTCAAAATTTTTTGCTGGTAAATTGTGAAAGCGCCACTGCATAAGTTGATATTCAATTGAACTGTGTTTCATCAAAATGTTGAATAACAGCTCGTCTTTTGAAAAATAATTGCTGTAGATGAAATTTTTCCTAACTACTCTCACAATGCAAACGATCGGCAATTTTTCTAGCTAATTCTAATTTAGATACCAAGTGCATTTGAAGGTAATTAGGTTCTCAATTATGAAAGTTCGCAATCAATTAAATATTGACCTGCTAAATAAGTCAACTCAAAGCTTCTAAGTAGAGTGATAACTAGGTGTTTGAAAATGATTTTTTTTCACGTGCGGCAATTTCACTCCTGTTTCCACTGTTTCCCTTTTCATTTTTTATCGAAATTTTTAAAAGTTGATATAGGTGTTTTAAAAGTACACCAATACTTTCATTTACCCCTCAAAAGGCATCTAATGGTTTTTCAAGACAAAGACGCTATTTGTCCTCATAAAATAAGTTAAATTTTTGAATTCTGTTTGCTTTTGCAGTTCTTTTTGTTCTTTAATCAATAAGACGCATCACTTATCCGTCTCATCATTTGCTCTCTATTATGTTATTTTTAAATAATATAACGAGTTAAGTTGAAATTTAATGGTTTAAAGAATTTGAGTGTACTTTTATTCAGTATCTGGATATTTCCATCTTTTTTTATTCTTTCTATTGCTCTGTCACTTTGTCAGAAAAATACAGCCATCACAGGCTCTTTCAATGGCCATTGTCGAGCTAGATTAATTTTTTCGTTTCAAAACTTGAAGTTTCATCTACGATGACACCACTTGTTTTCAAAAAAAAGTTTGTGTTTTTTTGTTCTGCTAGTTTTTATAAATTCTTTGTTGTTCTGTCAAATAATTAAGCGAACGACTGGTCACTTTGTTCTTTCATGAGTCATCGTGGAACTTCTTTTCAATCATTTTCTTCCATAACTGACAGCTTTCATCACTCTGAGACGACATGTTTTGAGTTTCCCGTTTTTTGTAATTGCTTTTTTATGGCTCTAACGCTAATTTTTTATCGTTAGTTCAAACTTGTTCTACACTTTTGCATAACTGAATTCCCTCAAGTGTTTCAGCATACTGTTAGTAATTAAACTGACTTTGATACCATTTGATATGGAAACTAGTTGAAATTTTGCTTTTATCTAGCTTTTTGGTGCCACTTTTGTTAAATGGTAAAACAAAAGTTCTTTTGAGGTAATATATGCTTTCCGTACATCCATATTGCAAAAAATTTTATGTATTTTGAGACTAAGATTTGTTGACCTTGATGCCACAGCTTCAATCACATCGTGAAAATAAAGTTTGCCAAAAGTTGTTTGTTTTCCTTTGAGTTTGTCAATATAACGAGGTTGATATTGTTGACTTCAGTTTGTTCAACTCTTTGAATTTCAAAATCTTTAATATAGTACAGAACCTGCTAGGTTTTTGTTATATTACCGATGAGCCTCAAAGGTGGCTATTTTCCGGCAAATTGCCCCCTATGTTTACTAATTCAGCAAATTAGCTATTTTGATTACTGCTTACCAATAAATTTCAGTACTATTTCAGATTGGTTTTTCCAACAGTTTTTTTGCATGTTGATCAGGTCCCACAACTGTCCAAGAGATTAAAAAACTTAACTTCATACTACTTGCCCTGGGAAACATGAAAATATGTATCGCATCCAAATTTCGCGGTTTCCTAGGAAAATTATGAGGTTTTCATGGAAGATGTACAAGAACTTAAAATGCTTACAGAATTTTTTCACTACTTAGTTAAAAGTAAATACTAAAACCATAGGAAAACACACAAGTGAACGCGTTTATTCTTTTGAATACATTCATAGTGACTGGGAAGAATAAAATTGCAAAACGAAACATTTTTTACGCAAGGGGAATTATTCTACTCTATTGACCATATTGACAATATTGACCTGCTAAATAAGTCAACTCAAAGCTTCTAAGTAGAGTGATAATTAGGTGTTTGAAAATGATTTTTTTCACGTGCGGCATTTTCACTCCTGTTTACACTGTTTTCCTTTTCATTTTACATCAAATTTTTTAAAAGTTGATATAGGTGTTATAAAAGTACACCAATACTTTTATTTACCCCTCAAAAGGCATCTAATGGTTTTTCAGGACAAAGACGCTATTTGTCCTCATAAAATAAGTTAAATTTTTGAAGTCTGTTTGTTTTTGCAGTTCTTTTTGTTCTTTAATCAATTAGACGCATCACTTATCCGTCTCATCATTTGCTCTCTATTATGTTAGTTTTAAATAATGTAACGAGTTAAGTTGAAATTTAATGGTTTCAAGAATTTGAGTGTACTTTTATTCAGTATCTGGATATTTCAATATTTTTCTATTCTTTCTATTGCTCTGTCACTTTGTCAGAAAAAATACAGCCATGACAGGCTCTTTCAATGGCCATTGTCGAGCTAGATTAATTTTTTCGCTGCAAAACTTGAAGTTTCAGCTACTCTGACACCACTTGTTTTCAAAAAAATGTTTGTGTTTTTTTATTCTGCTAATTTTTATAACTTCTTTGTTGTTCTGTCAAATAATTAAGCGAACGACTGGTCTCTTTGTTCTTTCATGAGTCATCGCGGAACATCTTTTTGATCATTTTCTTCCATAACTGACAGCTTTCATCACTCTGAAACGACATGTTTTGAGTTTCCCGTTTTTTGTAATTGCTTTTTTATGGCTCTAACGCTAATTTTTTATCGTTAGTTCAAACTTGGTCTACACTTTTGCATAACTGAATTCCCTCAAGTGTTTCAGCATACTGTTAATAATTAAACTGACTTTGATACCATTTGATATGGAAACTAGTTGAACTTTTGCTTGTATCTAGCTTTTTGGTGCCACTTTTGTTAAATGGTGAAACAAAAGTTCTTTTGAGGTAATATATGCTTTCCTTACATCCATATTGCAAAAATATTTATGTATTTTGAGACTAAGATCCGTTGACTTTGATGCCACAACTTCAATCACATAGTGAAAAAAGAGTTTGCCAAAAATTGTTTGTTTTCCTTTGAGTTTGTCAATATAACGAGGTTGATATTGTTGACTTCAGTTTGTTCAACTCTTTGAATTTCAAAATCTTTAATATAGTACAGAACCTGCTAGGTTTTTGTTATATTACCGATGAGCCTCAAAGGTGGCTATTTTCCGGCAAATTGCCCCCTATGTTTACTAATTCAGCAAATTAGCTATTTTGATTACCGCTCACCAATAAATTTCAGTACTATTTCAGATTGATTTTTCCAACAGTTTTTTTGCATGTTGATCAGGTTTCACAACTGTCCAAGAGATTAAAAAACTTAACTTCAAATTACTCGACCTGGGAAACATGAAAATATATATCTGATCCAAAATTCACGGTTTCCTAGGGAAATTATGAGGTTTTCATGGAAGATGTACAAGAATTTTAAATGCTTATATATTTTTTTCACTACTTAGTTAAAAGTAAATACTAAAACCAGAGGAAAACACACAAGTAACCGTGCTTATCCTTTTGAATACATTCATAGTGACTGGGAAGAATAAAATTGCAAAAAGAAACAGTTTTTACGCAATGGGAATTATTCTACTCTGATATAAAACTACAAAAATCATCAAGGAAAGATTATCTTGAAGCTAAAACGATATTTAGTGAACAATGTAAAACAATGAACGACTACACATTAATGTACCAAAAACAAGATTTAATTATACTGTTATACAATTTTTTGAGAGCTTCAGGAAGATATGTTTAGATGGTTTCCCAATCAATTTATATTAGTTACTCAAGGAAAAAAACAGGACAAGAGGGTATAATATATATAATAAATATTAGATTCAATGATGATATAAAACAAAAACTGAAGAATTCTATTACGACCCAAAAAACAAAACAGCTTATATTGAAGAACTAACACAATATCAAATATTTATTAGATCTACAAAATGTAATTATTACAACAATTTGAGGTTAATGTGCCTGTTATTGTTCAGACCCCTCTTGAGGGGGGGGGCAAACTTTATACTCAAATGGATTTTTTTGTTCAGTCAATTTTGGCCGATCGATATAATAATCGTAGAAAGTTGTGAGTGGTATCATTAGAAAGCCCGTCCCGCGTACAATATGGAATTAAAAAGATTTTTTCATTTTTCGCTTTTTATAGGGAGCCATCGATGTTTAAATTTTTGTGAATATTGACGTAATTCAGCTGTTTTTCTTTTCACATTTTTGACCAAATTTTCGTCAATTTTGACCAAATTTTTGTCAATTTCGGTAAAATATGTTAAAATTGTTAATTGTAGTGTTGTTGATTTTATCTTTTAAGATAGAGGAGGATTTTTCAAAATTCAGATTTTTTCGACGAGAAAAATGCTTTTTTAGCACACATCATTTAATTTTGGCTTTAGGAGGATTCTGAGATTATAATTTTGCCAATTTTTTGCAAATTTAAACTCGATAATTATGGAAAACGCAATTTTTATTTTTGACAAAATGAAAAATTTTATGAAGAATTGATGCAATCCGCAACCATTTCAACAATTGAGTGTTTTGTCAGACCTGCAACAATATCTGAGCTGATCTTGACCTCACCATGAATCCTTATGATAAAAAATTTTAGATTTTAATGGCAAGCGACCTATTTCTCAAATTTTTTCCGCTATTTAAATGATGTTTTTTATGTAAATTACGGACAAGATATTCAAACCAGGGCTCAATTTATGACAGATATTAATTACAATAAACGAGACTCAACGAGACTACATCATGGCTTCAGAGTTTATAGCTCTGTACCATTGTTTTCGTAAAAATTTTGTGGATTTCTCGCGTTTTGTTTTCATTTCGTGTACTTTTTTAAGCCCACTGAACTATTGTCCCCAATCAAATATCCAGTGAGCTCTCAAAAGCTATAAAAGAGCCTAGACAATTTTTCAGTTGTTGTCTAAATTCTGTTATGAATTTGAATACAGTTGTTTTAAAAAAAAAACCGGTGAATTGTATTTTAGTTTATTTCTCTCAACTTGGGGCGCAGTCCTAATAAAAAATGGCAGAGAGCAACTTTCTCTGAGTAAAAGATTTATGTCAGAAACGGTTTTCAACTAATGGTTTATTTGTTTTATTTTAAGCATAATTGAGTATTTTATGAGTTCATTTTGTTTCCTTGTCGAACTATCACATTCTTTGCAAGAGCAATTTAACAAAAGCATAGTATGAAAAATTCACAGCGTTCGAAAAAAGCCGTATCTGGATATGATAACTGTTTTCGTTGAATAGTTTATGCCTTTAGGGCTGAGACAATGTTTTTCGCAAGTTTGTGGATTTTTTTGTTTTTGCCTATATTTTTCCTTCATTTTGTTGTTGTAAGACATATAACTGATAATGATTGATCTCAATTGCTTTCCTGGGACGCAAAATTTCAACCTAGGTAAATATATCAGTTTATAGCTGTTTGTTCTCATGACTTTCAAATCAAATTTTAAATCAAATCAAATTTTTTTTCCATCTGTTTTTTTCTCGCTTTCACTTCTGTCTCCATGCAACTCAATCTCACTCATTAGAAGTTTCAATTGCTTTTGCTGATTAAAACATATTTTGTGGCTTGTTTATACGATTAGACTGGTTGCTTCAAGCATTTAGTTCCATAAAAAGTTTTCGAGATTTCTATACTGTCCAATTTTTGAGTTTCTTTTCGCTGTCATGTCTGAGTAGTCTTTCTATAAGGAAGACCCGTTGATGTTAAGATGAAGAGAAAATGACAATTTACAGCTCTTGCAGGTAATATCTTATAATTATAGTGCCTTGAACAGTGTCATGTCGCAAAATTTTGGCTTCTTTTATGTATTTGTTTTTTTTTTGTGGGCTCGTGACTTAGTCTCATTATTAACAGGTCCAATTCGCTTCCTGAGGTGTTAAAACTTATTATACAGTTGCGTTTTATTGTAGTCCTAAATCTTTTATGACTTTTGATGTTATTTGTTTTCAAAATAATTTTGAGTTTTGAGCTTTGCCTTTTAATATTTTTTTGGTCGATTTGTAGCTAAGTCTCTGTAAACACAGGTCACAATGTGTTTCCACTGAGCTAAAATTTAATTCTTATTACGGTTTTAGCTTCAAACATTTGTTTCTCGCCTTTGTTACCACTGTTACCACAAGATTTCATAAAATGCTAGATTTTTATATGTTTGTACGTTTCAATGATTTTTGATTTGTTTTTAAATTATAACAATAATCGTTTATCCCATTGGCTTTGATGTTTTGCGCAATCGAACATTGGATAATGACATGTCCCAATGTTTTCCTATGTAGATATTTTATACTTCTCATGCTGAACATTTCAACGATTTTGGTTGATATCTAGTGACATTAATAACTGTGAAATTAATTGTTTTGAAAAAAAGGAAAAGTGTTTTTGAGCTTCGCACTTGTTTGCTCTTTTTGTCGACCTGTTAACCAGTCGCATGGGACAAGTCTTGTATCTTTTTTAATGAAGTAATAGCTAAATTGTTTTGTTTTGCTTTTTATCTGATGCGAGTTTGATTTTGTTATGATTTTTTTATTATAGACATTGAGATTTGGTCGTAAATAATGTTTGTTGTTTGATTTTTAGTATTGTCCTTTCTAGTAGTCCTATTATCATCAACTTTAATTGGCCCTCTAGCTTGGCATTATCGTATTTCATTGGTTGTATATTGAACGATGTGTATGTTTTGGAAAGTTTTCCATCTCTTCATCATTTGGTGGCCAATTAAGTCAAGAATGTGGATGAGCGGGGTCGGAACATTATGTGCGTACGCACATTACCGAGCCTCCTTGTCTTTTTCTCAATCCCAACAATCCACAAAGGCGATTGCTTTCCGGTAATGTATGCTATTATGCCACTAAGTCGATTTGGTGACTCCTTACATTCAAGTTACACTAACATTTCAAAGTTGTTTTTTTTTCAACATTTTTCAACAGTTTTAGTTTTGCAATTTGATCGAATTCCACGAATTTTCAGAAAATAACGCAAACCTAAATTCAAAGCTAGAGAAAACCTAATTTTGGGCGAAACTTAATCTTTTTTTAGTTAAGTTGAAGAGACTTAAACTTAGAAGGCTTTAATCTCTCATCACGTTGAGTTCTGGTCTCAATCATGTAGTCCGAACGAGCTAAACTTCAGATAGCTGCAAGCAAAGCAAAGCGTTGCCTCTCATTAGAGAACGAGTCTTCCGACATCAGTCGATAATGATCAAATCATGTCATCCTTGTTTAAATTTTTGCTACTAGTAAGCATTGGGAGTAATTACCCAGGGCGAGACGGGATGGTTCTCTAGCAAGATCCGACGAGAATCTTGGCTGAATGACTATCTATCAAAATTCTGGAGAAAATTTTACAAGACGATGCATCCTCTTGTAAGGTCTTGTTTAGATTCTGACAGAATCTTGTAAACTCTTACAAGATCATCCCCAGTTCACTCGGTTATTAGTATTCTACTCACAAGTGGTTTCAATCTCCGGCATGCCCCACACCAGCTCTTGTGTATGATAATCATCACTGGCTTGTCTTTGGCATGCTCTTTGGCGTAGTCCAAGGTCACCCATTGTATATTGTCCCCGAAACCCTTGCTAGGGGCTAGGTGGCTATCTGGTTTGGTCTCGTGGGCGGTGGTCGTCGTGTCGCTCTCCGCAAGAGCAGGCGTTAAGTAAAAGGCCGCAATTATTAGTAATATTATGGTTGATAGTGATTGTTGAAGGTTTGATTCCATTTTGTAAGGCTCAGGTGAAACGAAACTTGATACATGTTGACATCTTGCTGAAAATAACTAAGGTGTTATCTTTTGCAAAAAAAATCGCATACTTTAGCAAGATCTTGTTAAGTTAAGTTTCGATGAAAAATTTTTTCGTGTCTTGATAATCTGTTGTTACAATACAAAACTTCTTGAAACACTGGAAGGTTTGTACAACCCGTTTTTAATATCAAAAATCTCAAAGTTTCGTTTCACTGATGTCTTTTGGGAAATATGTTAAATTTGGACTATGGAGATATTGCAAAGACGCTTTTTAATTGTGGTCAGTTAGGAATGGAACAGAAATGCGTGAATTTAGAGCTGGAATATTGTATTAAGAACTGCTGGTTATGCTGAAGGAACTGAACGCATAACCAAATACGAAAACTGAGATATCCAAACGAAATACGAAAATTGAGATTTTCTTCATATCAAGCATTTGTTTGCCTTTTGCATGCTTGCCAATGTATGGATTGAGTCATTTCACAGCCTTCGTTGGACTGAAAATTAGATCCGAATAATTTTTGAACGATCTAAGCGATCCATATATTTTTTCTCCTGTTTGGAAAATGAAGTATTGGAATTTTTAGCTAGCTTTAGACGATTTGGAATACGCAGAGAAACCTCACCGCCATGAAATCAATGCTCACCAACATACTGTTGTTTTTGTTTTTCGCCAGGTAATTTAGCAATGATGTCAAACAATTGCTTTTGTAAAAAAAAAATAAATTACCTAAAATTGTTATTGTTGGCCGTCTTTAGTCACGCGAGTTGAGCTGTGGTCGTAAACAAAACGCAATACGTTGAAATTGAATTTTCAAAAAAAAGAAACGTGAAAAATGGGCTGAAAAGTTGGGGTAAAAAACAACAATGTGAATGGGGGTAAAAATGGGGGTAAAAAACAACAAAAAGAAGGTTAAGTTCTATTAATTCATACTAATATGTAATGCTCCAGAACAGCTGAGCAAAATTTCAAATGCAACAACAACAATATCAACCAACAATTCCAGCATTGTAACCACAATCGTGACCGATTACAACCATCAACTTGATGACGTCAGCAATGAGAGAGTGTCCCAATACGAGGTGGGGAAGATAGTGGTGCGGTGGCTGGTATCAGTGACAGTTGCCATAGTAACAGGAGTCCTCTGTGGGCATATATCTTACTTGTATACTAAATTGTACAAGATGACATATCATAATGTGCCTATAGTCGAACCTTTAATGGTGAGTGATTGAAATTTTAAAATCTGAAACGATCACATATGCACTGTACCCATATGACCCTAGTCGGTGTTATAGGAGTACCCGTGTCGAGGAATGAGTGGAACAAAAATTTAATAAATGAGCGGAGTTTGAGCGGAAGGCCCAGCAAAATCGGCCCAAAGTCCATACATTTTTTGACTGGAATGAGCGGAATTTGAGCGGAAAGAATGCAAGAAATGAGAGCGGAATTTGAGCGAACATTTCAGCAAAACAGCTCCCTAGTTGAGAAAACCGAACAAAATCGACCAAATATTTGTAGGACATATTCGGTTTCACTTCAAACGTAAAAAAAAGCTTCGGTATGTTTGGTTTATTCGGTATCGTGGGTTTCGAACGTGAGAAAGATTCGGTATGGTCATTTTTAAATGCAAGAAAAATTCTGTATGCTCAGTTTTAGAAGATTCGATATGTTCGGTTTTTAAACGTAAGAGATCGTAGGTATATTTGGTTTTAGACGTACAAAACTGTCCCTTTTTTCAATTGTTTTTTTATTCTGTTTATAATGAGGTCAAACGTTTTGAGACTGTTTCGTTGCAGTAATTTCAAGCGTTCTTCTTAGAAAAAGATTCTGAAAGAATGTGCAAATTCATTGAAAATTCTTTGTAAGCTCATTCGCATTGTAACATACTCTTTGAAAATTGATGAGAATTCTGTTGAATAATTCGCATTCACTGAGTTTGACATATTTTTTGCTAGTTTGCAAGCAAAGTTTTTGACAATTGATTGCGTTTCAAAACGCCCAGTGCCAATCTTTTTCATTGCTCGGTCGGCTGTACTAATTTGCTTTTCAGACCTGAAGTTCAAAAAATCCTGGTGTTTCTCTAAAAGATACCAAATCTAACTTATGTGTAAAAACGACAATACCAAACCTTTCTTTCAGTTAAAAACGACGATAACGAATCTGTCTTACAGTTAATAACGACGATACGAATCTTTCTTATGTTTATTACAGAAAAAAAAAACGATGAAACCGACAAAAAGAATCTGGTGGTTTTGGCTAGAAAAAACGTTACCGACGATTTCTTATGTTTAAAAATCAAAAACCAAAAAAACTAGGGCTCAAAGCCCTTAAGTTTTTTAAAGCCGAATTTAAAAAATTTGAGCAGAAAAAATGCGAGAAATGAGCGGAATTTAGCTGAATGAAAAATGGAAGAAATGAGCGAATTTCGACCAGAAACAGGCAAGAAATGAGAGGAATTCGAGCGGAATGAGAAATGCAATAAGTGAGCGAATTTTGAAATGAAGAATGCAAGAAATGAACGCAACTTGAGCGGAATGAAAAAAAGCAGGAAATGAGCGGAATTCATCATATCAATAATGAATCATCATATCATTCCACAGGTTAATTTCAGTGCAAGTCCTTCAGATCAAACCAAGACAAATTTCGTAAAAATGGAGTTTAAATACAATTGTTCCATGTATTTCACTGGTACAAATTTTCCAAGTTTTTCTCTGGTCTTTCCCCTAAGTTTTGCGAAAAATTATATAATTTGAATAGGAGCATAGTAAAGAAACGGAATTGAAAAATCATTATTCAGTATTTGTTGTGCCTCGTTCTCGTTTCGAGTAATAAACTTAATTAATTCTTGAAATAAAAAGTATATAAAATTCAAGACTCACTTTGGAAGGTTTTTACTATAATCGGAACATAGACAAACTCAAGAAGAAATTTTCATGATCTATTTACGTATAGAAACATGTTTAACAAGCGTATCTCGAACGTACAAGACGATAACATTACACATGATAACACACAAAAAACCATAAGCGCTCTATACGAGAGAAAACAGCATGTTTTTTACTGCATTAGACGACCAGAAGGTCGTCCGCCAAACGTATCTTTGATCTCTAGTTGAAGGTCGTCAAAAAAATATTAAGTTTAACCTAAAAAACCATGCATAAAATTTTATCGGGGCAAGAAGTCCTGACTCTGACGGGATTCCAACCAGCGACCTCTGGGGCGCGGGCCAGAGGTCTTAACTGCTCGGCGAAATAGGCTTTAGAACAATCTGTAAGAACGCACACGTTATTTAATCTCGCTTGTACGCATTTGCATCGGCAACATCCTCCGGCTCCAAAAGCGATCAGTCTAAGAAGGCATTAGACTAATTACGGGTTTGGATAGGGTGCCGGTAGGTGTTTGTACTTCGGCAGATCGCGCGATTCTATCGTTACCGTAAAGCAGACTCGAAACTCTAGCGAGTGGATAGTTGCCCCTTGGGCTGTCGTCATCAACTATTCAGACTAAATCGCCAGTTTTCAGCACTCCGGTTGGTTGAGTTCTCCATTTGGGGCGGCGGTTCAACGCAGGAACATACTCTTTTAGCCAACATTTCTAAATCTCGTTCGCGTAAGTTTGGGCTCTAGCATACCTCTTACGATGGTTAAAGTCATCAACGGGAGCGAGTGAAGGCAAGCAGGAACTGCAGTTTCCAAGAAGGAAGTGGTTCGGCGTCAAGGCGTCAAAGTCGTTACGTCGGAGCTAACGGGCGTCAGCGGGCGGTTATTCAGCGTCTGTTCGACTAAACAGAAAGTCGTCTGAAGTACTTCATCATTGAGTCGGTGGTTGTCGAGTATGGCGTACAAAGTTCGCTTGAAACAACGCACAAGCCTTTCCCAAACGCCTCCTTGATTAAATTTCCATTTGATTCCCATCTGTGCGAGTTTTGAAGCTATCAACTTTGCATCCCGCTTGAGCAGACATGCCAATAGGTTCTTTTCTCACCGACAAAAGTTCGTGCCATTGTCTGACCAGATTACTGATGGCATTCCACGACGTGCGATGAATCGTTCGATACCCATCACACAGGTGTTTGCATCCATCGAGTGCGCTTGCTCGACATGCACCGCACGAGTCGTGAGACATGTGAATAAGAAGCCCCATGTTTTCTCAGATGAGCGGCGTATCGTTACGTAAAAAGATCCAAAGTAGTCTAGACCCGCGTTGGAGAAAAGCAGACTCTAAAACCCAAGTCGTTCAGACGGAAGATCAGCCATCATCGGCTGGTCGGGTGTTGCATTTCTTTTTCGGCAAAGAACGCAACTGAAGCGATAGAACAGAGTGTTGAACGGAAGTTATCCAACGAAGTTTCAGGACCGCGAATCTTCGTTGGATAAGTGCACGGAGATAATCGACACCTTCATGGTGATGCTTCAGATGAATGTGGCGTAGGAACAACAGAACTAATGGATGGCGTCCATCAAGTATTATTTGATGCTTCGAGTCATAGTCGATTTCGGCGAGACGCTTAATGCGGCCGGTGGACCTTAGTAGGCCACAAAGTCCAATGAACGGCGAGTAAACTGCAATATGGCTTTTCTTGTTAATTTGTTTTTATTGAGCAAGCTGTTGTCGCTCAAGGGGGAATGATTCAGACTGAATAATTAAGTGCAGTTTTTATTCTACAGCGTTAAGTTCTTCCGGATCAACTATTTCCTTTCCAGAAGACCGATAGGCGAGATGACGAGGAAGTAATTGCATGCAATACGCAAGTATCCTAAGCAGTTTAGGATACGAACTGTACTTAGGAACGGAAGGCTAAAGTCCCTTTTGAAAACGTCGGTAATCAGAGTTGAAGTCTTCTCTGAAGAAGATGCTTCAGCTGAATGACTCTTCAATTTGATGTTTTTGACTACATAGGTATTAGGCTGGAACGGGGAATCGGACGTTCGGAGAAACTGGGGACCATGCAACCAACTGCTTTTTTGCAGCGCTTCAGAAGACATTCCTCTAGTACCTGCGTCGGCTGGATTAGCATGACATGCAACATGATGCCATTGACCGACACTTGTCCCTTCAAGAATCTCCGAGACTCGGTTTGCGACAAATAATGGTTGCTTATCCTGTGAGTTCAACCATTAGAGGACATTAGTGCTATCTGTCCACATAAACGTGTTTTGAACTGGTACGGTAAGTGCTTTGCATATTTCTTCTCTCAATCGGGCTGGGAGCAAAGCTGCTTGTAGTTCAAGCTTTGGCACGGTGAGTGTCTTCATTGGAGCGACTCGTGCCTTTCCAATCACGAATGCAAGTTCGGTGCGTTTATTTCAGTTGGTCGACTGACAAGTGCACGCAAGAACGCAATTGCGCTAAAAACTTCCTGAGAACTATCTCCGAATACGTGCAATTCAAGGTGTTCAAAAGGACCGGAAAAATAGCAGCGAGGTTTGGTTAACAAAGCCAGTGTTGGTAACTCAAAACTCCAGGAGAAGAATCGATCAATCATCTCATTGGGGAGTTTTTATCCCAGCTCTGATCATGTAAACGCCAGACATCTTTCAGAAGTTGTGCTGTGATAGTAAAAGGAGCAACTAAGCCGATGGGATCGAATACTTTGGCTACAAAATTCAAAACCAACATTTGCGTGACTGCTTTACTGCTATCACAAGAAGTGCCGCGACTTACTACTAGAGTGTCTTTGGTATGATCCCATTTTAATCCCAACACATGAGAGGACGACTCTTCCATTGATGCAACAATGACTTTCGGAACAGCCTCAACAGATTGATCTTCAAGCTCTTCTAGTAAACCTGGCACGTTACAAAAGAACTTAGTTAGTTTGAAACCACCCTTACTAAGTAATTTGACCAGGTCTCGTGACCGCTTGTGCGCCTCATCAGGAGATTCCATTGAGTCCAGCTAATCATCCATATAGAATTTTTCATGAACTGCATTGCTGCGTCTTGATACTCTTATTCATGATCTCGTGCTGTTCGCTGCAACGCGTAATTTGCGCAAGTCGGTGAGTCATTTGCGCCAAAGATGTGTCGAGTGTACTGATACACCTCAACAGTCTTTGAGGGGTTCTCCCGCCACAAAAAACGGAGAGCTGGTTGAACAGATGGCAACGCACCAACCTGCAGGAACATCCCCTCGAAGTCAGCGTACACAGCAACTTGATGCTGACGGAATCTGATCAGCGTGTGAATCAACTTCTGCAGAAGATCTGGACCAGTTAGCAGGACTTTGTTCAAAGAAACTCCTTGAAACTTGGAGGCACCATTGAGGACCCTTCGCACCTTACCAGGTTTGTTTGCGTTCATGACCGGATGATGCGGCAAATACCATTTCCTGCCGGTTTGATGCTCAGTTTCCTCACCGGTTTGCACTTTAACAACATACTTATTAATCAAATCGTCTCGTATTGTTTGTGCGTAGCGTTCGCGTAAGTCGGAATCTTTAATAAGTCTCTTCTCTAAAGACCTCAGCTGGACCAATGCAGAAAAATAATTGTTGGGAATTTTGACCTCATCGGAAGACCACAACACACCCACGAAGTAACGACCTTTCTCGTCTACGGTTGACTGATCGAGGATTTTGACGGCCCGACGGTCGGACGCTGAGCGCGGATCCACTTGCTTAACAGCCCCGTATGATTCCAAGTCATACCACGACTTGATTTGTGCCGCCAACTCAGAGTCATGTTCAATTACCGCTTTGAAACTTGTCGAGATTAGACCGGACGATGACGGCATTGGACCACTTAGTACCCATCCTAACGTTAAACGAACGGCAACGGGTGAGGATTTCGAGTCGGTTCCGAAAAACTCGAGCGGGCGGATGGCGTGGTATGCGTCTTGACCAAGTATCATCTCTACGTTTGCCTAGTCATAACTCTTTGAAGGTAACACACTCGAATGAGGATATTTATCTTGCAGGGCAACGATATCAATTTTGTCAGCCCCAACGCGAAAGTTTTCTTTCACGTACGGCAACAACTCAAACGGAGAACAAGTATTCTCACCAATTGGGGTCACATTAACCTGAACAGCTTCAGTGCTGATTGTCTCTTGCGTATTGATACCGTTCACCGTCAAATTGAACAATGTTCCTTTCAAATGGAGACGTTTCGCGAGCTCACTGGAGATCCAGGAGTGACTGCATGCTGTATCGCAGAGAACAAGAGCTCGAGCACACTTCTGTGACTGTCCCTCTAGATCAACATCGAGGACCTGCAAAAGACCCTTGACATCAGTGATCGATGTGGGTCATGTGTGCTGCTTGTTCCGCGATTACTTGCATTGTCTACAGCCGTTGTTGACGTTTTTGTTGAGTTGACTTTAGGTTGTGATGCATCAGCAGATTTGTTTTGGCCGCTTGCTGGGAAAATCCGCTCCGCGCCATGCAGCAAGATGCTCTGGGTACTGCGACAGCCTTGGCGATTACACTTGCGTTGATTCGGACACGTACGGAACGAATGCTTACCATTCAAGCACGAAAAGCAGAGTTGGTCCTCTGCGACTATTTTAGCACGCTGCGTCGGAGTTTTTTTCTTGAAAATCTGACATCGCCAAATCGGATGTTGTGATTTACAAACTACGCAAGGTGGGTGATCATTCTTTGAACTTTGAGACTGCCTACTAACATTAGATGACTTTGAATTGGACGCGAATACTTTCGAAGACATTTTGCTCTTTACTGCACCACTGCTGTTAGTGTCTTGTGGTTTGCTCCGGAAAGAAGTGTTTTCATGCGATCATGATCCTCGGCTCTTTCTTTCAACCAGTCTTTGAAATCCAACATTGTTGGGCGATTCAAGTATCCTTTCATTGTGTGCAATGACCATGATTCCTTCAAATTTGGTGGCTATTTCTTTAATGCCTGATTCAAGAGTGATGAACTCTGAAGATCTGCATCATAGGAAAAAGACCTGAAGCGCCAACAAGACTAGAGACAGTTGTGGGAAAATGGATGATTTGATCAGAGCTGTGCATCCTAATTGAAGGGTATTTTGCCAATTTGTCAAGATGAACAGTGACAACTGCTTGGGAATGTCCGAACTTTCGTTCAAGCGTTTTAAATGCATCTCTGTACATTTTTCCACAATCAGCGATTTCTGCAATGGCATCTTCGGCTTTATTTACTCTGAGAGTTTTCAAATAAGTCAACTTGATGTCATCATTTAGGGCCTGCGAATCAATAGCGCTCTTAAATTGGCCGTAACATTCATGCCACTGCAAGGTATTACCATTAAACATAGCAAGGTTCCAATCTGGTAGGTACTTCTTGTTGAGATTAAGACGTTCAGCTAGGTCTTTTATTGTAACCGTTCTCGGCGCTTGAAGCATTGCGGGGTTAACCATTGGAGGCGGAAACGGGTAATATGGGAGTGTCGGCATCGTGTAGCCCAGGCCGGACATTGGAGAAAGTACCTGCGCAGATACACTCGTGCTCGAGATCCAATTTTCGTAGTATGTTGTACCGCCATCTGTCGCGGCCGAAACCGGTACACTTGTGTTCACAATTACTGATGAGCTTTGAGAAAAATTCGTGGGACACCTTACGGTAGCGGTGGACGGATTTACACTGGCCAGCTTCCATAAGGCTAAGTTTGGGACGTAATGACTGAAGGGCACTGATGCTTGAGGACGGTTTCGGGATATGATATCACCAGTAGGTATATTGGACGACAAGTTCTGCGTTAAATTAAGTACGGATTGCGCAGCATTTTGACTCGGATGAGGAGTGTAAATCGGTGTTGTTAAATTCAGAACAGGTAGTGTTCAACAAATCAGCAGTTGAGGGCACAGTTACTGTGCTACTATCGACGACATTGTTCGCTGGCGGCACGAAAAAGTTCTGTGAATAAGCCAGTAAACTACTATAGTATGCGGCTTCTTGCTCTGCGTATCTGTTCCAAACATGCGTTGATGTGTTAATCAAGGGATCTGTCAGATGGTTTCTGTTTGTGTTCAAGTTGATTGGATATTCAACATTCGGCGATCGGCCGCTGTCAGGCGCTCAATCAACAAGTTCGCCAGCAAATGGACTCTCTCTCGGTTCGTTCAATCGGGGGAACGGGAATGAAACTTTTGCGTTTTCTATACCAGTTTTGTTAAATTCATAGGAAGATTGCTGAATGAGAGGCGGTAATTGACTATCACGGTCTGCAGTCTGGGCTGGATCTGATGACGGTTCCTTGTTGTGACCTGATTTTGTTCGGTGCTCCTGATTTTGACCAGAACTCGTTTGAGATGTCTAATCTGGAGCAGTGAGCGTGTTTTCATTGTTAGCAGACTCAAGCCATTCATTTACTAGGTCATCAGTCTTCAATGAATGGTAGCTACCACGTCTTGATTCTTAGTCGGCCTTACTCTTGCTAAACAACGATTCACTATCCATGAGATCAATTTCTTTTATTTTTGCCTCATTGAGTCGTTTAGGGTTTTCTTCCCGTATTTTCTCAAGATCATTTTGGCGTTTCTTAGCAAAGAGTTCCATATCAGCTTAGAGTTCCATTTTTTCTTTCGGCCAATTCTCGCTCCCTTAGAGCCATCTCAATTTCAAATTCTCTTTCGGCAATTCGCGCTGCGGCTTTGTTCTCCTCTTTTATTTCCTTGCGTCGGAGTTTAGCCAAAAGCAGTTCTTTTCTACGCAGTTTGGAAGCATTCGATGTTGTTCTGCCCGCGGAAGACTTTTTGGAATTGTGAGACAACTTGCTAGAACTATCAGTATCTAGGACTGAGTCTATGTATTTCCGAGCGTTTTTAATGTAATCATCATGTCTTTTGTTAACACTTTCTAGCCATTCCTCAACTTCTGCTTTATTTTTCTCTGCCTGCCCAGTTGTCGCGGCGAGTGCTAGTAATTGATCATTTTTAGAGATGGCACTCATTAAGAGATCTTTGCACCTAGTTACTAGCCTCTCTGCTTTTACGCGTCTTGGGCGTTCCTGAATTGCGTCATCGATACTCTCATAGGCTGTACAAATCTCACTCTCAATTTTTGTTCGTGCGTCATGCAACTTAGGAACTCGCTCTCCATTAGATTTTGACATGCTGATTTATTGCGGGTTCACTTTTGAAAGGATTTCGGGATAATGGTCTCAAAGTTTGGACGTACACAATTAAAATAAAACACTAAAAGGGGTTAACACTAAAAAAGTGAGACCAAGTCGCCGAGCACGAATGAAGCACGAAAGGTAAAAGCGGACAAATAGTACGATAACGAAAAATGAGCTGGAAACGCACGGCAGGCGGGACGTAACCTAGCGCAGCGGACGGTTGAGTCTCAAAAAATTCTGGAGTCTCGTAACCCCAGTAGTTAGAACCGAGGACACAATAACTCAAAAGTTTTTGAGACCCAGAAAACGGGGCATGGCGAGCGAAACATGCAATGTGGGAAACGAGGTGAAGAAGCCGAACGACTTTAGTGCTACGGGCGGAAACGGAAACGCAAAGGCGGGAAAAGGAACGGAAGCAAGCTCTGGATGAGCAGACGCGAAAAGCGAGCGGCTAAACGCACGGAAAACGCGCAACAAATATGAGACACGGCGAAACAACTAGGTATCACAGCCAACTAGCTCTATAACCCCTGTAAGCTAAACTCAGGTCACAAAACCAGAAAGAAGTAAACCTAGTTAGAAAGCGACGCGGCTGCTGCTTCAGCGACGAGTTTCCTATTCTTTTTCGCTCTAGGGCGTCACTTATTGACCTTACTATGGCGAGTTTTATTAAGCAAGCAATGAAGTGAATTCTGAAGTGTTAATACTAATGTAAGTGACTTTAATTCAAGATAATGTTTCTGATGCAATTGATAGTACTCTTTAATCAAGTTCTGATCCTTTTGCTTGCGCTTCGATACTAAATCAGTGATCATTGGAAGAGTCACTATGCTTGTTTGCTTAAGAAAACCAAAAATTTTCGGTGCGCCGTTACGCGGACAATAAACAATTGCTTTCAAACGGTCTTGATAATGTTCTAATACGGTAGCAAGTTCCGGCAACGCAAGTTCGTGGTAGTTATTCATTCTATGCAATATTAACGAATTATTTATGGCGTAGTGCCAGGTGATTATATCACTTTTGTGACGGAAAACGTTATCCAACTGATATTGTACCGTTTTTCTATAGTTAACAGCGAAAGTATTCAAGCTTAGTCCGGGAAGTGAAAATACAGTGCTTGTATACCGATTTTGGCTGTTTTTTGGTAGACTATTTATGACGTGGAACAACGAACTAGTACACAAAATGAATACCATAGGCTCACATCAACGTGTATTTACCGTATGGGGACAAAAAAACTACGAACCTTTCCTGTTTTTTTATGTTTTTTGAGATTTTTTCTCAAAAATTCGTAAATTCGACAATTTTTAAAAATTTAGTCAAAATCCAAATTTTTTGTTGAATACCTGTATTATACTGTTGCCCCAACTATGCTGAACAATAATTTACCATTTTCTCAAACATTTGACCAATTTTTTTTTTATTTTTCAAATTTTCGACCTAAAAATTGTAAAAAAATTCGATGAATTTATCGATTTTTTTTTGAAAGCTGGTTTTTCAAGTTCCCACCCCTCAGACACGTTTGGCTAATATCAAATTAAAGCTCAAATATGAAGTTCAAGTTTTTCGACTAAAACCAGTTTTTTGTCAGTTGTCGAGTTTTTTTGTCTATTTTGACGCTACATCATCAATTTCTGTCGGATCCCAGTTTTTTCATTTAAAATGTATCGATCTTACAGTTTTTCTGACGTTTCACCCTTGAAATCCTTAGTACATTCACTTTTGGGTTTCCAGAAGCCTCGCTCAATGTGCTTCGGTCATCAGTTTCATTCCAAGCGTTGGTGACCAAAACCACACTTCACTCTCTTTGTGGAGTCCGGAAATCGCCTGTGAAATGATTCTGGTTCGTTATCACTGTCGGTGGACCAAATGTTGTGCCTCGTTTTTGTTTCGAAAAATAAACTTGAATAATTCTTGAAAGGTATATAAAAATTCGTAAATACGTAAAAGATATATAAAACTCAAGACTGAATTTTGAAGGTTTTTTCTCTGTATTGGAACATAGACAAACTCACGGAGAAATTTTCATGATCTATTTACGTATAAAAAAATGTTTAACAAGCGTATCTCGAACGTACAAGACGATAACATTACACATGATAACACACAAAAAACCATAAGCTCTCTATACGAGAGAAAACCGCATGTTTTTTACTGCATTAGACGACCAGAAGATTGTCCGCCAAACATATTTTTGATCTCTAGTTGAAGGTCGCAAAGAGGTCAAAAACTTATTAAGTTTAACCTAAAAAACCATACATAAAATTTCAATTTTGGCAAAAAGTTCTGACTTTGACGGGATTCGAACCAGCGACCTCTGGGGCGCGGGCCAGAGGTCTTAACTGCTCGGCGAAATAGGCAATAGAACAATCTGTGCGAAGGCACACATTATTTTCTATCGCTTGTACGCATTTGCATTGGCAACAGTTTTGATATACAAAAATCCCAACCTCAGTGTGGGCTCTTTAGCGGCAGCTCCAGAAATCCTGGATATTTTGTTAAATAGTAGAAAAGATCTCGCCTAACTGCTCCAATTGGCCTACAATTTGAGCTCTCAAATATTTTTCGTAATTACACAGTTTCTAGTTCCAATCTAAATTGCTATTTGTATTCTTAATTCTCAATTATTTGAGAAATTGACTCTTATGAGGTTATCATGGGTTTTTCATTGATTTTTGGAAAAAATCAGATGGGTATTCATTGATTTCTGGTTAACTGACACGTTTTCGACAGCAGAGTGTACCTGCTGTCAAAAGGTACCTTTTGCATCATAATAATGTTAATTTTCTCAAAGTCTTAACTGAAAAGGATTAGTCCTGCAAAGTTGATCTGCAACAGCGCCTTTAGGCATTTTTATCGAGTGAGTTTTTTTATTAGGCGAATTTGAACAAAAGTAAACTGGTGTTATCAACTAGCAGATAACAACACGTCAATTAGGAGGATCTTGATTACAATTTAGGAACATATAATAATTTTTTTAAAAACTGATATAATGATTTTGCGACAAAAAAGATTCTTTGTATAAAAACCGACAACCTTACCGAGACGTCGCACCGAGACGTGTGCGTTCGCAAACAAAATTCCGACACCGCTTTTTCGCATTATTGGCATAAATGTCTACCAAATGAGGAACAGACAGAAAACCCCCGAAAATTCAAGTAGTTTTCGAAAAAAAATGTGTATGCACAAAATGATCGCCTATCAGGCAAAAAACTCAGTGGAGTAAAAAATTCCGCATTAGATCAATAAGATCAACCATTTTTGAGAATGCAAGTCAAGACGAACAATAAAATCAAACAACAATAACAACAAACTTTAATTACATCCAAATTTTTATGTCCAGTTTTTGAAGAAAAAAATTAACAAGTTAAAAATATCGTCAGATAAAACTGAAAGTAAACAAAACAATTTTTACTACACTAGAAAAGTTATGGGACCATTCATAATAATGCTCGGTAACAATTAGACAATAAAAGAACAAAAAAACAAGTCGTTAAAAAGTTGGCTTATATTTTTTAAAAACAATCAATTTCAAAGTAATGAAAACCGTTAAATAGCAAGTGAAAACATCCATTAAGTTTATGGTCACATACGCTTCTAAAAGAGGGCAATAAGACCTGTTTTATTCATTGTTTCTATGAGGTAACAAAAAGAACAAAAAATAGAGAAAACAAACAAAACTTATTTAAAACTTGCGAGAAAACGCTGTCGAAAAAAGCAAATCTTTGCCCCTCAAAATATGTTCGATTGAGCCCTCCTCGAACGCCAAAAATTTGATATGCGACCTTCCATTAATGAAAAAAAGTAAATAGTAGACAACAAATAGAGAAAAAAGGCAAAATTAATTAAAAATTCTGTATTATTCTACAAAACAAAAACTTTCAAATTCATGAAAGCCATCAGCTATAAGAAAACAAAATAGTTTCGTTTATTTGTCCAATAAAAGCGCTTATAACCTCTAATTTTTCAGAATATGTCATACGTCTACGTAAAGATCGTCAAATATAGGCAAAAATCAACAATTAGTCTACTTTTTCTGCGAAAAACCCGTGTCGAAGCCAGTAAATTCATAACGAATTCTCTAAAACCATTAGATTTTGTACACTTGCGTCTTCCCTTGACAACAATAATGTCATATATGACCTGCAGTTAACGAGACTAGGAAACAAAATTGACAAAAAAGAACAAAAATGTGAAGATAAAAAGTGCTTTTTAAAGTCAATTGTTTTCGAAATCATCAAAGCAACCAGCTATCTACTCAAATCAGAATATAGGCGCATTTATTCCTCCATGAAAAGTTATTGAGGCCAGTTCATTTCGAAATCAGCTCATACAACTAAAAAGACAAACGACAGTTAAATCCAAATCTAAAAATTCATTTAATTCTTCGAGAAAGGGGTGTCAAAGCCGCTAAAACCATAATCTATGCCTCAAATTTTTTTAAATGTTCAATTGTGTCCTATTTTGAGCGCCAGTAATTTAAAATATGAATTGCCAGTATGATAAAACGAGATAAAACTTGAAAAATGAGCCAAGGCATAAAAATTTAAAAAAATGGGAAAACTAGTAATATCAAAGCCAGAAAACCATATTTAACGCGTAGAAACGCAAAAAAACAGATCATAAAGTTAGCAAAAAACGGTTAGCAAAATTCCAATCCCAGACTGCTCTCAATGGAAGTGGAAGTAGAACTATTTGCTTTCATGGTATGCAAAGATCGTGTTGTTTGTTTTTGGGTGTGTACTTCCGGCAAATTTAAATAAAGCTGTCTAGAGAAACAAAATGAAGTAGAAAACTGATCAACCTGGCTCCTCGATGTTTTACAATTGATTGAACTTAACCTAATTTCAATGTATCTATGTGTTTCGGTTACTTTTCCGTATTAATTGGAAATTTTGGTTATCAATTCAGCCAGCAAGTGAGAAATAGACGGGCTCTGTTAATAAGAGCAGGAAAGAGATTTACATAGTAATTTCAAGTTGAGGTCGTTTTTTTACTCCCCAGACGCTTTTCAAGCTTCAATATAGTGATGAATAATCGGAAAATATTGATAATAATATTTTTTGATAATTCACGCTTCAAAAAACTTTACAATAGGAATTTCAGAATTTATTGCAAAACCGATTTACGCTTTGATCATTTCAGACAGTATTCGAGAGTTAAAAGTGTCTAATTATCGACATTTCAAACAGTTTTCTCCAAGTGGCTAAGAAATGCAAATGGTGGCACTTATATACTTCCAGCACGGGTTCTCCTAATTTCAAAATATTATTAGGTGCATTTTTACTTTTGACAAATCTTAATAGTGAAGTTGATCGCAACAAACAAAACTTGTTTGCTGAGGGGGTCGAGAACGTTGTTTTAATTGGTTGATATTGTGTTCTGAAAAATTAGAAGAAATGTAAAAGTAAACTTTGAATTAATAAAAAGTATTTCAAGCTTTCGTATACCTGTTGTACATTTTTCATCGATAGGTGCAATGATTATTGGGACAACAAGGAATTCGTTATAGAGTGACTTGGCAACATGCCCTTGGATCCACGAAAAAAAATCCAAACAACTAATTGTTGATATTTATTTTTGTCAATCAGATTTTGTTTTTAAATTATATTTCACGCTTTGACAATACTTTGCAAACTTGAGGGTTGGGACATCATCATGTGCGAACATACGCTAGCAAATCGCTGTATAATTTTTCAAACGTGATAATTTTTTATATTGTATGAACGGAAACTTGTGCTCTTAAAAAGCTCCCAAAATGTCCTAACCGTTCGTTCTAGATCATTTTCTTGAATGCTGGGTCTGGCTTGGCCTTGCTACGGTCGCAAAAAATTCGCGCAAAAAATGGTCTTACGAAAGTCTGATCAGAGGCCAATTCGGTTTGGCACGATCTGAGCAGAGATGGAAATCTGAAGATAGCGGACGTTGCGTTTATGTCTTGATTTTCTGGGAATTTGCGAATTTTGGCGCCTATGACTATGTTTTTTCTGTCTAATAGTCGCTTCTTTTTCTTTTCTGTCTAATGTTTTTATTCTGTCTTCCGTCTTATAGTCGCGTTTTTTCTAGTCATAGTTCCATTACATCGATTCGTCGCATTGTCGAGTGTTCGCATTGTCGAGTGTTCGCATTGTCGATTCGTCGCATTGTCGATTATTCACCGAGCGGTGAATAATCACCTAACGTGATCATTATCCAACGTTTAATTCTTTAGCCACTTGCATGCTCAAATTATGTTTTCGTATATCTATTCTCGTAGTTCGTGACTTTGAAACTAATTTGATCACCGCAAAACGTTGGTTCTCAAACTGGGATATTATTTTCCAGGTAATCTGTCTCTTTTACCTGTCATACATCGTGGCCTCAATTTTTGGGTTTGGAGGGCCTTTGGCGGGTACCACATGTGCATTGTACATGGCTCTTTGGACAGAGCCCAGAACCTCCAAGAGAAGTCGTCACGTGATCAGAGGCTGTCTCAGAATCACGACTTCGATTGCAGAGTGGTTCGCCTGTCTATCTGTGGCACAGCACTTATTCTACCACAAATCAGATGTTGGGGCTATTCTATTTGACAGCTTAGGGTATTACTCTATTTACTCGCCTAGTTAAATGATCCGGATTGATACCCTAGACGTATGTCCAGACATCTGGTTGTCTGAAGGGGGTAAATCTTTTCTTTTTATTAGTGTTCTGAAGAATGTCTGGGCATATGTCTATGATAGGAATAATTCTGACAAAAATCTTGGCTCTAAAAATCCTACTCTTGACGAAGATCATGGCTCTGAAAATGTTACTAATCTTGACTTGTATTGTCTTGATGAGTAACATTTTGATGTTGAAAAAAGATGTTGAAATACTGAATTGTGTAATAAATCTTAAGCCATTTTTCGACAGTTTACTTCATTGCATTGGAAGAATAATTAGATCAAATGGACTCTGATACTATTGTTTTAGAAACTGGAGTTTTGCCATTTCCATCTTCATCTTTTCCTTTGCCACTCGAATAGTTCTCATCTACTCAATTACAAGTTGTTTCAATGTGTGGTATGCTCCACCTACAACCAGACAAATATCAACTAGTCATATCAACCCTGACAGTTTGTTTACTTTCTAGAAATTGGAAAATATCACCTTCAAATTCACAGGCCGAGACGCGTCCTCAAATTGAAAAAAAACCTCGCATCTATGTTCGCAGTGCGATTGTTATATAGAAACATTCCAATCTTATAAAATACTAGAAAAAAAGTTATTCTGTCACATTCTTTTCACACGAACAAGATAAATGTTTCAGGATAAAATGTTTCAGAAAATTATATAGGACAATTCAACTCTTGTAAAATACCGTCAAAAGTTTGTAAGATAGTCATTCGAAGTTATGCAGGGTCTGGAAATGATATTTACTCATGGAAGCTTCGGCGAGCTTTCTTATGCCCTGTAGTGAAAACATATTTCTAGCATTGAAAAAGTCAAATTCAGATGTTTTGTTTCCATGTTTTTGGTAACTGACAGTTAGCAATGTGGGACATAAAGTCAAGTTTTTGCGGCAAATCATCTTAACTTCCATATTTAGCCATCTTGAAGTTGCATCCGCAACATGCTCCACGGGGGCAACAGGAATAAGAGGATAAAACACGAATAAATCCACCAAATAAATATGTTTCCAATTCCAGTTAGAATCCATAAACCCAAATTAAATTGAATTAAACTATATGCAACCCCCTTTGCCTAAAACCGGAGCGCAAAAAATATCAACAAAAAAGCTAATCAGCGAAAACACGGGCGAGACCGGACACGGGGCGGACGAAGGTGCCGTAAGCCGTTTTCACTTTAACTACTCTGTTGTTACCATCTCGTCCAGGGAACACTTCTTCTACTCTTCCCAGAGGCCAAATACCACGTGGGGTGAAGTCTTTCAGGATCCACACCACATCGTTGACTTTGAGTGAATTCCCGGCGTTTTCGGTCCATTTTGGTCGCTTTATCAAGGTCGGTAGGTATTCCCGGACCAGTCTCCTCCAGATGTGGTTGAGGAATTGTTGAACATTTTTCCAAGACTTCATGTTAGCTGGCTTGGTTGACGGGAAGATACCAGGGGGAAGAGAGTTGTAAGGACGCTGAAGTAGAAAATGGTTTGGCGTCAATGGTTCTTCGTTTTTCATGGCGTCCGACACGTTTGTAAGTGGTCTGGAGTTCATAATAGCTTCTGCTTCAACCATGATTGTGTGGAAAACGTCAAAAGTAAACTTTCTTGACCCTAGAATGATCAGGAGCGTCCGCTTGACACTCTGGATCAGCCGCTCCCAAGCGCCGCCAAAATGAGGGCCATAAGGTGGGTTGAAGTGCCACTTGGTGTTCTGTGCTGCAAGTGCTTTGTGAATTTTATCCTTGTCGAGATCATTCAGACACCTTTTGAGTTCTTCTTTGGCACCAACAAAAGTCTTACCGTTGTCACTGTACAAATCAGCGGGCTGACATCTTCGCGAAGTGAAGCGGCGGTAGGCGTTCAGAAAAGTGTCTGTATTCAAATCTGGACAGGTTTCCAAATGAACAGCTTGCGTTACCAGACAAATAAAGATGAGGCCGTAGTGTTTCTGAAACTTATCTTTTTCTTCCTCAATGTAAAATGGGCCGAAAAAGTCTAATCCGCAGTTGGCAATTGTAAATTGTTTGTTTTCAGTCGGGAAGCGGCAATCAGGTAGCGGTGCCATAAAAGTCTCAATGTTTTGCGGTTCGAAACGTCGACAAAGGAAGCATTTGTATCTAATGCTCTGCAGTGTGCTGCGGAGACCAATTACGTAGTACCTTTGCTGTACAAAAGCCTTAGTGGCTTCTGTTCCCTGATGCACACAGATGCGATGGGCATGTTCGAGGTATAAACGACAAATGTGATCTTTTGCATGAAGTAGTATTGGCCGCTTGGCCAACTCGAGTTCACTGGGAGCAAAAATTAGCCTTCCACAGACGCGTAATATACCGTTCTTATCAAGCATTGGGTTTAACGACCTGTATTTGAATTTCGGGTCCAGTTTACGGCTACTTTTTAGCAACTCGATGACGGTTGGGAAGCTATTGACTTGCGAAATTTGTATCAAGTAAGATTTTGATAACTCAATCTCTTCAACAGTGTATTGATGGTGATTGTCACGCTGTTTTTTCGCTCTGTAGATCAGATTGAAAACAGTAGCTATCGTTAGCAAAATCTTTGTCCATGTTGAAAACTGTTTAGGGTCGAGTAATGGTTTCTTGGTTCTTAAGGCAGATCGTGTTGTTGCAGCACAAATCGGCATTTGCTCTGTAGGTCTACAAAAGACATCATTTGTGTTGAGAAAATCTGGTGGCTTAAACCATTTTGCTTCAATTTCCTTGGCTTCTAAACCACGAGTACCATGATCAGCTGGGTTTAAGTTTGTCGCAATATGGTTCCAATTGTCAGGTTTGCTTTTTACTTTTATTTCTGCAATGCGATTAGCAACAAAAACTGGTTGCTTCTTGGAAGAACCAATCCAGTCAAGGACAACTTGACTATCCGTCCAATAAAAAACATTGCTGATTTCAACAGAGAGTTTATGTCTAACAAAATTCAGGAGTCGAACACCTGTGACAGATGCCTCTAGTTCCAATTTTGGAACGCTCAACTGTTTTACGGGCGCTACATTGCATTTCCCGATCACGAATGCAGTTTGTACTTCGTTGCTGGTCTTATTCAAGCTCCTGAGGTAGACAACAGCACACGTTGCAACAATCGATGCATCAACAAAAACATGCAACTGGTTCTCTGTCTCCAGTAGATTCTGTGTTGTCATCTGTCGTGGAATTTCAAGTTGAGGCATAGAGTGATAACTGTTAAGGAGCTTTTGTAAGGGATGTAGAAGTTCAATTGGGAGTGGCTCGTCCCATTTTCTACCTAACTTCCAAAGCTGCTGAAGAAGAATTTTGAACTTTATTGTCATTGGGCCAAGAAACCCAATTGGGTCAAAAATCGATGACACCAGACTGAAAAGTTTCCGTTGAGTGTATTGTTCAGCTTCTTTAGGGAATTCTCCTAGGGATTTCATGAAAAATGTATCTTTTTCAAGGTTCCATTTTTGTCCGAGGACTCTTGTTTCACTCTTGGGCTCCTCGAGGTCTTCTGGAGTAATACACTGAAGAGCCTGTTGATGATTTGACAGGAATTTTGTGAGGCGGAAACCACCGGCTCTCAGGCAGTTCTTTACTTCAAATGCAGTCGCGTTGGCATTTTCAGGAGAGTCGAAGGACTGGATGTAGTCATCCATATAAAAATAAAACTTTATAGCGCTCTGTGCTTTTGGATATGTCTCGACGTTGTCCTCTGCGCATCTGTTTAAGACAAAAATTGCACAAGATGGTGAGCAAGTTGCACCGAAAATCAATCTGGTGAATTAAAACTGTCGCACATCGTTGTCAATAGACCATAGGAAACGTAGTGCAGATTGATCTTCATTTCGGATGCCGATTTGCATAAACATTCCTTCAATGTCTGCTAAAATAGCAATAGGTTTTTCACGAAATCTGACCAAAATTCCTATTAGACTGTTTAAGAGGTCTGGTCCTGTTAGAAGATTGGAATTTAGTGACTCGCTATTGAATTTTGACGCTGCATTGGCGACACGACGCACTTTGTTTGGTTTGTTTGCGCTTTGAACAGGGTGATGCCGCAAGTACCATATTTTCTCAGGGGGTGGGTCTGTCATTTCCACTGGCTTGACGTAATTTTTCTCGAGATCTGTGACAAGAGTCTGTTGGTACATATCACTTAGTTTTGGATCATTATTAAGTCGTTTGTTCAAACTGTTTAGCTGATTGAGGGCAGAAAAATAGTTATTTTGAAGATTGGCAGGTACTTTCCATGGAAGACCTATTTCATACCTTTCCCCTGTGTGGTTGATAGTACTCTCAAGTATTCGAATGGCAGACTTTTCATCTTCAGTGATAGTATTATCTTCTTTTCTGGTACCATCGTTCTCTATTGACCAAAATTCTTGTATCAAATTGTCCAAGGGTTGTTCTGGACTTTTCCGACAGACATGGTATACAAATACTTTCGATTTATTAGAAGATTTTGAAGAGCAGTTTCCTAGTGTGTTCAGGTACTCTCCTGCAAGTGTCCATCCAAGCTTTGTCTTTACTCCGAAGGGGCGGATTTCGGTGCCTTGAATTACTTCAGTAGGATGCGTAAAGGCAAAAGCATTGACACCAAGGAGTGCTCCAATCTTACCTTCGGCAATGTCTGGGAAATATATGTGTCGAAGTTCATTGAATGCATCGCAAACATAGTTTAGCTCAGTGACATTGGCTGCATTAACGTTTAATGTAGGGGTGCTGTAGGCTCTGGATATTTGGAACTTTTCATCAAACTGATTGAAAGGGCAAACTGTTATTGGTTGCTTTATTTTTGATAGGGGCATTTCGTAATCAACGCTTAGATATTGAACAGTAGTTGAAGATTGATATTCGCGTGGGAGTTCCAGGTAGTCAGAAACAGCATCTAATAAAAACGTAAACTGACTGCCGGGGTCAATGAGAGCATACGTGTCGAATACTTTATCTTCTTTGATAAAGGATACTGGCAGCAGCTGTAACTGCTCAAACCAATATTTCGGTGTACTGGATATTTGGTTGACATTGAAATTTTGGCTGGTAGAAGGTCCATTCAAATTCGCACGTTTCGATGACTGTTGATTATTATTATTTCCGAAATTTTTTCCATACCTGAGATTGCTTTTGGGTTTGAATTGTGTTAACTTATTCTGAGTTGCTTCAATACTTTTTTGCGTTTGTGAGTTGTTGTCGTCTTTCAATGACCAATTTTGTTGACCTGAGGTTTTAGTTTGCTGTTGGACATTGCTGGTAGTAAAAGCGGCATGTGTTCTGCTGAATTGTTTAGCTGGATTATGTAGTGTTGTATGGTGAAAACCATTACACACTTGACAACGCTTCGAGGAGGGACAAGTGTCTCTGCGATGTTGATTACTTAGACAGTTTGTACACAAGCTATTTTTCTGGATAGTTTGAAATCGACCTTCAGGGGACAATTTATGGTAGTCTGAACAAGTTGCAACAAAATGCGGTTTGTGACATTGAACAAAATTTGTGTGCTTGTTTGCAAACTGTTGCTCATTTTTCGAGCCGTTGTGATTAACATTTCCTTGATCTAAATCGTTCCTTTGAGACTGTCTTGCAGTTGTTTGCTTAAACTGTTCTTGAACCGATTGTTGTGCTGTCACAGCAGGATAATTACCGTTTTTGTTGTGAGTGAAGGTACTGGTTCTATTTTCCTGGTTTACTTTGTCATAAACCCTTGCATGAACATCAAGCCATTTTTGAAACTCAACAAGGGTAGTTGTTGTAACATTCTCTGTCAGGGTGTATTCAGTCCATTTAAGAAGCAAATTGTGGGGAATTTTTTCCTTCGCTTTCCTCAATAAAGTAGACGATTGAAGGTCGGCTTGAAAACCTAGGTTCTGAAAAGCCTGGACTAGTCTCTTAGAAATGAAGAGAATGCTATGAAGGATTGCTTGTTGTAAGAACTGTTACATTTCCAGCTCTCTAATTGGTTGATAAAAGGGTTGACAACAACTGAAGGGTCGCCAAAGCGGCTCATTATCTCGTTGAGGGCTGTATTATAATAGGATGGATCACAAGAGTAAGCATGTATCAGATCCTTTGCCTTACCCGACACTGAATTCTGTAGGTAGGTTATTCTGTGTGTGTCAGTAATTGAAATGTTATTGTGAACCATTGAGAAAAAAATATTTATCCACTCGTGATAGTGCATGGGGTTACCATTAAAATTTTGCAATTTTAATGGCGGTAATTTGATCGAGCATTTTAGGTCGACAGATGTTGGCTGAAGTTCACTATTGGTCATTGAGGGGATAAATTGTCCGGCTGTAGCAAACACTGGAGCCTGATGCTGCCTTACGTTTGAAGTTGGCAAGATGTTAGTTGGATAAAGATTAGGTAGAGGGGGAGGTCGCAACTGCGAAATTTCGTCGTTTGAATGACTTTGATTTACAGCGGGTTCAGCTGCCATGTTCTTAATGGGTAAAGGATATGATAAATAAGCGTTTGTGTTGTTCTGACCAATATCCACCATACTGGTTTGAGTAGCCGGATTGAAGCTATGGACTGGTTTGTTCGCTTCTTGAGAGGTTGTGGGATGCGTTGTAAGAAGTTGTAGATCGCTCTGCACTGGCTGGGTGTTTGATTGCGCTGGGGTAGTATATGGGTAAACAGGAGGCCTTTGAACTGCTAAACCCTGAATTGGGAAGCTGTTTGTCAAGGTTGTGTTTTTTACAGGATCATTGGGACCGATGTTGAAAGAACTGACACGTTGCACAAAACTGTTTTCAGGCTTTTGAGGTTTGAGTTGAACATCTTGTTCTTTTGAAAAACAATAGCTCTGGACATCCGAAACTACGTTTGCAGCTGTTGTTGGTTGTACATTGTTTGTGAAACAATAATGCATAGGTTGAACGTAGTTTTGTTTAGATGAGTGAGGGTTCTGATCTATTGTCACGTATTCAGGTCCATGATTAAAAGGCTTGTCAATAATTGCTCTGCCAAGGAATGGGTTTCCACCTTCATCTTGAAGGGCTAGACAAGGTACGTTGACGTTTCGGAAGCCTCTCTGACTTTCAGGGGTCAAAGATAAACTGAAACGGTTAACAAACTGCTTTTGATTGGATTGAGAACCGCTGAATTCTAAATCCTTTGCCGTTAGGAAATTGGGTTCTTGGTTCAACTGATGATCCAAGTTTGACATGTTGAGAGGCGGCAAAGTTATGGTTTCTTGCTGATGATTAGCATTGGGTTGTTCTAGGGTGTTTGATGCCGTTGGTTGATAATGACTAGCATGATGTGTTGAGTTGGAGTCAACAAACTGGTTTCCGTTCTGTTGATGGAAATTTTGTTGTTGATTTATCAAATGGCTAATAAGATGATCCTGGATTTGCTGGTTGTTCAGGAATAGTGATGGCTTGATTGGTCTTGGAGGAATGGGCGGTGGATTAATGAAGACTGTTGTGTCGTTCGGTTGTGAACTGGCTGCTTGCTCAACGATAACATTGCGTGTTGGTGTTGATTGTTCTGAATCCAGTCGTCGGCTGCTTGGGCGAGAAGGAATTGTGACATCATCGCGAAATCTTGTTGAGGACTGGCTTAATAGACCATCATCGTCCAATGTGTCAACTTCCAGTTCGGATTGCTGCAGTCTGGATGTTAAGGCTTTCTGTCTGTCGAGAATCGAAGTTGCTGTACTCTGGTGAGGCTTCGCCCTCAACACTGCTTCTGTCTTCTTGTCCAATTCTGTTTGCAGCGTTTTGGCTCTGCTTATCAGTAGATTTAATGATCGGAAGCTCTTTCTATCGTCTATTGCCTTCTGCAACAAATCAAGCTGGCTTTTCAAAGAACTTTCCGTTGATTTAAACATGTTCACTGCAAACTGACACTCGTCGTTGTTCCTTTGCGACATCTTTGATCTCTGTTGTTGTTGTTGTTTTGCTTGTCTTTCAGGTTAAAATGAAAACGGCTAAAAACCGGAGCGACGAACTTTTGATGTCAAAAACTAATTTGGCTAATCAGCCAAAAATTTCCTATAAAAGTTCAGCGACGCAAATATTTTCAAAAACAAGAATCCTAAGGTTGTGGTGGTGCTAATTATAGTAGATTTTAATTGCTAAAAAAGAAAAAAAATTCGTTCGAACGTTTATCGTCTTTTTTTGCAGGACCAAATAACTGCTACAAATAGATTTTCTTTTTTGTTTTCAAATAGTTTTTTTTTCTTCGGACAATGACTGTAATGGTTTGTGCTTTCTCCCTGAATGTAAGCAAAAACAATTAGTTCTACTGTTTTACTTTTACGAGAAGCCCAAAAGGAGGTTGCTAAAAAAATATATAATTTTTTTTTCTTTTTTTTTTTTTTTTGCGGAGCGACTAGGCAACGAGGGTTACAAGAAAAAACGTTGGTTGTTGAGTTGTCTCTGTGTTGATTTAGGAAAACCCACTAAAGACTTTACTGTGTAGAACTGCTTGAGGTTCTTGAGAGACGTTTTGCTCTTCTTGAAATAATTGAAATCTTCTAAATGGGGTGACTACTGATACCAAAAAGAAAAGGCTTCTCATTTCACAATGGTGACTTCTGAAACCAGTAAAAATTATCGATTTCTTCTTGGTAACTACTGGAACCGTGCAAAATTTGTTCTTCTGATTGGTGACTACTGAGACCAGCAGGGCAATAGGGACTTCTTCCCGGTGACGTTTGTGACCGCGGACAAGGAAAAAATTAAACGGTTCTTAAAGTTAACAGGGGAAAACTTTTTGCTTTATTTTCTGCTGAAGGCTATATTCTATATTTATCGTTTTGCAAATCTTTCAAAAAATCAAAGCTTTGTTCTAGTTGGGAAGTTGTTTTATGTGTTTTGCTTTCTTTATTGGAGTTGTTCTTGGGATTTTGTAATAAGTGTTTTCTTTTTTTTTGAAGAAACCTGTTTGGAACTTTTTTCTGTAACTCTTATTGATTCCAGACTCCGGATATAACACATTCGAAAAGAAAAATTTTGAGAAATTTTCAAAATCTTACTCAAAAAATGAGTTAGACTGTTTGATTCACAATTTAGGTTTTTTTTGTGCAGTCCGAAAAAATCGAAACCGTTTTTCTTTTCTTTTTTCGAAAGGCCTTTCTAACTTCTCTTTTTTTTCTGAGGCTGACTCATATATCAACTAAATATCAACCTTCGGCAATTGCACGGTAAATCAGAGGGCTAGTTTGACAACTTGGTTTGCTTTCAAGGCGATGTGTAGTCAGAAATATAAACTATTTTTCGAATTTTTTTTTTGATTTCAAAAAAGTTTTTTTGGCAATTCGCGTTATTGAGATCACAATTCGGTGTACTGACCTAAATAGCTTTCTCTCCAGTGTAAAAAGTATTTCTAGCATTGAAAAAGTCAAATTCAGATGTTTTGTTTCCATGTTTTTGGTAACTGACAGTTAGCAATGTGGGACATAAAGTCAAGTTTTTTGCGGCAAATCATCTTAACTTCCATATTTAGCCATCTTGAAGTTGCATCCGCAACATGCCCGTCACTTTCTCGATTTTCACTCAAACTCCAAAACTGAAAAAAAAGCAAGACACTCCTTTTATTTTTTTCTAGAGATGTCAAAACTTTTCATTGATGAATTTAAAGATAGTATGGTCTTTTTGGTTTACACAATGATCTGATCGAAATTATCTCGGGTCTGGGTTGGTTTTTATTAGAGATCAAAGTCCGAAAATGCCCATCTGATCGGAGCGCATGTTCTGAAAAAGTCCTAAGATGGCAAAGTCTGAAAATAATCTGATCGGAGGTCTAAAGCAGAAAATGAGTTGATGACAGCTCAAATTCCGAAAATGGCCCGACCAAAGGTAGTTTGTTTATCCCCCACCCTAAAATAACTTGCTTAACTGGAAACCGAACACTTATTCGTGGGTACTTGGAAAAAAGAAAAAGTAAACATATCTGTCACAAAACAAGACAAAATAGCACAACCAGCTGCCAACGATGTGAGTGGCAACAGTAGTGGTGGCTTCATCATATCTGGATGGGAGAAGTTTGCCATATTCTTCTCGGGCATCAGAGGTCCACTTTCTTTCTGGCTCGCCATCTACGTCACTGAATGCTTCGGTATCCAATTTTAAAAAAACTTGGAAGCTAAATCAGGCCAGACAGGCCACACTTCACAGAAATCTCAACTATTTCCCAGGCTGAGGTGCCAGACAAAATTGTCTATGTCCAGGCCGTCCCAGAGGGAAAGATCTTATGTCCGTTCATGGAAAGAATTTCGTGCGTCCATGATCAGGCTTTCGAGAGTTTTTCGTTGTTTCCATGTTTCGATACTAAGAAATTTTGAACGCATGACGCCTCCTCCCCCCCTCCTGTGCTTTCAACTTGGCTCTGGACATACTTGATTCTATCTGGGAGCTCAACCTGGGTTTGTTTCATTTCACAAATATAAGACAATATTGGAGAACGCAATATTAATGTGTATATGAGTGCTTCCGCACGGTGGAGCCGACTCTATCCATGCTTAAAATTGCAAATTTTTGCTTTCATTACATTTAGCTCAGTTTACTAATATTTTCATAAATTTAATATTTTGTGTTATTTTTACTTGAAAAACAATAATAATAAAATAATTTTATATATTTTCTTTTTTATATATTTATTTTACAAACATCTTCATCATTAATATATGGTTTTCTCTTAAACCTCTCCATCTATCAATACACGCATCACCCAATTGAGTATTAGTAATTAATTGTTTAAAATTATGGTTATCAAACTCCACTTTTAATTCTTTATATTTAGAAATGGTATCAGCGGAAACTTTGTTGCCAAAATGAACAACATTAGTTTCAATTTCAGTCAACTCATTGGCTAATGTGGATATATTAGATGAATTAAGAGAAACAAGTTCAACTGTATCACCATTAATCCATACAGTATCTCCATTGGTTGTAGATGATGGCAAACCAATAATGTTTGCATTTAGTCGGCCATTTGTAACTTCTTCAAATTTACCTTTTCTTAGTTCAGTTATGTTTTTACTTAAAATATCTATTTTATTATTAGAAGATAATAGGTTTTTGTCACAATACTCTTTTTTAACAAAATCTTTTTGATCTATGGGAGGGTGTGCATTTGTAATTTTATAAGTATCTTTCATGTCAATATTATCATTATCTTCTAGGAATGAACCATGAGCCTTACTTAGTGTTAAGTTGTTCGTTGATGTTGATGTTGATGTTGATTGATCTTTAGCCTGATTGAATCTATTTCTTGTCATCTTCGTATTTGTTTACAGTAAGGACTGAATCCAGCTTCGCTGGCTTATAACAGAAAGCTAATATTTAAAGATTCCAAAACCTTATTATTAGATTCAAACTCAAATTCGGATTTTAATAGTTCCTGTTTATAATATTTAACTTCTATTATCTCCCCATTAATATCTTCTATTTTTTATGTTGGTGGTTGGGTTTTTAGAACTTCATTCACTTTAAACAATTTTCTATTCCAATTAGAAGTGTATCCTTTAGAGAAAAAATTACGTTTGTCAGCAGTCCTGACATAATCACCAACTTTATGTTTGGGTTTAATATTCTTAAAACTAAAAGTGTCTAAAACCTAATCGGTATTATTAGAAGCATCAACGGGTGTCATATTAATAGTAGAATGAAGGTTATTGTATTAGGTTATTACTGCATCATTTAATATATCTACACAATTACCATCACCATTGATGAACATTGGTTTATTAATTATGTGTAATAAGGTTCTATTAAAGTTTTCTATAAACACATCCTTTGAATCTCAGTATGTAGAATATAATTCGGTTTCATATTCTTTAAGTAAAGATTTAAATGTTTTATTGTAAAACTCACTACCTCTATCTACCCATAACTGTTCTGGTTTTCTACTTTCAGAGCCACCCTGTGGATGTTAACCTAATACAATTTTAAAGCCATTAGTTATAGATAAACCTGATTTATTCTTCAATGGAGTAGCCCAAGCATATTTTGTGAATATATCTATAAATGTTAATATAAACTTATAATTATTATTGTATTTACTTAGAGAAGATTTGTCTATCAAATCAGCTGACCATGTTTCATCTTTATTTAATGGTATTATTCTTTCTCTTCTGAACTTTGTGATTTGAGGACTAAATACTTCTTTAGCTAGTAGTTGCTGTTTAGTTTTAATTATGTCTTGTTGTTTCATTATGGACGTAGTCATCTGCGAAGCAGATTCCTTGATAGTTTTGCTCATCTGCAAAGCAGGTTCCCTGATGGATGTAGTTATGGCTTTGCTCATCTACCGTAATTAGAAACAAATTTGTCTAGTTGTTCTTGACTAAAAATATTCATACATAAAATTTGTTTAGATATATTTAAAACTTCATCATTTAATCCATCATGATCAGCTTTTGTTTCTAGTATAAGAAATTTTAATCTTTCAATTAGGTTATTTGGGTCCATTTTTCTAGGACCACTGGCTTCTATTTGTTTATCAGTCTTGTAATCAGTTTCTTCTTCTTCTTCTTCTTCTTCTTCTTCTTCTTCTACTGCCCCTTGTTCATCATCATTAGCATCACGTTGATATTTTTAATCTTCACTGGAGGTTGGTTATGATATAACCTGAGAAGTGGGTTCACCGATAATAGCAAACACTTTTCTTATAAGTTTTGATCTATTATTTTTAGTATCTCCTCTTTGTTTATAACCAATATCTTTTAGAAATTGTTTTAATTTGATTTCATCACTCTTTATGTCTCTTTCGGTCATATTTTTACTAGTAATAAACATTGCAAAGCCCTTAGAAAAATCATAGACTTTACCTTTCATTTTTATGCCATCTGGTACTAGACATACATCTATATCAATTATTTTAAAAATGTTTGAATTCGCATCAACTGATTTTAAGTGGAATTGTATATTTGTTTGTTTACCCATTTCTAACAAAATATCATTCATATCCTTGTCTACGGTAAATGTTCTGCCTTCATTTTCTTTCAATGTTACGGGTGGATCAGGTGTGGGTGTTATGAGGTCAGCTCGTTCATCAAGAAAGCTGTTTTGTTGTTGGTGCCATAGAGTCATTAAAGCATTGGTAATACTGTCTAATGCAGCTAGAGTTTTGTTTTGAAGAGCTTGGATTGTCTCAGCATGGGCATGCCATGTTTCACTATGGGCCGGCCATGCTTCGCCATTAGTATTAAAAGTTTTATTTAAAGGATCAAATAAATCTTCTATGTCGCCATATTATTCTGGTTGACTTAATTTATCTTGTAATCTATTTCTTCTATTTAGTTTTTCTAGTTTATCTAATTCTATAAGTTTATCGAGCTTACTCATTCTCTATTCGTAAAGATAAAAAATAAGTTTCATCTACAGTTCTCTGTGTTTTAACAATTAATGCTTTATAATACCATTCATGTTTAGCATTGTTACAATTCTTTAGTCCATGTTTAATTATGGCTTAACTGCAATATTATATTTCCTTGTATTTTCTATAAATCTTTCTTTATTACGAGTAAACCTATATCTAGTAAGATAAACGCATAACCTGCAAGTAAAATGTTTAAATCTGAAGTGATTTATATGTTTATTTGCTTTACACATTCTATATGCTAAATGTTGATTAGGATCAATAAAATGTATATGGATATGATCGTGTCTCTCTCTAAATGTTATAATATCTCTGCATACAAAGCAAAGGAAAGGTTTACTTTGACACTCATCACAAATCCAACACCAATCCTTACATTAATCACATTTGGTACTAATCATTTTTATAATATTGAAAAGGTATATAAATAATATTATTTCAAAATTTGTTGTATAAAAATGAGTGCGCGCAATAATGAAGGAAACATTCATTCCACGAGTGAACAAGTTCAATTTGGAAGGGGGCAAGTCCAATCTGGAAGTGAGCGAGCTCAATCTCATGGACAAGTCCAATTTGGAAGTGGGCAAGCTCAATCTTCAAGTGGGCAATCAAGTTCTACCGATGAAGCAATCCAAATGTTGTTAAATAAAAACAAGAGAGAAGTGGAAAACAAACCAATAGATAAAGAAGAACAAAAGAGGGAAGCAGAAAAAAGTATAGAATCAATCAGAAGGTTTAATCAAATAAATGAAGAGATAAAGAAGTCATATGATGAATATGCTGCAAAAACAAAACATCGGGAAAAGAATATGCGTGAGCCTTTGCTAAAGGCAGAAGCAAAAAATTTATAGGATGAAGATGGAGAATCATCTAGAGACCGAGATAAAGTTTCAGATCCAGATTCATCTGATGAAGATTTCTGTTCTAAAAAGCCTAAAACTAATTGTAGTGAGATTAGATGTGAAAAATGTAATGAAGATTTAACTCAGAAGAATTATGGTAGACACATTCAGTCATTTAAACATAAAATGAATGAGCGACTATATAACAGAAATAAAATTATTGAGAGTGCTAATGAAAGTGGGGAGAAGGTCACTAATAAAGATGTAAAACAAATTTAGATAAACAGTATTCTGAACTAGGAATAAAGTAGAGACAATAAAACATAAGAATAAAGTTAATCTAGATAATGGTGAATAAATAAAGAACGGAGATAAGTTTGATGGTGAAATATGCAAGACAACTCTAAATTAATATAGTGTGGATAAACACTTTAAAACAAAGGTGCATCTAAATAATGTTGATGGTAAAGATAAGGATAATTTTATATCTAAATTATATCTAAGGATCTGCGAAGCAGCTTCACTGATACTTCAGGTTATTGTAATATGTAACACTAGATATGACAACAAAAAGAAACACGTTGAATCAGAACAACATAACAAAAATATTAAAGAGAAAAAACTTGTTGATGAAAAGTGGAGAGATAAATTTAGTAAGTTAGGGTTAGATCATAACGTGAAGCATAATCGGATAATAATATCCAGTAGTGATTATGAAGCATCGGAGGCTAGACTCTTGGAAGCATTGGAGGCAATGCACAACATTCGTCCCCATATTAAGTGTAACACCTTTGATGTAGTACCGTATACAAACCCTACAGATGATAAGTTAGAAGAAAATGAATTCTCATTTAGACTAATGACTAGACAATATAATGGACCTTATGACTTGGATATGTTGAATGGTGAACTGGAGACTAGAATGCAAGAACAAGAAATGAATCAATCTGGATGGAGTATGCAAAGATTTATCAAAAGAACAATGTATATACACAGGTTTTTTTCTAGTGATGGGTGTACTACTAAAGTGCCATTCACATGCAGATATATATACATAATAAACATAATTCTGATAATAAATGTTTACTATGGTGTTTTATTGTTTGTCTACATTCTGCTAAAGACCATCTCAATATAGTTAGTAATTATAAGAAGCTTGAATATATTAATGAGATAAAACTACCAAAGCCACCACCTCTTTACGGATATAAAGATTTGCAGAAAATACAAAAGATGAATAAAGATAGACTTTTATTTAATGTGTTCATTCTAAATAAAAAATAAATAATAAATAAATAAAAAAAAATAAATAAAAATAAATAAAAAATAAAAAAAATAAATGTTTTAATCAATCATAACGATCTCCATAATGATCATAATTGTTATCCATGTCTTAAGTGTTGTGTGCCATTTAGAACTGAAGAAGCAATAAATAAACATTTAGAGATGTGTAATGATACTGGAGGAAGAACATTCCATAATAATGAATATCTAAATTTTGATAAGTTCCACTATAAGAATAGAATACCATTTGCTATGCATTATGATTTTGAAAGTGTAATAGAAAACGGAAAACACTTACCTATTGCTTGTGGGTTATATATCAAAAGTGACTATTCTGATATATTAGAAGATGAGTATGAAATTTATTGTGGAGAAGAAGTAGTTGATTGGTTTATAGGAAAGATGAGTCATTATAATGAAATACTTTAAGAGATATTTAGTATAAATATTCCATTGAAAGAAGAGACTTTTACTCCACTTACTAATATGTGTTATTATTGTAATGAGGAAATGGGCGAAGACATTGTTTGAGATCATGATCATCTAAACGGCAATTTTAGAGGATGTGCTCACAATAAGTGTAACCTTCAAGCTAAGAATTATTTTGTACCAACATATGCAATTATTTCTACTAATTATGGTAACCATCTATTTATAACTAAACTGGCAAAGATGATTAAACTAAAAGTATTAACTAAAACTGTTATGAATTATATTTGTATTGATATGGGTCTTGCAAAAGCATTAGATATGTTTAGGTTCTTCCATCCACTTAGCTTAGATGCTATAAGTAAAAAATTGAGTGATAAAGAATGTGTAACATCAAACTAACATGGATTAGAAAGGTATATTCCCATATGAATGGTTTGAGAGTATAGATAAACTTAATAATACAAAACTACCACATGAAGATGCATTATTTTCTAAGTTGAAACAAAAGTAGTATTACAGATAGGGAATATAGGCAAGCAATTGATTCTTGGATTAAAACTGGATGTAATACAATTGAAGACAATATGATGTTATATCTTAAAACTGATGTATTATTATCGGCAGATGTATTTGAGAAGTTTAGAGATAAGTGTTTAGAATATTATGAAATAGATCCTTGTTATACATATTCTACTCCTGGATTGACATGGTTATGTGGATTGAAATATACTAGTGTTGAACTTAAATTTTATAAAGAAAATACAGTTGATATTTATGATACAATACAACATGGCATTAGAGGTGGGTTAGCTTCAGTATTAGGTGATTGTTAAGTAATATGTAAAAATTAACAAGAAGATGCTGAGTATACTGGGAAGGAGAATTATCTAAATTATTTAGACTTCAAATCATTGTATGCTTCTGCTATGGTGCAATCTTTACGTTTCGTTGAAATCAAAGTATGTGATAATCCAGTATATACAAGATCTTGCTCTAACACATGATATATCTATGTAATTGATATAAAGTATAATGATGACTCGAAACAGAAAACAAAGAAATATCCAATCTTTCCTGAAAATACAAAATGTGACATTGGACACTTTACTGACTATCGAAATGAAAATAAAAAGAAGGATATAAACCTAAGAAAAAATTGATGTTAAAGTTAACAGATATCATAGATTATGTAATTGATGGAGAAATGTTAGATTGGTATTTGAGTAATGGTTTAAGATTGGAAGATATTACAATTAAGCAAAAAATGGAGAATAGTAAAAGTGAATGGTTAAAGCCTTATATTGAGTTTAATATTCAGAAAAGAAAAGAAGCTGAAGCTAAGGGAAATAAATTTGGTGATGTATTGAATAATTAGTTAATGAATAGTTAATGGAAAAAAAATAGAGAATGTATATAATAGACAAGATGTACAGTTAGTTATTGATGTAGATGGATATATTAAATTAAAAAAGAATGTTAGTTTTAACTATGCTATAGAGTTCGATGATGACCTAGTGACTGTACATAAAACAAGAAGTATTGTTAAGTTAGATAAGTTTAATTATATTGGATTTGCTATATCAGAGAAAGCTAAACTATTTATGTGTAAAGCTATATTTGATTACTTTGAGAAAGAGTTAGATTGTAGTTATCATTATACAGATACTGATGGTATATTTATAAAGTTCATTGTTCCATTGGATGGAGACATAAAAACTGAAATGAATAAGATAAGTGATATATTACATAACTCAGAGTTAGGTAAAATGAAAGATGACATATCTAATGAAACTATTATGAAAGCCTGTTTCCTTAAAGCTAAAGCATATTATTATACTACTGTTAAAGGAGAAGAAGAAAAGAAATTAAAAGGAACAACTAAGGCTACTGTTCAAAAACCAAATTAATGTAGAAGATTATAAAAATGCTATATTTGAAGGTAAAACTAAATATGTAACTAATTATACTATTGATAGTAATAGGCATCATTTAGAAACTAAGATGGCTATAGATCCATTTGATGATAAGGGCTTTAGAGATAGTAATGGTGAATTTAATTTTTATTGGTCATAGACTATTATTAAATTATTAAATTTTTAAATTAATGAATTTTTAAATTATTTAATTAATAAATTATTAAATTATTAATTTTTTTATAATATTGGAAAGAAAATATATAAAATTATTTTATTATTGTTGTTTTTCAAGTAAAAATGACAAAAATTATCAAATTTATGAAAATATTAGTAAAATGAGCTAAATGTAATAAAAGCAAAAATTTGCAAATTTAGGCATGGATAGATTTGCAAATATTTGCATCTTGGATCTTTCTTGGATCCTTTTGGGATCCAGGATCTTGGATTATAGATCTTTATATCGGAAAGCTCAAAAAGGTTTTATAGTATATGTATAGCAACACACCCAATATTAAAAAACCAACAGCTTCCCGATAATCATTTTGAGCTGGGCTTAAACGCCCACATAAAAAACATTTTGACAGCTTTTGGTATCTTGATACATGTCACTCACTCCTGGCGGAAGAGCAGGAAGATTTATTTTAAGATTTCGACCTGTTGTCTCCCAAGATGCAGCAGGGGGTGTTCACAGCTGTGCTAGTTGCAGTCACTGTCACCACATTTGTACAGGGTCCAACCATAAAAGCATTCTCTGCATGTCTCCTAGGACCCAACAGTAAGTCGTGAAGTACAGAGATTCGAGATTGGTTCTCAAATGCGGCTTATGATTACAGCGTTAGCGCTTTGGGTCTTCTTACTCTCCAGGGTATTGCGTACACCAATACAAACTAGTGGGTCATTAATCCCCGAATAAAATACATAGTATGACATGTATGACAGCGTTTCCACCAGTGTTTCAATACACGTTCATATATCCAAGTACATTTTATTTTAGAATTTCAATTTGCTCCGAAAAAAGCGTTACGCATCACGAATTTCAAAATTCTCAAGGTGTCACAATATCAACGCAATCAAACCAGTTTCCGATGGTATAGAATGACCAATAATGTAGTATTTAGGAACTGGGAACGCTGTACTTAAGCGAAAAAAAAGACAAAAATGGGCCTGAGTAATGATGCAGTATTTCGCCTGCTAAAGAGAAATGCGGCCATTTTTCAGATTGCTCTTAATGAGCTAAATTATTACTCAAAAAATAACCGGTATAGTCTATTGTAGTTTTTGTTGTTGATATCAGGAATAGAAAATGTGCGATTGAGCATTTGAGACGGGAAAAATTGGGCCCAGTAGGTGAATGCTCCTTGGCTTCAATTTTTAGGCCTTTGGATAAAACAAGTCATGGTATATATGGTTCAACAAACTATTTGACAACAAATCTAATGCGCTCCGTCCAACTTTGATTAGTTCAATATTTTGGAAGCCATTGACTTGTTTAAACATTGAAATTCCGTCCCGTACTTAACACCAAGTCAATATCATTAATGGGCAAGTCTAATTCCAAGTCTAGGTATCAGTACTGATTCAGAGCTATGATCATAGCACATTTACATTTGAGATTTGTCAGACTTGGCCAAGACTTGGCAAGTCTGAGCCAATTACGAAAATAAAGTTCTGTACGGGGATCGACTCCACGGTCTACCTCTACCTTCCCTTCTCACTACTTCGCCACCGTTACTGTTGACAGTTCGTCTTTTGCGCTGTTAAAACAAGCTTGAAAGAAAAAAAATTCAGGCCAGAAATTGGGCAAATTTTATTACATGGGAGACTTGCATTTATAATTGCCCAGTACCGATTTACACCTAGAGTTCGGTACGGGGTACCTGACCTATGGTCACTGCTCGATTGTTAGATTTTTTCCTTTATAAGATTTCTAGCTTTTTAAGCGTTAAATTGGAGTTGCAGTATAGGTGTATCAAACTTTTAAGTTTTTGGTGAACGTTGTTTATGTATCCATCAAGAATTGATAACTGATTGAGCTCTAAAAACAGTTTCGAAAGAATTTAATCAAGCTAGTCAGGAAATTGTCCCAAACTAACCAAAAAGATAGGCCTTTTCCTTTTTGTATAAAGAATCGAAATCATCAGTAGTTTTCATTTGGTAGAACTTGTCCATAAACAAAAATGAAATAATCGTTGGCACTGTAAGATTAAATGGCAAGCGAAAACAATCTTTCAATTGCTGGTTTAAGCCGATATTTAATTGCTCCCAGAAAAGTCGTTATTGCAAACGTGTGTGTGTCTTTTTACGACTCAAAGAGGAGTATTGAGATTCAACACGTTTTTTATCTGAAGCAAGTTTGTTTATGATTTGAACTAATGACTTTTGTTTTCCAACTTTGTCCCCAGCCCACTAACCCCATTTGCAAAGTTTTTTATGAAAAAAATTCGCTTGACTATCTTTTTTTTGCTCTTCGATTGAATTACAAGCTGTTGACTTTCTGCATTTTGCGTGATCCAAAAAAATCTCACTCATTCAAGTTTTCAAGCAGTTGAACTTAATTGGTGGTACTTTAATAGTAAAAGTCAAAACACAAAAGCACCGAAACTGTAGCATTTTTTCCCTTTAAGTTTTTATAGTGGTATTTATTAACCTCAAATGAGATTATTTGAAGCCACCTAGCAATCCCATTCAGGCTGGACCCCTCCCTCCCTCCCTCCCTCCCTCCCCCACCCGACTGAAGCAGGCTGCAATTGATCTAAACTCCCACAAGTCAGTCGTTCGAGAGCATTTTTTTCGATGTTAGTTGGTTATATATAATTTTTTTTACTTTTACTTTTACTTTTAAGTAATTTGTAAAGCTAGCTATTCAGGAATCTCTATTTTATGTTTTGCTTCAAGCTCTCACTACAAAAAGTTAGAATCTATGATTATGGGATGCATATAACTAACGGGACAACATGTAGTATCCTGAAATTAAAGGATATTAAAAAATTTTATTTTATACTTTTTTTTTAAATCAAGTACCAGTTCTACTAGACTCTAAATTAAGTGTAACCACAAAAAAACGTAAAATATTATATTTGGTTAAAAGATTTTAAAAGATTTTGTTGTAAATGTAAAATTCAAGACATATTGTGAAGTTAAACAAAAAACAGGAAAAATGTTGTTATCAAATGAATATCCACGCATTCTCGTCAGCGCAATTTTAACAAAAAAAATCATCTTATTAATTGCTCTTCGAGATTACTCAGCTAGTGTTTCTTCTGTTTGTCGTTTTTCTTTTCCATCGTTTTCAGTTATTTTTGTAAAGCATTTAGATTGCAGCTGTTTTCCTAATGTAAGAAATAACTGTAAACTTTTTTTTTAACAAAATATCAAAAAATGAGAGATTACAAGATTTTACAAACTTATCAACTGGCCACCAAGACAACTTATTGATAGTAGGCGTTTTCTAAGGGGATGAAGGTTTATATAGTCACTGAACTGAACTTTTTTCGAGATTTGGAATAAAAATTTGAACCCTGAACCATTTTTTCAATAACATCACCAAAAATCTTAGCAACAGAACTAATAAAAATCTAATCGAGAAAACTTCAACAATATAATTGTTTGTACGTATTCAAGAAATGCGGCAAAGTTTTTTTCGTTTCAAAATTTTATGAAATCTAATTGCCTATTGCACATTAAAGATTACGAAGATTAAAAATGACAACTGCTGTCTGCGCCGAAGTGTTTAATATGTGATTAATTAGTTTCGTTGCTCAATTTTGTTGAACTTGTGGTTTGCTCTACTAAGGCAAATTTTTGTGTCAAATGACAATCGTGATAACTTTGAGTCATAAGGTTCTTAAATGTTAGCACACCATCTGATGTACACCTACTCGACTCAATAAATTTTTTTTGAAAAATCACTCGTAAAAAATTAATATCTGCTGATCTATGAAGCAAACAAATATACATTTTGATCGCATTGAAGTTTTGTAAAGTTTAAATCAATTTTTTCTCTAGGATTATTTGTTTCAAAATACATTCAAACCTTTGAAAAACGCCTGCGTTCAGAGAATGATTTCTAAGTTAATTTAAAAAACATGCGAAATACAAAACTGCTATGAAATGCAAAACACAGTCGGTTGACCGTATCTAAACTTGACAATTGACTTTTCACTACAGTAAGTTTTTGCTTTAAAGGAAGATTGCTATGCCTTTTAAATTTATGAACTATTGATATTTTTATAAAATCATTGTTTATTTTATAAAAAATTGTTTCAGATTCTGTCCTGACATATAGATAATCTTTTTATAATCTTATTCTTGTTTTTGAATAGTTTTTATATTTGATTGAGTGCATTAATTTCTCGACCACTTTTTCAGAAAACTATTATACGCAAAGTGGGTAATTGAAGGATATCCAGCAGACAATATTTTTCCACAGTTCGTTCTTCAAAATATTTGAGAAATTCTGAAAGATTATTCTTTAATCGTTATCTGGCGTAATAAAAAGTTCTTAATTCAAAGTATGATTAACTACATTTTTCGTTAAATTTAAAATGCGTATTTGAGATCTCATTTCTTGTGAGATTTTGTTCATTTTTAATAACTGCCGTTAGCCTCTCAAACGGCTATTATTTAGGCGCTCTCCTTTTTACAAAATTTTGGCGTGACCAAAATCACTATTCCAATATGACTTCAAAAATCACGAAAATGTGTCAACAGATCTTAAAAAAAGACAGTGCCCCAATACAATTCAAATTCTTTGAATTGTATTGGGGCGCTGTTTTTTTAAAGATCTGTTCAAACAATTTCATGATTTTTGAAGTCAAATTGGAGTAGTTATTTTGGTCACGCCGAAACAGGAAGTGGAGCGAAAAAACAAGTGGTTTTGCGGCGTGATTTTTTTTCACTCTAGTTTCAAAGCAGAGTGAGAAAACGGTGTTCGAACAAAAATTCGCTTTCTCGCTGGTGGTTTTTTGTTCACTTGCGGCAATTTCACTTTGATTTTTACTGTTCTTTTGATTTTTTAGATGGTATTTTTTTTCTAAATGGTTCTCCCAATCCATTCATAGTTCGTTCTAGATCTAGTTTTCTGTTTAGTCAATGAAAATTCTTTGAATTTTACGTCAGGACTTGTCCTGCTATGTTTTTAATTCGCATTACCTTTTGATCACATTTTTCATTTTAAATAAGTCACGACATTCACGTTTGACTTCTGGGATCTTTTCCGTTTGTGCCCCCCCAGCTTATTGGGCGCATATTATTTGCACCCCCCAGACGCACGTGCAATATTTTTACATAATGATTTACTATGTAATGGCACGTGCTCTGTAACTGGGGGGCGCATAACGTACTGGGGGGGGGGCACAAACGGAAAAGATCCGACTTCTGCTTTACCTCACTCAAGGTTTCAACTGAATGGTTTTTAAATCCATTCACTCAACGAATTATGGAAGATAGTGAATACAGTCAAAGTCAAAAGAGCAAAATCAAAAGACACGGTATAAACCGATAAAGCCCGGCCATTAAGTCAATGAGAAATAGGCTATCAAAGTTCACTTGAGTGTTTTCTAGCTGACATTGGTATTAAGCTTATTAGCTTTCAATTTAGAAGCTGAATTAAGTATAGTTTTAGAATCCAACCGAAACTGCAAATTCTAGTTTTGCCAAGGTGAGCAATACGACTAAGTTGGGTATAATTATATATTTTTAATTCACTCCACTCTACATCTCAAAAATGCAGTCGGTTGAATGTAGACTATTTATAATAATGTTCTGAAGAGAGAGGAGACAGGTAGGAGAGTGAAGAAATTAGCTAAATGTGAGTCCGCTGACAGATTTTATTGTGGAATTTTTGATTTCGAGAGCAGATTCATGCGTTCAGATCTCCTTTTTTTTCTTCGATCTGGTTTTGCAAACTACATCTCCTATGAAGCGATCTGCATTGCACCCAGTGAACTGAAATTTGATACATCTTGATAAGAAACATACTAAATCTTGGTAATCTTGCCAAGATCTTGACATGGTACTGACCATGAAGTTATCAAGATTTGTACAAACTTGCAAGATCATTGCAAGGCTGTATTCCCGGTTTCACCACCTCACTCCGGGTTGCTTAGAAACAAAATTTTCCTTGTGTCAAGAACTGTCAAGATTTTATCAAGATACGCAAAGAAAATTTCTTGACGTCTTGATAAGATGTTGTCAAGATCTTATCAAGGTGTTCCAAGAAATATTTGACTGATAAAGATCTTGGCAAGATGTTTCAAGTTTTGCAAGAGTTATCAATATCTTGCACGACATGGCAAAGTTTATCAAGTTTCGTTTCACTGGGACACGTAAAGTAGCTTCTAACTATGCGGTCGTGTTTGTTTTTTCGAAGCGCATTGGCTTGAGGTTTAAAGTTTCAAATAAAAAAAATGTTTTTTATTCGAACAAAACTGCACATTACAACGCCTTTTGACCAACGGAAAACCGGCCGAATTTTGCCTAATTTACTGTTTTGGTTTTCCACTACCGGTTTGAATTAAAACAGGTGTCGAGAAGGTCAACCCCCGCTATTTAGAGCAACATATTTGATGGCTGTCTATCGGCTGTGCGAGCCTTTTTTAACACGCTTTTCGATTAATAGAAAATTAGTGTCCCCCAAATATATAAACAAATTTTTCTGCTTTTGCTTGTTCCGCGTAGATAATCACCCTAGTATACTGATGACAAAAAATTGCTGAACAATTTTCGGTGCTTTTCAAAGTGAGAAAATTTTTGGTATGTTTCGATTCCAAATGTTCAGTATGTTCGGTTAAAAAAGAGTATGTTCGGTTAATGTTTGGTAGAAAACGGCGGTATGCTCGATTGTGGTGATCATCAAAATTTTGAAGTTGTCTGTTTTTCATTTTTCATTTTCAGCACCTTTTGTCCAAAAAGGTCAGAAGAAGCCACGCAGACGAAAAAAGTACATCGCAATTTTAACCTCAGCAATAACTGATCCCATAACAGCCGGAATTACGGCAATCGCAAGCCCTAAAAGACGAATGAGTTGTAAATGTCAAACAAAGCCCCGAAAAACAGAGTCACTCAAACAGCGACGTGATAAGATGACTCTGATGACTGAACAATACGAACTGATAAGGAAACTGAACATGATGTTATTGGTAGATTCAATTCAGAGTGTGAACGAAGTCAGTTGTATCACAGATTACGACCCTCTTCAAAGTGTCGGCTCCTCTTTAATATCCTACGTGTCCACCGATTTTCAAAGTCAAGATCCCAGTTATGAGTCAACTCGACGCAGAAACCCTATTTTACAGTGCACAAGTTGAGGTATGGGCCAAGATGACCTCTGATAAGGCAGTCCCAGACTTTCATGCGCCTGAATTTCTTTCTTTGACTGGGTAGTTCAAGCGCGCGATATACAGGTTGGCGCTTGAAGTTGCGCTGATCAGAGGTCGCTGCGGCGTGGACCTCGACTCGAGTGAGCATTTCTAAAAGTTATGTAAAACTTGTAGAAACGTCTTTCGAGTGTTTTATGCCATAACCTTTCCTCAGTAATTTAATTTTCTTCCTAATATGAAGTTTTGAAACTTGATAGACCACGAAGTGTACTTATAGCCAAAAAAATTGGTTGCTGGAATTCATTTTTTTCTAAGATCTGTCCACACATTTTCATGATTTTTACAATCAAATTGAACTGATGATTTTTTGGGATCTGTTCTGTCCCCCCGGGTGTTTTTTATGACCCCAAGTTACCAATTATAAGTTGCTATATAGCACGTTACTATGTGAAAATAATGCACGTGCGCCTGGGGTCATAAGAAATATATTTCCACTAAGCTGGGCGAGCCGAAACAGAAAAGATCCGAATTTGGTGACGCTGGAACAGGAAATGGAGCAAAAAACGATTGCTTTTCCGGCGTGAAAGTTTTTCAGTCTAACTTTGAAGTGGACTCAGAAAACAATAATTGAAAAAAATGCGCTCTATTGATTCTGGTTTTCTCTATATCAACCCTCCACATCCGTACCCCCCCCCCCACTTCCTCTCCCGCAATCCTTACCCCTTGTTATAGCTGAGAGTATCTATTTGAATTGTATTAGTATCGCGAATACACTGTATTAAATCTGTTGTGGAATCGCGGGGCGAATCCCAAATTATGTGTGTTTTACTAAATTTACTAGATGGAATCGCCAGGCGAATCCAGACTAAGTTGAGCTCAAGTAATTGAAGAGCGATTGCAGAGACAACTTGAATTCAAAAGAATAATTGAGATTATGATTACTTAACATAAAATAGTATGAACAAACTATGAAATAATTTAGTAGACTAGCGGGAAAATAGTTATATGTAAAAAATAAAAGTAATCATAACCTTAGTTATAAAACGCATGATATACATATTAAAATAGAGGGTAATTTATAATTTAGTACACGTAAGGGTTTCGATATATATTTATGTATCCATAGGTATCACATTTCCCCCATGACAGGAAAAAATTTTTAATGTATTTACAATTTTCAGAAAGAACAACAGAAATAAATTAAACTTATGTAACAGAATGGACATTAAAAGTGGCATAATCAATAGTGGAAAAACGCCACGAATGTGAAATTAAAGAAACGAAAAGGCATTATTTTATGCATTTGCAGAGCAAATACAAATTGAGAAATTTAAATGCACGAACATTGAATATACTATTGAATACTATATTGTTGGAATTGAGAGGCGGGTGCAGCAATTTAAATTTTAAAACACAACGAAAACGGGATTCGCAGAGCGAACACATTAAAGAAATGCAAATGTGGAAATGAGGAATGAATTTATTGAATAAATTGAACACAAACACAATAAATTGGATTCGCAGAGCGAATACATGACCGAAATTAAATGAAATAGTTTTTAACAGTTTTGAAGTTTTATCAGTTGTCATTAAATTTCATTCTCGGCATCCCATACTGACATCTCTCTTTCTTGTTCGTATTCATAATATCGGATTCGAGAATCGGGTGGTGATACTTGACCAATTTGTATATCAGGCCATGGTGGGGATGGAACTCGGGATTGTTCAGCACTATGGATTAATGCAACTACCGACTCTTCGGTTGCTGAACTTTTCTTATTTTAATTTTTCGTTTTTCGTTTCTTCGATTTTGAAGAGTTGGAGGGAGCCAATGAACTGGTTGGTGAAATGTCTGCCTCCGTAAAGCCGTAGAATTTAGGTCGTTTTCGCTTCCGTCCTTCATTCTGTGCTTGAATATCGGATACCACTGACGATTGGGTTTGTTCGGATGTTGTGGTACTGGTGGAGCGGGTACTGATGAAGTTCCAAGTTGATCATGATATGCACTTTCACTGGGCTCGTTCGGAGTGGCTGTGGTTCGTCGACGTTTAGGTTGTGGGTTTTTGGGTTTATGAACTGTTAGAGCACGGATTACATTTGAATTCACGGACGAGACTACTGATGTGGTGTCTCGCTGACGGTGGCGGATTTTAATTTCTCCCTATTCTGTTTTTTCGAGTCATTACTATGCTTGGCTGTCTTCGTTTCTGTCGTTTGCTCATATGGTGCTGGTCTACATTGCGCGTAAGTCCACAGATTAGTGGCTCGCTCCGCTTTAGTGCCAAACTTTGCCCGATCACTGTCCCTAACTTTTACGGTTGCTCGTCCTGGCTCGTTAAATATTGTTGTTGTTGGATAGGATTTGGTTACATAGGATCCGGGTTTAAGTACTTCATAGAGACCAGCGAGTTGTCTTTTTGCTCTCTTCTTGTTCGGCAGCTTTCTGGCAAATTTGATGTTTAATGACGCCTCAGTCCTGGGAAGTGGATTTAAAATTTTTGGGTGCAGTATGAATTGCAATTCCTTGTTTTCGTGGTCACGATAGCAGCGGCCTGCATCGTGTTGTGCCCGACACATACTTTTTTCAATATCCAAGTCAATTCTATCCGGATTGATCCATCCAGAATTGTCGAGGAAATCATCTGCGGGGACAGTGTCAGCATCTAAATAGTGGTCAATAATTTTTTCATAAGTTAGATTTAAACTTAAGGGAACAGTACTAATATTCTTTAAAGGCGTATATGCAGGACGACCAAAATGAGCTTCGAAAGGTGTTATCTTTGTAGTTTTCTGTTTTGTTAGACGGAGGTCTGAAATAACCTGCTTAATTGCAATGGAAGTAGCAAATATTTCTTTATTTTCAGTTTTCATACAGGAAAGACGCCGTTTTATTGTTTGGATCATTCGGTCCACTAATCCAATAGCCCTATGATCGCCTACTGGAGCGTAGAGAATGTGAATATTGCTTTGTTGCAATAGCTTGTGACTTGTTTACCTACTAGGCAGGTTGCTTGGTCTAAACGTATTGTTCATGGAATGCCATGATTATATGCATATTCTCGTAGTAATTTAACTACATTTGCCCATTAGCCTCTTCGAAAATATCAACTGTAGGTTACTTTGATTAACGATCGATACATGTTAGAAAGCAGATTTCTTTATCTTTTTCATTCAATATTGGACCTCCAAAGTCAATTTGAATTTCCTCAATAAGGTTCATGACATAGTTTATGTGGATGCCATTTAGATTTAGGAATAATAGGTTTGCGATTCTTACCAATGTCTGTACAAGGAACACAATCAGAGGTTTTAGCGAGGATTTCCCTTTGCATGTAGGGTCACCATGCATATTGAGATAAGGAGATCATCCCCCCGCTACCTGGATGCGTCATATGAATCGACTCGAGTGCAGCATCTTTGATCGAGTTTTGAATCGCGACGCGTTCGTTGACGCAAAGACATCCGGATTTTACGTGGAGGTCCTTCCAGAAAGAGTGGATTTAGTGGCTGACCTCTTTACATCTAGCCTCGTCATCTTGCATCATACAATCCCTGATTTTCTTTAAGACAGCATCCTTGCTGGTTAGGACTGCGAGGAAGGACTTCGTGAAGAGTTGATTTAAATTATTTTCAAAAATCTCCTCCTGGGATAGTTCGATGTCTCGGTGTTCTGGTGATGAAGAGGCCTGGGTATTGTTGATGCTCGTACTAGTGTTCGTATTTGGCGTCGATTATGTTCTGAAGGTGACTCGCGGAGTTTGCGGGGAAGTTGAGGGGTTGATTTGAGCGGACTCATTAGCAGACATTGCGATATGATTTACGTTGTTGTTAGGATTAGTGGCTGAATTTAACTTTAAATTTTGTGACTGGATTCGCGGAGCGGGTGCAGTAATAACTTTGAGCAAGTGATTTGCGTGACAATTGGAGCTGGAAATGAGTTTTGGATTGTAATTATTTACTTTTGCTGTAGTAGTGGGTGAGTTATTTGAGGCATTTGGAGTATGTGCGCTACTTTTTGCACCTTTGCAAGAGTGGACGCGCGTCTTGTTTACTTGTAATTGACATTTGCTGGTATGGTGCTGATTTTAGAATGGAATTTTCTTTGACTAAATAAAGTTGTAATTGCGTCGCGAATGCCGGAAATTGTAGCTACCATGAATTCTTCATCATATTGAGTGATGCTTTTCGCTTGACGCAGAATATAATCAACTAATCCCATTCTAGTGCCAGGCATATGTTCTATAGTAAAGTCAAAAGGTAACAAACGATCAATCCAACGTGTTAATTGACTATTATAGGATTTATTTGAGCGATGAGATTTTATAACTGAAAGATGTGCTCTATGATCTTTCAAGAACGTAAATTTTTTTCCAAACGGATAATAATTAACACTTTCGATGGCCCAAACCACGCCGAGCAATTCTAGTTCGTTAATACTGTAACGTTTTTCATTGTTATTAAGGAAACGAGATGCAAAAACCACCGTTTTCCACCCCTCACAATCCAATTGCTCAAGTGCAGCGCCCAGACCTTGACGAGATGCATCACATTTGACTCGCGTTTCCAAGGTCGGATTAAAATGAGTGTTTTTCTTAGCATTTGCGATTGTAGTTTTAATATGTTCAAAATGAGTTTGGTGATTTTCATTCCAGATAAATTTTTCGGTTTTCTTTAATAAAGGCCGAAGTGGGTGACAAATTTTTGCCAGATTGGTAATGAATTTGCTTAAATGATGAACACTACCTAAGAATGATCGTAGTGGTTTCAATGTTTTTGGAGCCTTGATTTCTGCTATTGCTGCTGTTTTTGATTCTATAGGTTTAACACCATTTTTGGAAAATGTTAAACCAAGCCATTTTATCTGGTGTTTTGCAAAATGACGTTTACTTAAGTTTATTCTGAGATTATCGGCATCAAGTTTTTGTAAAGATTTGTAGACGTATTTGATGTCTGATTCTTTACTGCCTTTGTTAACTACAATTATGTCGTCAAGAAAACAATATGTATTAGTCAAACCAACCAATGTGTAATCGATGGCCTTTCAAAACTCTGCCGGCATATCGGTAAGACCATAAAACCCGGTTTTAAAACGATACTTACCAGTCGATTGACCACAAATAATATTGAAATTACAATGGCGAGAGGTGTCCGGTTGCAATTTTAGTTGGCTATATGCGTATTTTAAACCAATTGTTGAAAAATATACGTTATACGTTATTGGAATCGTTGATGTGTTGTGAAATAGAACCGATAAGACTGTCTGTGTTCGGAATTTGATACCTATTTTTTTTAATTGCTGTGTTCAGAACTTTTGAATCAAGAGCTAATTTAACTGATTTGTCCTTCTTAACTGTGATTACGATTGGAGAAATAAAATTTTTATCGGAGCATTCCTGTAATTTTTCGATATGTGCTTGATCTCAGAGTTTCCTCAGTTCATCAGATACTTTGTGTAACAAAATTATAGGAACACGACGACTTTTTTGATGTGATAGGATATAATGTGTATGAAAATTTGAACGAACTGTAAGTATTTTTGACTTACCAGTTCTAGAGGTTAAATCAGGAAATTCGGTTGCAATGTGTGTTTTGATTGGACAGTATTCTTGTTCTACCTGATTAACTGTTTTCGGGCTGTTAGATTGTTGAATTGAAAGTCCGAGGGCAGGGAACAATTCTCTGCCCAGTAGTGAACGATGACCATCTGTCACTACTTGAATTTCGATTGGATTCGCGTACCAATTGTTACTTTGAATTGATGTTTGTAGAATGCCTAGCGTTTGAATGAGTTCATTAGAGAAAGTTTTCAATTGTTTGGGAACTGCCTCGCGTATCCACTTTGAATTTGAGTCCTGGGAAATTATGGAGTTTTCCAGCGTTTCATTTATTATCGTGCAAACGCTACCCGAATCCACCAAAACATTTTTTACTGTATTACCGAGTACCACAGGGAGATTAATTGCTTCTATAGAAGTTGTAGAATCTGCTGAAGACCCTGATGCAGTGCAATTATCTTCATCCAAGGAGTAGTTTGATTCCAAATCAGGGTTAAAATCAGCTTAAATTTGATTAACATTATCAGTCTGATCATCTTTTTCGACATTTTTGACCCGGGGTCTAGGTTTTGGATATCAGCGACGATCCTTGGGTTTTCGGCAGACCTTAGCGAAATGATTTTCAATTCCACAGTTATTGCATTTCTTTCCACGTGCAGGACATTTATTGCGATGTTCTGAGGTTCAATTCATGCCACAAAAGTGACAGGTTTTAGGCTTTTTCAGGGCAGTGGTGTTCATACATAAAAAGGTGGTAGCATTTGCGATGCGCATCCGTTGTACTTGATTGACTGTGGAACTGAGTTCGGGTTTACTTGCATTCATTTTAAGTTGATTGAGGGTGCCCATTTCGATATTTAAGGCAATTGCCAAGGCTTTATCGGGTTCCACCGTTTCTTTTAAAAGCTCTTTTTGAATATCTTCATTTTGCATGTTTGCATTGAAAACGTCTCTGATAATGGTATCTCCCTTTTCTCCCAGGTCACAGTTTTCAAAAAGTTCATTGAGATGACCGTAGAATTTTTCGATTGGTTCCCCTTCTGCTGTTTTCGCGTGAGAAAGAGATATCGATCAAAAGTTAAATTATGAACTCGAATGAAAGTTTTGTTTAAGATATCCCAGAGTTTCTTTGTCGAAATTTTGTCTATATTGGTAGTCGAATTCTTTGAATTGAAGGCTCGTCGGCCTTCTGTTCCGAGACTCAAATACATCAATGATGATGCTTTCCCATCACAGATTTTCCAGGGTTTGTCTCCGCACAGTACGCCTATAGCCTCAAGGCGTAAGCAGTTGTTTTTCCACGCCGCCTTTGCTTGTTCATTACGAATACGTCGATCTCGTTCCGACTATGTGAAAATAATGCAAGTGCTCCTGGGGTCATAAAAAGTATATTTCCACTAAGCGGGGCGGGCCGAAACAGAATAGATCCAATATTGGTGACGCCGGATCAGGAAATGGAGCGAAAAACGAGTGCTTTTTCCGGCGTGAAACTTTTTCAGTCTAACTTTGAAGTGGACTGAGAAAACAATGTTTGAACAAAATGCGCTCTATTGATTGTGGTTTTCTCTATATCAGCCCTCCACATCCGTACCCCCCCCCCCCACTTCCTCTCCCCCAATCCTCACCCCTTGTTATAATTGAGAGTAGCTATTTGAATTGGATTAGTATCGCAAATACACTGTATTAAATCTATTGTGGAATCGCGGGGCGAATCCTAAATTATGTGTGTTTTACTAAGTTTACTAGATGGAATCGCAAGGCGAATCCAGACTAAGTTGAGCTTAAGTAATTGAAGAGCGATTGCAGAGACAACTTGAATTCAAAAGATTAATTGAGATTATGATTACTTAACATAAAATAGCATGAACAGACTATCTAATAATTTAGTAGACTAGCGGGAATATAGTTATATGTGAAAAATAAAAGTCATCACAACCTTAGTTATAAAACGCATGATATAAATATTAAAATAGAGGGTAATTTATATTTTAGCACACGTAAGGGTTTCGATTTACTTTTATGAATCCATAGGTATCACACCCCTGCACATCGTTCAGGTCGTAAGGGCCCCGTACAACCAAAGACCCCACTCCAACCTTTGCCCCGCCAACACTGTTGCCCCCACCCCCATCAGTCTCCCGGTGCAACCCCCCCCCCCCCGCTGCGCTCCCCTCAACCCCCTTCAGATAAGCTAAACCTAACCTTAATAAACCGTGGCTAGCTACTGGCGATGTCAACCAGTCGTTTGAGAGCATTTCGCCCGTAGTTAGTTGGTTTTATTTCAATAATTTTTTTTCAAATTGGGTTTTCCGTTCCATTTAAAGTCCATTCTACATCTGATTGATTTGTATTTTGAATGAAAGTTCTTTGAATTGTAGATCAGGACTAGTACTGCTATGTTTTGACTTCGACGAACAAAAATTTGTTTCGCTTTACCGTATGTCCCAGCGTGTTCAAGCGTTGACCAGAATTCTTTTTTTAGTTCTCTGGGCAAGTTGTCTTCGTTGCTCATTCTGCTGAAAGTGCTTTTGACCGGCAGTTTCTCAGCAAAGCAATACCAAATGAACGGAGTCATGGAATCAGAAAAAGAATAAACCTGTGAAGGCCAATTTTATATGCCGCTCCTTGATTGTTGTTCTTATAAGTCTTAGTTACCATCTTTAAAGCTTAGTGGTTTTGATACTAGCCCAACTATCCCTTTATTAAAAAAAGAGGACTACAACAGCTTATTGAATCATTCAACATCATTTCATCTCGCGAAATGATTCAATTTTTTTGAGACACCAAAAGATGCAGATTGATTCTTATGCAGCTCAACCAATATGAAACCAGCTGTCCGACATAATTTCAACATAGATCTTCAACTGTGATTGAGTTATCTTTTTTCGGAAGTGATTTAATGTAGTTTGTATCTTCGAAACCCCATGTTGTTGAGCTTAAATGTCTTTTCTTAATGCTTATCCAAAAAATGTTTACAAAAACAAATTTACTAAATATGCCAGTTAACAAAAAAATTGTAAATTTACAAGCAAATTTATCTCGTAATTGCTCTCTTAAATATAAACATTCAAAGAGAAAGCATCTGAATGTTCACTTCATACAATTTCCAAAACAAACCGAAGAATTGTTTTCCTCAATTGCGATCTAGAAAAATTCATTAAAACTATACAAGAAAAAAGTGAAGTGAAGAATCAGTTAACGGCTGAAATGGAATTGGAATTGGATTTATACAGAACAAAATCTAATAAAAAGAATTGTGAGCTTCAGTTATATACGATACAATAAAAAAGCATTACTTAGGGTTAATTATGCGCGCGAATTCAAAAAAATAATGTTGTAAACTAATGTTGTGAAATACAAAAACAATATAGTAGTCGCAATATCCTTCTGGGACATTTCACCAAGCAGTTTTTAGAAGTTGCTTTCAATCATGTTCGGAGACCTTTCACTAAAAGATTGCATAAGCCTAAAACACAGACAAATCGTATTGAACCAAAAACTGTTGTACAATAAATGTTTATTAGTTTAAATTTTCTCATTTATTGCTTATTGTTTTCTGATACCACTATATACGATGCAATGAAACGCTTTCTCACAAGAGTGTTACAGGAGGAAATGTCCTTGTGACATTCCACAAAAAAATCTGACAATATGATTGCTGATTAGCAAAAATTTACAATATATGTATGCTTAGGCAATGCTTTAAAGTAGATAAAATCAGACTAAAAGGTAGATGATTACACTAACTATTGAAATTTGCTGTATTGAATAAACAGAAAAGCTTATCAGTTTTTGGACAATTTGGAATGTTTTAAACCCGATTTGAAGCATTGTCCGAAAAATATCTTGACCGATTATTTTTGACAAACAGTTTTTGGGAATAACTGTCAAAGAATAATCGATTGTTTAATCGTTTGAAAAAAACGAAAACCGGTCAATTTTCTATTGGTGATTTTAGGATTTCAGTTTTTCTGACTCATTATTTTTAAATCAAAAATGAAATCGTGTTAGACATGACCGTTTTGAACCCTAAAATTAAGGAACTGATCGGTTAATTCTGTTGTACCGAGAAAGAGACAGTGATTTAGGTTATCGTTTTAAATTCATTTTGCAAATTGTTGACCTAAGAGGTCACTGCTCATGCTGAAACAGGCAGAATCTCATCACCAAAATCTAGGAAAAAACATCCAAAAGTGGACATTTACTGTTAGGTTTTGATCGGTCTTGTAGGATGAAAAAATTTTCCTTATTAAACACCAACCGTCACAACTTTGGCATGTTTATCAATCCTTTTCTGAAGGAAGGCAAAACATTCGAAATTACACAAAAAAACCTAAAAAAATATTTAAAAAATGTTCTTTTAAATATTTACGTGTTAACTTTGATCAACTCAACAATGTCTTTTGCAGTATCGGAAAGCTCGCTCATCAATTGCAGTACTACATAAAGTTTTATCGTTCTAATTGTTCCGACCACACTTTAGTGGGGAGGGAAGAACATTATACTCAACTGGGTTTTTTTGTTCAGACAATTTTGACCAATCGATATATTCGTCGTAGAGAGTTGTGAAAGGTAACATTTAAAAGCAAGTACACCCTAAAATATGGAATTGGAAAGATTTTTGGATTTTGTTATTCACAGGGAGTTATCTAGGCTCAAAGTTTTGTGAATATTTGACAGTTTTTATTCACATTTTCAGTAATTTTTGCTACAACCTGGCATAATTTTTAGTGGCATAATTTTTAATTTTTGGCATAATTTAACCTGGCAAAATTGTTAACCTGGCATAATTTTTAACCTTCGCTTATACAATTTTTAGTGGTAGAGTGTTATTGTTACCGTTAGAGATAAAAAGGCGTTACTGAATTGTTTGATAGAAGTTTTTTGGCTAAAAGTTTTTATGAAATTTTCAAAGTTTGAATTTTTTTCATCAAAAATGGCACAAAATATGCGTTTTTGGTCCACTTTGTTAAAACTTGCCAGACGCACTGACGTAGAAACCTTAACAAAGACTCCATAATCTCCATAAGAGTAATAGTGGATGTAATGCGTCCTATGACAGTCTTCTGGAATTAAAATTTTGCCATTTTTTGCAGATTTACCTCGATAATTATACAAAATGCATAGTTGTTTTTTTAATCAATGAAAAATTTCACTCAACAATTGGTCTAACTTGCAAACACTTTTTTGGGTTTTTTTGGGCGCAGGGAAAAATCAGGCATAGCTTTGAAATTATCAAGGATTATTCCAATCAGAGTTTTTAGTTTTTATTTTGGCGCTGCCTTTTTTCGAAATATTTTGCATTTGTTTTTTTAAACGTTGATTACTGACAACTTTTTTTATTCTCGGCTCTATTATTAGAGCTCCGATTTGTGTAAAAAAAGCAGTCCCAATGTAGATATAGTTTAATTTCAGAGAACCCAAGGATTTTTATGGCTTTTAGGAAGAAGTTTAGCAAATTTCAACCAATTTCTTGTGTTTTGCGATCAATTGTTATTCTCTTTGCATCCTGATTTCTAAGTCTAAAGATTCACAGACCCAAATGATTCCCTCAAGTACTTTAATAGTGGACCTGTAAAATGCATTTGGTTGTTATCTAATGTTTCTTATGTAATTGAATGTATATATTTTGCAGAAATTTCTGTGATTTTTGAACATGTCAATTTTTTTATATTATTTCAGTCAAATTTTTGCCGATTCTCAGTAAATACAGGCAAGCTTTCTTCTTAATAGAAAACAAACTAATTTGGTGGCGGATTCTTTTAAGAAAACATTTTCCTGTTTTTGGTACTACGAGTTCTTATACAAAAATTTTTGATTTTTGTGCATAACCGCCCATTTTTTGCTGTTGTTTTTCTTTCTTTGGTGAATTGTTACTTTAATTAACAATCTAAATAAAGAACGTTTTGAAAAATTTGAAATTGATCTGATTTTTTTTGTTTTAATAACATATGGTTTTAAGGGCTGCGACACCTTTGCTCTGCTAAATTTGGTAGTTTTTTTCCCATGATGATTGTTATTTTTTGTTGTCCTATGCCAAATAATGAGTAATTAAAGAAGTTCTCAGTGGCCAACTGTAGATACATAAATGAACCTAATAACTGATACCGGATTGTAGCTAATAATTTTTTACTTTCTTGTTAAACTTCTAAAAAAGAGAGAAATTTTTCTTCATTTTTTCGCTTCTTGTACTGGTTTGCATTTTTTCGTATATTACAAAGTTTTAACAATTTCATAACTAGCTTGATTTTTGAGAGGTCTCTTTTTTTTAACTAAACAATAAGTTTGCTGTTGTTTAAGCGTTTTGACTGATGTCTTCAGGGCTAAGACAATTTATTTCAGAAGAGTTTCGTCAAATTTAGACACTTTTCAATTTTTGTGTTTCTTCTTGTAGACATTTTGTGAGAGTCTTTTACAAAAACTTTTTATGATTATCTATGGACACGCAAATGAAGATTTTATGTTCTCGCGGTGATAGTAAACTTAATGGCTTCAACAGTGCGGTTTCGTAAAAATGTTTGAGAAATTTTTTAGTTCAGCTTCTGGTAAATGTTATTTCATAGAGGTCTAACCTAACCTCACCAATAACAAGCGCAACTAATTTTTCAAGAAGTTGCAAGGTTAACTGTCTACTGTTTTAGTCGAAAACTTTGGCTATGAACTTTGAAATTATTTGTTTTTTTAAAAAAAAATACAAAAGAGTTTTGAGTTTTGCAAATCTTTTTTCTGCTAACATGTGTTTACCATCTCTATAGACAAGCCACATTCCTTACCAATAGGATTGCAATTTGTTCTTCATAACGTTTTTTTCTCAAATGGCCTTTGTTCTTGTTTCAACTAGTTTTCATAAAATATTCGTTATATTTGTAGGTTTTTGTTTTCTTTTCACAGTATCACAATTATGGGCTGTATTCTGAACAATTGAAAAAAATGCATTCAGAAATTTTTATAGTTTTTAGAGAACCGCTTAATGTTTAATTGGCTGGGACATCGTTTTTGTGCCAAATTTTTTGTTCAAATTTTTCGTTTAAATTTTGTCTGCAGTGTTTTCCTTTTCGCCTGTATTTGTCGTTCTTTTTGTAGTCGTATGACACATCCTGGGTAATGAAAGATCTCTGTTGAAACTTTCCCAATGATTTAACTTGATGCATAATGTTTTTAGTCAGTTTGGAATTAATTGTCTTGAAAAAAAGCATTGTTTTATTATACTTTGCTTTTTTGCTCATTTCTTATCGGCTTGTTACCAAGTCGCAATGAGGAAAAGTCAAAAAGTCCCATATTCTTTTCTAATAAACTAAAGGTTAATGTTCTTTTTTATTGTTTTTTGTAAATATTTGATTTCTATCGCCGTTGTTTCTGGTAGTCATATTATGGTAGTCACAGGACTCATAGGCTCTCTAAGGTAGATTGTTTTATACATTTAGTTGTTTGTTGAACGAAATGTTGATTTGGTATTTTTTTATCTCTTCCCCATTTGGTAGACAATTAAGTAAAAAATGAAGAATAGAAAGGTCGGAAATTTAGGCGCGAGTGGACATTACCGAGCCTCCTTGTTTCGTCGAAGTTTGTTTCCATCAAACAATGTACAAAATATATCAGTTTCTTTGAACCTTGAAAAAACCAATTCCAAAAACTCTATCAAATACCGCAAAATAGCAAATTTTACATACGTTTTTGGAAACGGTTAATGTCAATAGATAAACAGTGGAAAGATCAGATCACAAAGTTATGCAATTAAAAGTTGAGAAATGTATATAATTTGGTCAACATTTTTGAGAAAAGAATTTTTGTCAGAAAGAGAACAAAAACTACGCTTTTATCATCAAATGCTTTGGCACCCGGTCTTTCGTTTTTGCAGTGAATTTAAAAAAAATGAGAAATAAAACAAATTAAAATTTGGGCACTTTTGCAAAAAATTGATTTGTCTATATCTTTTGCTTCCATCTTCTATATCATTGTCTTGATCTCATTTTTTCTGCTATTAGATAATAAATTAGAAAAACCTCTTGTATTTTGGAAAAACATCTTGAAGGTAAAAATGTTTCCCAAACGTCGAGTTTTGGGCGAGCGAACCAAAAGAGTTTTACAAAAAATTAGATTCTTACTATTCGATTCCATTTGTCTAAGGATCTGTGATACGTAAATACTTATATATCGAAACCTTTATGTGTACTAAATTATTTTACCCTCTATTTTTAATATTATATCATGCGCTTATAACTTGAGTTATGACTTTTTATTATTCACATATAAAAATATTCCCGCTAGTCTACTATATTATTTCATATGTTGTTCACAGTATTTTATTATAAGTAATCAGAATTCTTTTAGTCAATCTGAATTCAAGTTGCTTCTGCAAACGCTCTTAGTTTACTTAAGACAATTTAGCTGTGGATTCGCATCGCGATTCCAATAAACCAATTCTGTAAAGTACACTTATTCAAGGATTCGCTCTGCGATTCCCGCTACACTTTGAGATATTGTATTTGCGACACACATCCAAGTTTGTTTGCAAAGCATAAGTATAACATGGCGCAGTCAGCAATAAAGGACAGTGGAAAATCTCCACTCGGAATTCAACCCTTCTGGGAAAAGGCAACCCTAGAACCCCCACTTCGCTGGGAATATTGGAGGACAGAATTAAAACTTGCAATTCCTGCTCGGGAAGGAATTGAAGTGGACCTTCTTCTAGCTGACCCTCTAATAAACGTTATCTTGCCTCCCGAACCAGCCTATGAAGACACAGTTGACAACCCGACAGCACAATCAGAACGAGATCGACGTACCCGCAACGAACAGGCGAAAACAGCGTGGAAAAATCAGTGTCAGCGCATTGAAACGATCGGCATCTTATGCGGAGACAAACCGTGGAAACTATGTGATCGGAAAGCCTCTTCATTGATGTATCTGAGTTTGGGAATGGAAGGGCGGCGCGTCTTCAACTCGAAAAATTCGACTATTAATCTCGAAGCAATCTCAACCAAAAACCTTTGGGATGTTTTGAATACAACCTTCATTCGGATTCATAATATAACTTTTGATCGGTATCTTTTCCTTACACGAAAACAACAAAAGGGAAAACCAATTGAGAAATTTTATGGACATCTCAAAGAACTTTCGGAAAATTGTGATCTAGGAGAAAAAGGAGATACCATCATCAGAGACGTTTTATCGCAAACATGCAGAACGAAGATATCCAAAAAGAACTTCTAAAAGAAACAGTAGATCCTGATAGAGAATTAGCAATAGCAATCAATATTGAAGTGGGTACCCTCAATCAACTCAAAATGAATGCCAACAAAGCTGAATTACATTCAACCGTCAATCAAGTACAACGGATGCGCATCGCGAATGCTACTCCCTTTTCAACTATGAATACAGCCGCACGGAAAAAGCCCACAACTTGTCACTTTTGTGGATCAAGTTGGACTCCTGAACATTGTAATAAATGTCCCGCTCGGGGAAAGAGATGCAATAATTGTGGTATTGAAAACCATTTCGCTAAGGTTTGTCGTAAACCTAAAGATCCCAATTCGTACCCAAGACCTAGGCCACGAGTCAATAATGTCAAAAAAGATGACCAAGTTGAGGATGTCAATCAAATTTCGGCAGATTTTGACCCTGATTTGGAGTCAAACTACTCATCAGATGAAGATAATTGTGTAGCTGTAATATCATCAACGGATCTCACAACTTCGATGACAGCAATCAACCTTCCTGTAATATTTGGTAATACATCAACAAATGTTTTGGTGGATTCGGGCAGTGAATGCACAATAATAAACGAATCATTGGCAAACTCAATCATTTCTCACGACTCAAAATCGAAGTGGATACGCGGGGCGAATCCCAAACAATTGAAAACATTTTCGATACGGTAGGCATTATCCAAACTTCAATTCAAAGCGGCATTTGGCACGCAAATCCAATTGAAATTCAAGTAGTTGCGGACGTTCATCGTTCACTGTTGGGTAGAGATTTGTTTCCAGCACTTGGACTCTCAATTCAACAATCAAATAATCAAATGATAATCAATCAGATAGAACAAGAATACTGTCCAATTAAAAAACAGATTGCAATCGATTTCCCTGATCTAATCTCCAGAATCGGTAAGTCCAAAGTACATATAGTTCGTTCAAAATTTCACAAAAACTATACCACATCACACCAAAAAGGTCGCCGTGTCCCTATAAATCTGTTAGAGAAAGTATCTGACGAGCTAAAGAAACTTACAGAACAAGGACATATTGAAAAATTACAAGAAGTTCTGATAAAGACATTATTTCTCCGATAGTAATTACAGTCAAGAAGGACAAATCTGTAAAATTAGCTCTTGATTCGAAAATTCTGAACAGAGCGATACACAAGAACAAGTATCAAATGCCAAATATAGATAGTCTTATTGATTCAATCTCACAACATATTAATGATTCTAATCATGGGGAAAATGTCTATTTTTCAACAATTGACTTAGAATACGCATATAGCCAATTAAACTTGCATCCGGATACCGCACGCCATTGTAATTTCAATATCATTTGTGGAGACGCAACCGGTACGTACCGTTTTAAGACGGGATTTTATGGACTTACGGATATGCGGCAGAGTTTCAAAAGGCGATGGATTATACACTGGTTGGTTTGTCTCATACATATTGTTTTTTGGGTGATATAATTGTAGTTAGCAAAGGTACCCAGGAATCGCATCTCAAATACGTCTACAATTGCCTGCAGAAACTTGAGGCCGATAACCTCAGAAATAATTTAAGCAAATGTCATTTTGCAAAACACCAGATAAATTGGCTTGGTTTTACATTCTCGCAAAGTGGTGTCAAACCCATTGAATCTAAAACAGCAGCAATTGCTGAAATTAAAGCTCCTAAGACATTGAAACAATTGCGTTCATTCCCAGGTAGTGTTCATCATTTAAGCAAATCCATTCCTAACCTTGCTAAAATATGTCATCCTCTTCGGCCGTTATTGAAGAAAAATGAAAAATTTCTTTGGACCGAGTATCATCAAACACATTTCGAACACATTAAAACTGTTATTGCAAACGCTACAGAAAATACCCATTTTAATCCAACACTGGAAACACGCATCAAATGCGATGCCTCTCGCCAAGGTTTAGGCGCTGCACTCGAACAACTAGATTGTGAAGGGTGGAAAACGGTTGCCTTTGCATCCCGCTTTCTTAATAGCAACGAAGAACGCTATAGTATAAACGAACTAGAATTGCTTGGGGTGGTTTGGGCTATCGAATATTTTAAATATTATTTATTTGGAAAGACTTTTACGGTCTTGACAGATCACAGAGCACTTCTTTCAGTCCTAAAAAGTCACCGTTCCAATAAATCTTATAATAGCAGATTAACACGTTGGATTGATCGTTTGTTACCATTTGACTTTATCATAGAGCATATTCCTGGCACCCGAATGGGTTTAGTTGATTATATTTTGCGCCAACCGAACCAGAAAGCAAAAAGCGTCACCCAATATGATGAGGAATTCATGGTAGCAACAATTTCCCGTATTGGCGACGCAATTACATCTTTATTTAGTCATTCAAATAAAATTCCTTTCCATAAGCGGCCTATAAACAGCAAAAACAAGTTACAAGTCAACCAGACGCGCGTCCACTCTTGCAAACCTGCTAAAATTAACCCGCATAAATCAAATACCTCAAATAATTCATTCACTACTCGAGCACAAGTACGCAATTATAATTCAGCATTCATTTCTCAATTTAATTACCACGCAAATCACTTGCTTCAAAATAATACTGCACCCGCATCGCAAATCCAGCCTAAACATTTCAATTGTAATTTAACCGCAAAACTAGACAATAAAATAAATCATATAACAATGTCAGATAATGGATCATCGCAAGCCAACCCTACAACTCCCCCGCCTACTCCTAGAGTAACATTTTGTACTCAATCAACCCCAATAACAACTCCTAGTGCAAACCCCAACAATAACACCCAGGCCTCTTCATCACCGGAAACTCAGGACATTGAACTGTCCAGGGAGGAAGTTTTTGAGAGCAACCTCAATCAACTCTTTACAAAGTTGTTTCTGGCAGTCTTGACTAGCAAGGACGCAGTACTAAAAGAGATCAGAGACTGTGTTCTACAAGATGACGAAGCACGATGCAAAGAAGTCAGCCCATACATTCACTCCTTTTGGAAAGACTTTCATGTGCGGTCCGGTTGCTTGTGTGTCGACGAACGCGTCGCCATGCCTAACTCAATAAAGGAGGCAGTAGTGGAATCACTACACAAGACCCACCCCGGTAGTTGGGGGATGATTTCTCTGTCTCAATATGCATGGTGGCCATAAATGCATAGAGAAATTTTGGCCAAAGCATCGGATTGCGTTCCATGCACTGATATTGGTAAGAATTTAAAGCCTATTATACCAAAATCTAAATGGCATCCACATAAAGTTTGTCAAGAACCAAATGAAGAAATTCAAATTGACTTTGGGGGTCCGATAACGAATGAAAAAGATAAAGACATTTATTTATTGGCATGTATTGACCGCTATTCAAAGTATCCGACAGTTAGAATTTTTGAAAAAGCTAATGGGACAAATGTAGTAAAATTTCTCCGTAATTACGCATATACACATGGAATTCCACGAACAATCTGTTTAGACCAAGCCACTTGTCTAGTAGGTAAACAAGTTACAAATTACTGTAATGAAAACAATATTGACATTCTCGACGCACCGGTCGGAGACCATAGAGCTATTGGATTAGTGGAGCGAATGATACAGACAATAAAACGACGGTTATCCTGCATGAAAGCTGAAAATAAAGATGCATTTGCAACATCTAAAGCAATTGAACAAATTATTTCTGATTTACGTAGCAAAGCAGAAAACAACAAAGATAACACCATTTGAAGCCCATTTCGGTCGTCCGGCAAATACTCCTTTAACGAATATTAGCACTTCTCCTTCTAGCTTAAATCTAACTTATGAAAAAATTATTAACCACTATTTAGATGCCGATACAGTTCCTGTAGACAACTACCTTGATGACGCAGGATGGACCAACACCGAAAGAAGCGATCTGGACATTGAAAAATCCATGAACAAGGAACAACAGGATGCAGGACTTCGCTATCGCGATTCGGACAATAAGGAATCGCGGTTCATTATTCATCCAAAAATCACGAACCCCATTGCCAGAACAGAAAAATCTTTAAATGTAAAGCTAGCGCGAAAACTACCTAACAAAAAGAGGGCCAAAAGACAGCTTGCCGGACTATATGAGGTCCTTAAACCAGGATCCTTTGTCACTAAATCTTCCCCTACAACAACCATAATCAATGAGCCTGGACGATCTCCAGTGAAAGTTAGAGATAGTGATTTGGCAAAGTTCGGCACCAAAACAGAAAGGTCTACTAATCTCTGGGCATACGCACAAAGACGTCCTGCACCCTATGAACAAACAACGGAGACAAAAAATGCCAAGCACAGTAATGATGTCAAGCGACAAAAGCGAGGAGAAATAAAGATTCGCCATCGCCATCGTGATACTACTTCCGTTGTCTCATCTGTGAACTCAAATGTCTCTCGAGCCCTCACAGTCCGCAAACCCGCTAAACCACAGCCCAAACGAAGTCGTCACACGGTTGCGTCAAATGAAAATAACAATGCAACAGCTCCGGAACAACCGCTCATATCGATAATACCCGCCCCATCAACATCCTCATCACAAAATCCAGTAACGTCCTCCGCTTCACAAGTAACGTCCTCCGCTTCACAAGAACAACAAACAGCTCGAACACGCAAACGGACCCAATTTTATGGATTTGCAGATGCGGACATATCTCCAACCAGTTCTTTAGCATCATCCAGCTCCAATAAATCGAAAAAGCGAAAAACAAAAAAAGAAAAGAAGGGCTCAACAAACAAAAATACAGTAGTCACGATGATTCAAAATGCGGAACAATCAAGAGTTCCCTCCCCACCGCGACCTGATATCCAAATTGTTCAAGTTTCTCCACCAGATTCAAGAGTTCGATATTATGAGTTTGAACAAGAACGGGAACTTTCTGTGTGGGATGCAGAAAATGAAATTTGAACAAAACTGTTAAAACTAAGTAAACTCATATAAACTACCTTTATTTATTTCATTCATGTTTCCGTGTTACAAATCCAGTCTTTAATGGATACATTAATGTTAATTTTCTTCAATTGCTGTTCAATGTATTAAATTTAATTCATTCATGTATTCGCTCCGCGAATCCCCGTCTTGTTATGTGTGTCTTATATTTATTCATTCAAATGTATTCATTTTACATGCTAAAAAAATTTAAAGCGTATTCGCTCCTTGAATCCCAATTTCAATTACACTTTCGTATAGTATGAGCTGTATTTTATTGTCAAGTGGTAATATTATAAAAGCAATTACATACTACACACATGTGCAGTTAATCCTTTCTCAAGTACACATGCTTCGCATATATTTAGCGATCAATCTTTTCATTTCTTCAAAATAACATTTGTGGCACCTTTGCAGTTTATTTTCTGTTATGTTAAATTTCTTTTCAATTCCATAGTTTATGTTTGACCCTAAAAATTGTAAATACATTAAAATTTTTTCTGTCATGGGGGAAATGTGATACGTAAATACTTATATATCGAAACCTTTATGTGTACTAAATTATTTTACCCTCTATTTTTAATATTATATCATGCGCTTATAACTTGAGTTATGACTTTTTATTATTCACATATAAAAATATTCCCGCTAGTCTACTATATTATTTCATATGTTGTTCACAGTATTTTATTATAAGTAATCAGAATTCTTTTAGTCAATCTGAATTCAAGTTGCTTCTGCAAACGCTCTTAGTTTACTTAAGACAATTTAGCTGTGGATTCGCATCGCGATTCCAATAAACCAATTCTGTAAAGTACACTTATTCAAGGATTCGCTCTGCGATTCCCGCTACACTTTGAGATATTGTATTTGCGACACACATCCAAGACTGTTTGTAAAGCATAAGTATAACAGGATCGATCAACAAAATGTTTTTATCCTGACCTTAGTGTCAATTTTTTGGAATTCTTTTTGCTTTTTATGGGCAAAAAAAATTATTCAGGCAAGTAATGTGCACCGCATTTCAGTCCCTCATTAACTCAATTTAGTTGCCTGCTCGATCAACTATGTCGATTGTTTTCGCCACTGATGTGTAATCGAACGATTGCGATCGCCTCTTAAATAATCACCCTGTCAGTGATGCGGCTTCAAAACACAAAGACGGTCAAAAAAGAGGCATGTTAAGCAATCTGATTTTGAAGTACTACAAATATTTTCACGTTTTGTCTCACCTTTTCCCTTTTTTGAACTAAGAACCACAAATAATACTGCGAAATTTTGAATCGCTTATTCTGGGTGAAGAATAGTGTTGGATTCATATTTTTGTTGAAAAAAACCACAAGTCAAATTTTAATGCAATTTGAAGAGCTTTTCCTTTATACTTCAAAAAAGTGGTGAGAAAATTCTTAATCCCATCTTTCCAATTCTGGTGGAACTATCGCGCTTCTTGTTTTAATAATTTCAATTCAGATATGTTTAGCAAAAAATGACTAAAAAATACGAAGAAAATTGTTGTATCCATTATCGGTATCACTTTGATTGTGATATTGCAAATAGAACGTTTCCTCTCATCGTGAACTCACTGAATAAAGAGCACGTAGAAGGTGGGTGTGGCCATTCGCTGCCTGAGCCTCCTCTGGCTTTTGTTATTAATGGAATGCCTCCGCAGCCAGTGGTGTGGAAGGAAACTTTATTTCGTGGACGTCAACGACAAAAAACTTTATCGTTATCGAAATCAACTGTCTGAGTTCAATCAGCTACTGTTTTTTGATGGTTGTAGATTGATTTAGACTGGTTATGGGTTGTCCTTAGTTTTGATTTGGAGGACACTGCGGGGTATAGAAAGGAGCCTAAGGCTGTTTTAGTAAACTGAGATAACAAATTTTTCTTGGTGAACTGAAACAACATGCGAGGAAAAGTCAATTGGGTAATCAAGAAGAAGCTCTCATTCATGATGTGTTCAATAACAGATGTCGGGTACTGAGACACAAAAACTATTACTCTGTCAGACTGTCGATCCCCATAGCGAATAACAGATACATGGAATTGACATGGAGACGATTATTCGGAACCAACACGAGATGTCAGTTTTGCCACAACATGCTAAAAATCAAAATCTCAATATGCTAAAAAAACGAAATGTCGCACACATATTTCAAAATTGAGCCCAACCCCCTCACTCTGTTCCTCAACGACACGAGAAATTGACTCTGGCTAAAAAAATTTGGCGCAATTATGGTCAAAGTTGGTCTTTAAGTTACCGAAGTGCTCGTTCTACGAGAAATTAAACTTGTCAAATTTTCAGTTTGCTAGTCATATTTGACAGAACTTTGCAGAAGCCAAAAACGCTAAACAAGCGTCATCCAGGACCACTAAAAAATTTATTACTATAGTTTCTTCAGAAAAGGCCACAAATGCAGATTAAAGTGCCATTATGTTTTGTATTTATGACTTAGAATTTCAATCCAACATCTCTAGATCGGATAAAAGTTACCTTCACATGATTTTTGATCCATCAGTTACAAAAAATGAACCATTAAATTTTTTAGATTTCAATTGGAGATACAGATATCACCAATGGTCAGTTCCGGTCCAGTCTGTGCTCCATTCTTCTTAGATCATTTCTTGCATTTGCACTGAACTAATTTGGGTGATTTGTAGTGGCAGAAGCAAGAAAACGTTTTCGAAGCAGCCAATCGAAGCACTAAGACACATTCAAGGTCCTCTCAAATGCAACAGCTGGAGAAGTTACAATGTATCTTTCACGGTTATTACAGATGGCCAACGAACATTATTTGACGGGATATTTTTTCAGCGCTAGGCTATTTCTCATCCGAACTTTGTTCTTTCGATAGGTATTTTTGTTAATCACATTATTGTGTGCCCTACTAAGGAAGGAAGTTGCAAGTTTTTTTTCTGATCTCGTCAGTTCTCTTGGAAAATTGACAACACAAATTGTAAAAATTAAATTATTCAAAAACTCCAGCACTACAAAACAAAAGCGAAAAAGAATGGCACAATCTATAGGAGACAAAAGTTCAGACAAAAGTAAATACAAAAGCTAACTATATAAAATATATATATAAAACAAAAGATGGAAAACATGGATCAATAAAATAAGATCATGCAAACTCCTTAATTGATGGGAAAGATTGCTTTAACAGAAGCGCTTGCATACCCGGGTCGAGGTTTTTGGGTTAATTTTTGTAAGAAATGCGGTGAATGCGGTGAATTTTTGTAAGAAATGCGGTGATTGCGGTGAGTTCGATGAAAATAATTATTTCACCTCATTTCACCGCATTTCTTACAAAAATTCACCGCGAAATTCACCGCATTTCTTTAAAAAATTCACCGCATATGATTTGCAGAGTTTACTCATTCTGATTTAAATTCACAAGAAATTTATAAATAATTCACCGCGATTCACTGCATTCACCGCAAAAAGATGTAAGAAATACGAGATGAAAATTATTTTTTTTTCACCGTATTTCACCGCATTTCTCACGAAAATTCACCGCGAAACCTCGACCCGGGTATGGTCATTGGTTTTATACATCAAAAATTTGTTTTTGCAGAAAGACTAATCTACACCTTATTAGAAGAAAATTATTCATTAAAAACAAACAGAAACTACGAAAAAATATGTAATATTAAGTCTTTCTATCATAGTTCATCAGTAGTGCCTAGGTCAAACACTTAAAACCTGGATTTTGCATATCAAAAGGCACTTCGGTAAAAAAAATATTGTTGAGCAAACGTGTTTATACTCGAAAATTGTCTAATCTGTCTTTAGAAAGCAAACAACATCAAGAGTCGATCCAGAAGAAGACCAAGTAAGAGTAGAAAAAATCAGTTCAGAATAATCATCGAAAAAAACGCACAGCGATACAAAGGTTCAGACATGCCTGACAAATTCAACGTGAGTCCAAATCCTCCGATGATAAATCACGCCTACTTTGCAGTTCAGGGGTTGGCGGATAAATTGCCAAAGCCTAAAAGGCAATAAATTTAAAAATCACCCTAAAAACAAAAGCACATATACGATCCAAGGTGAATTTGGAGTGACTGTATACAATTCCCGCAAATCGGTCAACTTCAATTAAGCAATCTCCAAATCATTTGTGCTCTACGAACTATGTGTTATAATATCGATCAAACTATAGTCTTAAACTTAGTGAGAATTAGAAAGAAAGTTTCACTTACCAGATTAGAAAGACAAGCAATATGACCTCGATCAAAGAAATTATATAAAAGATTCGTCAAGAAATGGTGCTTAGAATCAATATTCGGTTCAAATTGGTGAATCTAGATAACTATTATTAGAGTTAGATTAATTGATGTAAAATCTTCCCAGCATGTATTAAATGCTGATGATATCTCCGGAAGTGTGAATGAATTCTTAGAAAAGTGCAAATGCATTCCATTTATGGTTCCCTTTGCGACTGATTTGCAGAAGCAAACCATATTAAGTAACTTTTGCGACCACCACTATAAATCACGGTGCTAAGATTAGTTTTGTATCATGTCTTTTTCACACTGATAATGGGTATATATACAACTGATTATTGAGTCCTTTTTCATCCCCAAATTCAAATCACCATCTTGATCTAATAATCAGATCTCTCCTGTAAATCTCTAAATTCTACTGTAAAATATCATTTTGTTATTCTCTCATTTTTGAGAAATTAATTCTTTTACTTAGTTAAAAACGCTTTTTATTCCGTTTGCGAAAGTCCATAACCCAACAGGTTATGGGCCCAGCAATTCTCTAAGTCTTAAAATTAATTTCCAAAACAAAACTAATTTGTTGTTGACAGTAATAATCCTTTTCTGCTTAGTACCTTTTCTTTTCACAACTGTTTTGCCTGCTCAAACTCCAATGGATCAACAGACAGTGAAGCTGCTGACCTACACAGGAAAAGCACAGGACTTTCCAATTTGGAGCACAAGGTTTGTGGCGATGATGCAGACGAAGGGACTCTACAAATCACTACTGGGGACAGAGGAGCAACCCAATGAGCCTGCGCTACTGGCCAATGGGGTAACCAATGATGAGAAGAAGAACCACAAGGTGCTAAAGGATGCATATGAGAAGGAAGTTGCAGACATCAAAGAGAAACGGAACAATGTGTGGTGCCGTCTGGCACTGACTCTAGATGCAACAACCCTCATGCTGATGAGACATGACTGTGTGGGAGATGATGGCATTGGAGATGGAGCAAAGGCTTGGAAGCTTTTGCAAGAGAGATTTCAGAGTGTGGAGACGCCGACAGTGGTGACTTTAGTGGCACAGCTTGCTCGACTGCAGCTCGAGGATTCTGAGGATTTGGACAGCTTCTTCATCAGAGGACAGGAGTTGCTCACAAGGCTACAAGAAGCAGGGGAAGCAGTCTCAGAGACCCTCTTCAACGCCTTGGTCCTCAATGGTCTGCCAATGAGGTATGAAAGTTTTGTTATACAGGAAAGCTACAACCCTTCAACGAACTTCACAGAAATGAGGAGAAATATGCAGAATTTTCATGAGAGCACGGTGCAGAGACACAAGGGACAAAGTGGTTCAGTGGCCTTGGCAGTGAAGCGTGTCTTCTAGAAGGGATCCAAGAAAGGAAACTGCTTTGTGTGTGGGATCCCTGGACACTTCGCCAAGGACTGCAGGAAGAAGGAGACAGCACAATGCAGCAAGTGTGGTGAGAAGGGTCACCTAGACAGGGCATGCAAGAGACAAAGAGATGGAGGCAAACATGAGTCAGTGGCAATGGGTCCAACATTGGCTACACCAGACGAGGAATGCTGGGCAGCTCTTACCCAGTGGAAGACAGCAGGCATGCTAGTGGACAGTGGTTGTACAGATCACATAGTGACGAACATCGATGCGTTCCTGGACTTTGTGCCCATTCAATTAGTGGTCAGAAGTCCCAACGGAGAGGCTTCCAGAGTGGTGGGCAGAGGTTCTATGAGGATCAGCATACCCTCAAACAAAGGCGAATTCCAATGCGAACTCAAAAATGTTCTGTGTGTGTCGGACTATTCTTCAAACTTCCTATCAGTCTCAAGATGCACGGAGTGGGGACATAGCTTCACTTTCAAGAGAGGAAACAGCTGCATGAAACTCCTGAAGGGAACTCGGGTAAAACTAACACAAGAAAATAATTTGTTTTATTTACCCTTCAGCGTTCTAGAATTCAAGATGAGTTCCAACAGCGTGAAACTTGACAATGCAAGGAAGTGGCACAGACAATTGGGTCATTTGAATCAAGCGGATGTGGTCAAGAATGCACCAGAGACAGTGGGGGAACTCGATGATGTATGCAATGTGTGTGCATTGGCCAAGATCACAAAGACTCCAGTACCAAAGTGGCAGAGACCCAAGCAGAAGAGAAGCTGGAGAGGGTGTTCACAGACGTGATGGGACCTTTCAGAGTAGAGTCACTGTCAGGGTTCCGGTTCTGCATAGTGTTTGCAGACCAGTACACGAAGTTTGTGTTTGTGGAATTGCTTAAGGCAAAGAGTGAAGCATTGGCCAGCCTGAAGAAATTTGTTCTCAGTGTGGGGACGCCCAAGAAGCTGAGGCAAGACAATGCGAAGGAGTTTCTCTCAGAGCAGTTCAAGACGTACTGTTTAGATGCAGGCGTTCTACAGGAGAAGACCATACCAGAAACGCCACAACAGAATGGGTTAGCTGAGAGGTGCAACAGGACACTGCTGGAGATGCCAAGATGTTTGCTCATTGACTCAGGACTTCCCAAGATGATGTGAGGAGCAGCAATTCTTCACGCAGCAAGGATCAGAAACTTGGTTGTGAGACGAGGAGAAGAAAAATGCCCAGCAGACCTGATGAGAGGTATAAAACCTAAGCTTCCTTTTAGTAAATTATCTATTTTTGGTTGCACAGTCTTCATGAGGAAGAGGGACAGAGAAGTCAGCAAACTTCAACCCAAGGCACTGGAAGGAAAGTTTGTGGGTTACACTGAAGGAGAAAACGGATACCTGGTGTACATACCCAACACACGCAAGGTGATGGCAGTTCGAGATGTGATCATCAAGGAGTCTGAAGTGGGCTCAATCCCTGACAACAAAGAAACGGCTGACCAACTGGATGATGGGTGGGAACTGGGAATCTGGCACCCAGATGATGTTCATCAAGACGATGACAACAGAGAACGACAGGACACATCTACTGCAATAAAGGAGGAGTGGCATGACGCAGGGAGCGTGAATACTCAAGAAACATCACAGAGACAAGAGGCCTCGGATGTTGGAGAAACAGCACTAGATGAAGGATCTACTGCAACAAGAGGGAGTCCCAGAGACTCAGAGTCACTGGAAGACAATGACACAGAAGACTTCTCACAGTTAGAGACAGTTGGCTTCAATGAAGATGCACTGAAACACGCGGACAGAGCAGAGCCCAGACGAGGGACACGAGCAAGGAATGTTCCGAAATTTTTTGGAGAAGTCAGGACCCATCTTGCTGTGACTGAGGGCGACTATGTGGAACCCAAAAGAGTCTACGAAGCCAAGCAAGGTGACAATTGGGACCAGTGGCACCGGGCAAGGAAGGACGAGGTCAAGGCACTCCAAGACAACGAGACTTGGAACCTAGTGAGACCACCCACAGACAGGGACGGCATACCGGGCAAATGGGTCTACAAAGTGAAATTGGGACCACTGGTCAAGTGGACAAACACAAAGCGCGCTATGTGGCGAAAGGCTTCAAACAAGTGGAAGGACTGACTACTTTGAGAGTTTTGCGCCTACCTGCAAGCCAGAGACATTCATGATTCTACTTCAGCTATCAGCCAAGCAGGGCCATGTGATGCACCAATTTGATGTCAAGACTGCTTTCCTGCACTCACCAATCGAGGGAGAAGTGTGTCTGTAACAGCCACAGGAGTTTGTAAAACGCGGATCAGATGGGGAGAAGTTAGTATGTCGACTAAATAAATCTATTTATGGTTTGAAACAGGCTGCTAACAACTGGTACAAAAAGCTGGCAAACTTCCTACTGAGACAGGGGTTCACCAGAAGCAGGAACGATCACTGCTTGTTCGCAAGATCAGAGGCAGGGGATCACACCTTCATCTTGGTCTGGGTTGACGACATCATAGTAGCATCAAGAAGTATGACAGTCGTCTCTGATGTCAAGAAGGCACTAGAAGCAACCTTTCACATGGAGGACAGAGGGAGACTACACTGGTTTCTGGGTCTAAGAATCATACGAGAAGATCGCAAAGTCACAGTCGACCAAGAACGCTACATAGAAACAGTGCTTGAGCGGTTTCAAATGGATCAATGCAAACCCTCAAGAACTCCAGCTGGTTTGATTTTGAAACTTCAGACAGCACAGAACGGAGACGAAGAAGTGGACCAGAGGATCTACAGAAGCTTGGTTGGATCACTTCTGTATCGGCCAAACAGACGAGGCCAGACATCATGTTCGCAGTCAACATTCTGTCCAGACACATGAATGCACCTACACCGGATGTGCGGTAAACGACTTCTGCGATATCTTCAAGGTTCAAAAGGTTTAAAAATTACTTACACAAAAGAAGCTAGTTATGATTTAGTGGGGGAAAGTGATGCAGACTGGTCTGGAGACGTGAACGACAGAAGGTCAACAACGGGCTATTACTTCAAGCTCAACGGACGTGGCGCAGCACTCAGCTGGGGTGTCAAGAAGCAGGCCACAGTTGCTCTTTCTTCATCAGAAGCAGAATATCAGGGCATGGCAGCAGCAGTTCAGGAACCACTCTACCTGAAACAACTTCTAGAGGATTTTGGCATCCAACAGAAACGTCCAAAACCAATTGGAGAAGACAACCAAAGTTGTATCAGACTCTGCCAAAACCCAGTCATGCACAAAAGGAGCAAGCATATCAAAACGAAGTTTCACTTCATCCGGGACAAGACGGAGGATGGGACTATTTCAATTCATTACGTCCCTACAGACAAAATGGCAGCGGACATCTTCACAAATTCTTTACCCGTTTCGAAAGTGGAAACATTCAGAGCAGTTTTGATGGGAACAGACTCTACGCAATCAGCTCAACTCTGAGTGGGGGTGTAAGAATATCGATCAAACTATAGTCTTAAACTTAGTGAGAATTAGAAAGAAAGTTTGACTTACCAGATTAGAAAGACAAGCAATATGACTTCGATCAAAGAAATTATATAAGTGAATCGTAAAGAAATGGTGCTTAGAATCAATATTCGGTTCAAATTGGTGAATCTAGATAACTATTATTAGATTTGAGTTAGATTAATTGATGTAAAATCTTCCCAGCATGTATTAAATGATGATGATATCTCCGGAAGTGTGAATGAATTCTTAGAAAAGTGCAAATGCATTCCATTTATGGTTCCCTTTGCGACTGATTTGCAGAAGCAAACCATATTGGGTAACCTTTGCGACCCCCACTATAAATCACGGTGCTAAGATTAGTTTTGTATCATGTCTTTTTCACACTGATAATGGGTATATATACAACTGATTATTGAGTCCTTTTTCATCCCCAAATTCAAATCACCATCTTGATCTAATAATCAGATCTCTCCTGTAAATCTCTAAATTCTACTGTAAAATATCATTTTGTTATTCTCTCATTTTTGAGAAATTAATTCTTTTACTTAGTTAAAAACGCTTTTTATTCCGTTTGCGAAAGTCCATAACCCAACAGGTTATGGGCCCAGCAATTCTCTAAGTCTTAAAATTAATTTCCAAAACAAAACTAATTTGTTGTTGACAGTCATTATCCTTTTCTGCTTAGTACCTTTTATTTTCACAACTGTTTTGCCTGCTCAAACTCCAATGGATCAACAGACAGTGAAGCTGCTGACCTACACAGGAAAAGCACAGTCTTAATTAAAAGAGACCTTCGACATAAAAGCCTTGTGAGGGCACTTTAAAGAATGAATCACAAGAACTTGACAATTGGGATTGTTGGGTCGGCCAATCAATCCGACATTCAAGTGGTCATGAAGGAAAACACACAGGCAAACTATACACCGCCGGGCTCATCTCCAATGGCAATTCCGCCTTCATCAACTGCTGCAGCTTGATCGACTTAATTTCTCGAACCTCAACCAGGCTAACTGAAAGCTCCAATAATTCCAAATATTCTCGACATGCCTACATTGCCAAAGCAAAAAAAAATATGGAACGCGTACATCCCAGTGCTATGCCATTATACATGTGAGAGTGCCCTAACCTTGAAAGAGTCAATAGCCTCATAACGACCCAGTCTTTCAAGCGCAACCGTTAAGAAAAATTTTGCAGACTGACCCGTGAAGCAGATCAAGACAGCAGTCCAATTTTCAATCTGCTCCGTGATCCTAGCAACTCTGTTTAGAAGCCAACAATGGTCAGTTTGGCAGGGATTAAATTATTAAACTGAAACCATTGAATTAAAAAATGAAAACTATTGCAAAACTAGTCTATTGCACAGAAAAAATCCTGTGTTTGATCATCGTTCCCTATTAATAGCGCTGATAACTTGTACACATATTTGTACATTTTATACACTCGTTGAATAATTCAAAATTTCAAATGAGTTATTTTCTAATGAGAAACGGTAATTTAGTCGGGATTCGGTACTACGTTATCATATACTGTATCTCGTCACACTTTCATTTTAGTTCGAAACGAACTTTCGAGCAACCAAATTCTGTTGTCCGTTCTTTTTTGAATGGGCGATTCACGCAAGATGTCACTCATTCACGTTGTAAAGATCTCTCGCAATATAAAATCATATTGCTCTAAAGCTTAGACAAAAACAAAAAGGCTCGATAATGTGCGCTCGCACATAAGGTTCCGACCCCGCTCCTCCTCAATTTTGGCAAAATAACTACCAAATGAGGAACAGATAGAAAACCCCAATATCTGAAGTATTTTTCAAAAAAATAACCTATGACCAAAAAGATAGCCTCCAAAGCAAATAACTCAGTGGAGTAAAAAATGACGCATTAGATTGATGAGATCTGTCGTTAGTCGTTATTAAGGAAGCGAGTCCAGACGAACAGCAGAATCAAACAACATCAACAAACATTAATTACATTTAAAACTTTATGTCCATTTTAAAAATAACTTAGTAACAAAGTCAAAGTAGCGTCAGTTAAAGCTCAAATTAAACAAAATAACTTGTACTTCACTAGAAAAGATATGGGACAAGTCCATAATAAGGCTTGGTAACAGTTAGACAAAAAAGGACAAAAATATTAAAGTGAAAAAATTCGCAAATACTTTTTAAAAACGATTAATATCAAAGTATTTAAAACCATTAGGTGTATTATTACCTATGCTTCTATAAGTGGGCATTAAGACCTGTCATTGCTCAAATTTTTAGAAAAAAATAATTCAAAACTCATAAAAGCCATTAGCTACATAATGGAACTGTTAAATAGGTTCTTTTCTTCGTCCAAACGAAGCCCTTGAGACCTGCAACTATCAAGAATTTGTCTTACGTCTACAAAAAGAACGTCAAACATGAAAAATCTGAAATTTTTTTTTCTTTTAGTGAAAAACCAATGTCGAATCCAGTAAAACCATAATGAATTCGACTAAAACAAACAAAATTGAGACACCAATATCATGTGACACCTTCCCTTGACAACAATAATGTCATATATGACCAGTAATTAATGAGACAAGGCAAGTTGAAAATTTTTTTTTTGCTTTTGAAAACAATTGTTTTCAAAGTCATGAAAACCATCAGCTATCTAAACAAATCAGAAAATGGGTTCACCCATTTTTCCATAAAAAGCCAATGAAACCTGTCGTTAAACAGTAATTTTCATGCGACTATGAAGACAACGTAGAAACGACAGTTAAAGATTTAAATCAAATACATTTTTCGAGAAAGTGGTGTCGAAGATGTTGAAACCGTAATCTATTTTTTAGATGTTTTTCATGTGTTCATTTGTGCATTGTTTTGAACATCAATTTTTTGATATGTGATTTGTCAGTAATGTGATAAGGTGACAAAACGAGAAAAAATAAAAAATGGGCAAATGCTTTAAAATCAAAACAAAATTGTGAAATCTAGCTGTATCAACGCCAGAAAACAAAAATATGGGGCGTAAAACTGCAGTAAAAGTTAAATTTTAACTCAGTAGAAAGAAGAAGCATTATTTCCTTGCTGACAATAAAAAACAAGTTGACCCAATTAAGGAAAAAAATAGAGGCGTTATTTATTTAAAAATCAAATTTTTTTAAAAGTCAAAACGACTATAAGCTTTCAAGTAAAAAAAAACTAGAAACTATAATTTACAGTTGGTTAGGGAGCCAGTTCGACCTATCGCCATTGAGTTTGATTTTGAATCTTCTGTTCTTTAATTAAAATGGAAAAGAACGAAATTTTTCTAAAAAGATTGACTGATTTTAATTTGATCTTTTTGCGAATTTTAACTGTCCAAGATTAGTTCAAAACTAGCCCCGCTAAGGCTGTTCATCCATTAAGAACACCGAATTTTTTATAATTTTATAGATATAGATAAATTGTGAAGTAAATGCTGCGTTTTCAGAAATCAACTAGTAAAGTTAGCATGAAAACCGCAAAACTTTAATTACAGAGCACTCTCAATAAAAATGGAGGGGGGACTAGACATTTTTAAGTTCACAAAGGTTGTGTTAGTGGTTTATGGGTGTCTAGAAAGATTTAATCAAAGTGGACTAAGGAGGCTTTTTTCGTGATATTTTTGACAAAATATTTTTGATTTGGAAATATTTAGCCAAAAAATTAAATTAAAACAGTCAAACAGTCAGAAATATTTTTTTTTCTTTAAAAAACAAATCAGTAACACTCTTTCTAGCAATTTTAACAAATTTTAGCCAAAATCAAGAAAATTTAGGCAAAATTTCGGAAAATGTGAAAGAAATTAACGCAAATTGGTCTAATATTCACAAAATTTAAAACATCGACAACTTGTTCTAGAAACCAAAATTAAGAAAATCTTTTTTAATCAATATTCTACACTGGATTGGCTTTTTAATGATACCTGTCACAACTGTTTACAATGAGTATATCGATCTGCCAAAATTAACTAAACATAAAAAACCCATTTGAATATATATAATTCCTCACCCCTCAAGAGTGTTCTGAACAATCATTGATCTCATGAAACTGTTCTCGCGGTTTTTAACTGCTGAATTGGTCACAAAACTTCTTTTCAAACTTAATAGTTCTGTATTAAACAAAACTCTTTGTCAAAAAGCGACAGAACTAATTCTTTTATTTCATACCGCAAAAGCAAGTGAGATACTCATGTTGCAGCTTGAAAAAAAAACAAAAACAAAATTACTATTAAAACAAAACGATAAGATGTTTCATTGTTCCAACCCCCACTTTAGTGGGGAGGTAGGAACTATATACTAAAATGTGTTTTTTGTTCGGACATTTTTGGTCGATCGATATATTCACCGTAGAGAGTTGTGAGTGCTATCATTAAAAAACATTTTTGTCCTAGAACTTGGATTTCATTCTTTTTTCGAATTTTGTTTTTACAGGGAAATATCGATGTATAAACTTTTGTGAAAATTCGACAGTTTTTAATCACATTTTAAGTAATTTTTTCGGTAAGTTCGGTAATATGATTTAAAAGGATTGAAAAAATCAACGGTAGAGTGTGATTGATACATTTAGAGATAGATGAGCGTTGCTGAAAGGTTTGATTGGGGTTTCTTTGGCCAAAAATTTTGATAACTTTTTCAAAACTCAGACTTTTTTTCAAAAATTGCACAAAATATGGTTTTTGAATCACATTGTTGAACTTTGCGTAAAGTGGAGACCTAGAAACCGCTGACACAATCTCTTTGAACACCCAAATATAGCCAGTTGAAACTCGGCGCCCTTTAAAAGTCTACTGGAATTAAAAATTTGCCGTTTTTGCAAACTCAACTGGATAATTATGCAAAAAGCATCATTGTTTTTTTAATATTTGAAGTAGTTTGCTCAACAGTTAGTCCAATTCGCAAAAATTTGAAACACTTGGGCTGTCTTTGGGCGCGCGGCAAATTCTTTGATCTGTTTGATATTATCATGAATTCTTCAGAAATTAATTTATTGGTGCCGCCTTTTTTTCAAAATGAATAGCTTGCGTTTTTTTTAATGTTAATTACTGACGTTTTTTTCAACGCTCCAATTATGACAGCTCCTATTTACGTTATAAATAGGCCGCATGAAGATATAGTTTTTTTCAGAGAAGATAATGGTTTTTATAAACTTTAAAAAATAGTTTTAGTAAACTTTAAATAAATTACTGTGTTTTGCATTAAGTTGTTATTCGTTTTTTATATTATATCTGACAACTTTTAGCTTATTCTCATTAAAAACAAATCAAAATTTCTTTCCTATAGAACAAAAATTATCTTTGTGGCGGGTTGTTTTATAAAAACAGTTTTCTTGGCTTTTGTACTAACAAATTTCATACAAAAATTTATGTTTTTGGTGCATAATTGCCGATTATTGCTGTTGGTTTTGTTTCTTTGGTAAATTCTCACATTACTCAACAATCTAACAGAAAAGAAAGCTTTACAAAATTTGTGACGGAACAGATTGATTGTTTGCTTCACATAAGGTTTTAAGGGCTGCGGCATCGTTCTCCTGCAGAAGTCGGTAGAACTTTTTAGTTTTTGCCCTCTATTTCTTCTCTGTTTTTGTTGCCGTATGCCAAATAATGGGTAATTAAAGGCCACAGTAGCTAATTATAGAATTATAAAAGATCCTCATAGCTGATATAGGTATGTAGCTTATGGATTCATTGAGTTTCCAATGGATTTTTTCTTAACAAAAAATGTAACAGTTTTCTTCAAAATATCACTTTTTTTGCGCTATTTTCTTGTTTTACAATGATGTATGATTTTCGTAACTTTTCCTCATTATTGAGAGATCTTTTTATTGTTTTTTTGAACAAGTTACTCTCCCATTTTTTTGTTGTTTTTTTGCTTTGATTTTGAAAAAGTATTTTTGCAAAAAAAAATTGATGACGTTCAGACGTGACGCAAATAAAGAAATTATTTTCTTGCGGTTAATATTTTATAAATTGTATGACTTCGACACTGCAATTTTGTAAAAATAATTGTGAAATTTTTTTAGTTCAGCTTGTATTTATTTTTATTTAAAAGTCTGACGGCTTAGTCTCACTAATAACAGACGCAATTAATTTTCCGAGAAGTTGGAAGATAATCTGTCTACTCTTTTTTTCGAAATCTTGTGTTTGCTAAGAATTTTGAGATCATATGTTTTTTTACAATAAATTTTTGAGATTTGCCCATCTTATTTCTGTTTATTGTGTTTAGCATCTCCATAGACAAGTCACATCCGTTATGATATCAGCTATAAGTTTTTCTTTATAACGTCTTTTCCCCAAATTTTCCGTTTTCTTGGTACAACTAGTTTTCATAAAATATTCGTGATTTTTTCATTTTCTTCCTTTTTTTAGATTTTTGTTTTCTGTTCACACTATCGCAATAATGGGTTGTCTCCTGAACAATTGAAAAAACGCATTCAAATTTTGTGCAAAATTTTTATTTCTTTTTGCCTGCATTTGTCGTTTTCTTTGCAGTCGTATTCTGGATAGTGACTCAATCGCTCTCTTAATCTCAATGGAAGTATAAAAAAATCTCTCAATGATTTCACTTGATGCATAATGTATCTAATCTTTTCAACATTAATTCTTTTCGAAGAAGCAATGTTTTATTAAAAGCTTAGCTCTTTTGCTCATTTCTAGTTGACATGTTACCAAGTCGCATTGAGGAAAAATTCCATATTTTATAACTATAATGAACAGCGAGTTCTGGTGGTAACTAAAATTTGTAATCAATTGATTTTTATGGCCATTTCTTCTGTTAGTCATTTTACGGTAATCACAGGTCTCATTGGCCCGCCAAAGTAGATTGTTTCATTCATTTAGTAGTTTGTTGAACGATAAATTGATATGTCAATTTTTATTACCTCTTCCACATTTGGTAGACAGTTAAGTAAAAACCGTATTTGAGCGGCGTCGGAACTTTATGTGCGAACCCACATTACCAAGCCTCCTTGTTTCTATTTAAGTACCGATAAAATTTGATTTGCTTTGCGTTCAAAAGTTGGTTTTAACGTTCTGGAGAGCAAAAGGAGGCAACTTTTTGATTTTTCAAACACGCTACTCAGCACTGTAACAATCTTGTCTACCTATGTATCAATTTAGATAAGTCAGCTAAAAAAATGGCTCCCGTTTTGTTGAAAACTAATATCATAAAAACAACTTTAATTGGAAGTTTGCAAGATTCCTTTTTTGAAATATTTTAAGTGATAAACGAAAACAAAAAATTGGATTTCCTCTTGAAAAAATCAAAGTGTTTGATTTCAGATTTTAGTGTTATCAAATTACCAATACAATTGCCTCAAAAACCCTAAAAATAAAACAGATGAGACAAAGTTGAACGATTAGAACCATGGGTGAAGATGAGTTGCCAAAAACAACATTTTAAAAATGTTTTTTATGTCGTTGTTTTATTTGTGTGAAAATGTGAATGTATGTGAATGCGTGTGTATATAGAGTATATAAAAGGTGTCTATAATAGAGAGAGAATGAAAAAGGTAGTAGGAGAAAGTTAGTTCCTTTAATCGTTAGACACAAATAGAGGCACTGTGCAAAGATGTCAGAAATCATTAAAACTAAATAGAAAAATTATTTATTATTTCTTAAAAATTGCGGCTTTAAGTTTTTCCAAAACCAAATTCAGTTTTTCCAAATCTTCGTGGTAACACATCTGTAAGAAAATAATATATTCTTTATGCTTTTGAGACATCAAAAATAACAAAATATTTCGAGTAATTTAAAAAAGTTTCATATCAAATATTAAAGCCAAAATCACAATTACCGAACCAATTGCCTCAACCAATCCACACCAAGTTTTATGAAAAAAAAACTGTGAAAATCTAATTGAACATGAAGAAATTGAGTAAAGATCAGTTGTCAAAAAAAATTTTTAAATATTTTTTTTGTGTTGGGTTTTGTGTTTGTGCGATTTTCTTTGTGTGTGCATGTATGTATGTATGTATGTATGTATGTATGTATGTATGTATGTATGTATGTATGTATGTATGTATGTATGTATGTATGTATGTATGTATGTATGTATGTATGTATGTATGTATGTATGTATGTATGTATATATGTATGTATGTATGTATGTATGTATATATGTATGTATGTATGTATGTATGTATGTATGTATGTATGTATGTATGTATGTATGTATGTATGTATGTATGTATGTATGTATATATGTATGTATGTATGTATGTATGTATGTATGTATGTATGTATGTATGTATGTATGTATGTATGTATGTATATATGTATGTATGTATGTATGTATGTATGTATGTATGTATGTATGTATGTATGTATGTATGTATGTATGTATGTATGTATGTATGTATGTATGTATGTATGTATGTATGTATGTATGTATGTATGTATGTATGTATGTATGTATGTATGTATGTATGTATGTATGTATGTATGTATGTATGTATGTATGTATGTATGTATGTATGTATGTATGTATGTATGTATGTATGTATGTATGTATGTATGTATGTATGTATGTATGTATGTATGTATGTATGTATGTATGTATGTATGTATGTATGTATGTATGTATGTATGTATGTATGTATGTATGTATGTATGTATGTATGTATGTATGTATGTATGTATGTATGTATGTATGTATGTATGTATGTATGTATGTATGTATGTATGTATGTATGTATGTATGTATGTATGTATGTATGTATGTATGTATGTATGTATGTATGTATGTGTGTGTCTGTGTGTGTGGGTGCGTGTGTGTATTGTATGGGTTGTGTCTTTGTATGTTTTTTTGTGTCTGTGTCCTTCAAATTGTTGTACACTTTTTTTGTAGATTGTGCTAAGGTGTTTTCCTTTTGTCAGCATTTTTTTGGTTCAAACAGTACAATTTTTTTCTCGAATGCATATAAGGTGCTTTCGGATGCTACGAACGTTTTCCCAACGTTTTCTCTGACAGAAATTAATGCTTTCTTAATTAATAACGAGCCATCTTGTTTTGAGGATAGAATAGCTATTTTTTTACCCCGTGTTCTGGAATAATTGCTGCTGATTGAAGTGCACATTCCAATTTACCATGTCCTTTTTATGCTAAATGCTAGCCTGATCTGTTTAAAAAAAATTTGCTGTTGAACCATTGTTCAAATTTTACTTACAATTTGAGTTAAATTTTCTGAATAAAGAGTAGATTTTTGACGAAAGATTCAGCAAAACGACAACTGAATGTAAAACAACTTGCAGGCAAAAACGTCCAAAATTGAAGGAAAAATGTTCAAAAGTATTTAAATTGACAAAACCAAACCAAACCAAACCGCCAATTGACAAAACTATGGTCACAACACCCCCCCCCCCCCTGATAATGTGGAAATAGCCCAAATGGTGTATAAGACTAAAGGACGAGCAGGTGAAGTTGGGTGCCTGTTTCTGGTTGAGTTAGCAGTGAACTAGCTCTCTTCTCTCTCTTCTTGTCTTCAATTTGTCACATCGAATTTGGGCAAAGTTGCCCAACTCACCTCAGCAGTCAGGGCAGAGACAAGAGGTGACCAGACTTGGTATTTTCTAATTGTGTTATTTTACAAATTTGTGTGTAATATATCGTCTCTAATTACACGCTAGGTGAGTTAGTTAATTTGGAGCAGAGCTAGTAGGGCTCTAATTGCGCAATAAATTTGTCACGTTAGGAGTACATTTATAGTTTAGAGCTCCGTTTTTAATAATTGGACTTGGCATGATTGTAGGTACCGTTTACCTCCTGTACGCCAAGTAGCGGCGCCTTGGTTCTCTCGATTGTTTCTGGGTAGGAATTAAACAGGCAATGTTTAGCGGTTTAGCAAGGCGAGATTTCACGGGACTTTTTGAGAAGTTGTGTCTCTTTAGCTAAATAACATTTAATAACATTAGGGAGCAAGTTAAAATTGATTAATATTTATCAAAGGTCGGGATTAAGCTAATAAAATTTGATAGGGTATATGCGCAAATTGCAAAATAATGCATTTTCTAATAAAATTTATCTTTTTGTACTTTAAAGAAGTTGTTGTTCTTATCGCTTACCACTTATTAGCGCACAGTATGCATTCCTAATGCACTAATCCCCTCTTGTAGCCAACAACTTCCACTGGCAACTTTAGTACCACCACTTCTGAACAACCAACTCCACTGCGGAAACCAACCAACTTACCCAATACGGGAGAGAGGTATAGTGGAGAGGGGGGGGGGGGGTCAATTTGTTCAGACATGCTGCGATATTCCTCAAGCGAGTAATCACGACGGGACTTAGTTTAAGACCACATGTTATGATCAGATTGTCAATTGTTTTTTGTTTTATCTTCAACAATATGATTGGATGATATTTAGACGAATCACAAAGCAATTTTAGCATTTTTTACGCGCAAAGCTTTGGTTTTCTAATTTTTGTGTTTTCAATCAGAAAAAAAAGGTTTTGGGATGGATAATTAAGGGTGGGCTTTAGCTGAAATGGGAGGAAATATTTAATATTTCTTGGGGTTGAGAAGAGGTCAGTCAAACTTGAGGAATGTCGGTTCTAAAATGGAATGTAGGAATGGGCTATTTTGCCCCTCTTTGGGGGGTTGGTCGAGATTGGATTTGGGAGTTGATTTGGGCACAAGCTGTGATAGCCCCCCGTGATGTATCCAACGGTTAATTCTCACTTAGTACACCTGAAACGGAAATAATCAGCACACCTGGACGCACGCGCTGAACAAATTGGACTGGGAGAGGAAAAACATGCCCAGCTGTGATAGCCAGCCGGGAGAGGATATACTGGGAAAACAAGCAAAGATAAACAGCCTCTGGTCATTGTTTTCATTCATTGTTTCTCAATTATTATTCTAGGAAAACAAACAATTTCCCAAAGGAAAACAAACAATTTCCCAAAGTTAAGTTTGCTGGATAGTTTCACTCATTTAATTTTTTTTCCTCTTGTGTTGGAAAAACAACTTTGACAAATTAAAATTCTAGTATTTTCTTAATCAACCTAAAAAAAATGACTGATTTTTGAAGCTGTTTCATTTTGCAGATTTTTACAACTGGCTTCAATTTGAACAATTAAAAGGCGAGTCCTTTTTGACTGCTTTTAAATCTGTACAGTTTAGTAGAATAAAAATTGAGCATGATTTTTGCTTTTTAACATTTTTAATTTCGTGTCCCCATTTTAGTTAAGTACTTTTTGGCTTCCTTTTGATTTGTTCAGCCTTTATTTTATTGCTGCCAAAATTCACTTTACACTTGTTTAAATTCGGTCTAAATACAGTAGAGAATAGCGGCTTATAACTGGATAATTGTCCGGCTTATTTCAGCCAATCAAATTGCTCTATTTAAGCAACAGAAGACAAAGCGGGTAAAAGTAACTGGAAACATCCCCGGGTCTATTAAACTGGACTTCACTTTTTTGGAATATTAATTATTAAAAACCCGCTACCTTTTCAATCAGATTATAAACAATTTTCAAACAAAAATTTCATTGACTTTTAACTTTGTTTGTTTTTGAGTCAAAATTATTTCGGTTCAGTTGCTGTTGCGCCTGAAAAGTTGTAAGACAGACTTTTAAACTAAAGTTCGTCAAACTTGTTTGGATATTCGCAAAATTGAATACTTACCCGCTTAATTATAACCGGAAAAACGAACAAAAACATGCTTCTAAAAGTCACAAGTCGCACAATTTTCTATACTTCAGATTGAAAAATTCAGGACCAGCAACTTTTATTTTGCCAGCTTAATTCCAAATTTATTGCTCAGCCTTTTACATTCCGAGCATACAAACCTGTCATTAAATATTCCCGATTAAAAATCTGAATTATTCTTAATTAATTCAGCACCAAATTTGTTATAACTTTTCATCAGCGAAATGGATCCGAAATTTCCAGTTTTCAACCCCACACTCTACATGTGGCAACCTTACTTGAGTGCTTTGAACAACGCCCTTCTTACCCAACAAATGGGGGCTACTTCCAGTGCTTCTCAAAACCCTCCAATCTCTGGTCATCACCCAGTCCATCCCAGTTTGCCCTCAAACCCAGCAGCATCTGGAGCACACGGTTCAGGATTCCCCTTTGGGCCACCCGGACTTCCCCAACTGGGACCGAACCCACCCCCTGGTATTCCGAACCCAACTGCAGCCGCGGCTGCCGCAATGGCCAGAAGACTTCCCCCCGTTTCTGGACCTCCGACTCTTCCGATAGATCTAGGGTTGAAACCGCCCGGTGACTCTTTGCTGTCAACGATTGCGGCCCAAAGACCTATTTTACCTCCAGAGGCCGACTTGTTTCCAAAAATGTCACCCCAGCAATTGGCATTGCATTTGAGTGGACGTTCAGGAATCCCGCCACCACCTCCACCTACCTCGATTCTCTCAACATCCGATGGATCTCGCGAGGGTCCGAGTCTGATTGGGACCTCGAACAGTGACAGACGCCCATCGCCGTCAACATCTCCCCGCTCATCAGCTGCAAATGCCGAATCACTTTCAAAACACACTCTACAATCAACAAAGTGGGCGATAAATGTCTGGAACACCTGGGCTAATCAAAAGAACAGTCGAATTGACCAGACAAAAAGTTCGAGGAGTAAAATTCCGACCATACCCGAACTGAGCAAAGTTAAAGGTGAAGATCTTGATGTTTTTCTTTCTGAGTTCATAACTGAAGTTAGGAGATTTGATGGTGAAATGTACCCCCCTGATTCCTTAATGGTGCTCTGTGCTGGAGTTCAAAGGTTCCTCCGTGAAGATGGCAACCGTCCAGATTTGTCATTTCTAGACGGATATGACAAGGATTACCCAAAGTTCCAGAATGCCCTTGGACAAGTCGTGAAAGACCTGCAAGATCGTGGAATTGGAACTGTGAAAAGAAAAGCGGACACATTTAACCAGGAAATGGAGAAAGAACTTTGGAACAAAGGGGTTCTTAGCTTTCATTCCCCTAAAGGTCTTTCAAGAGCCGTGTATTTCTATATCACAAAGGGATTCTGGCTTCGGTCACGCGGTGACCACCGGAATTTGGTTGTGGAAGATTTGCAGTTTGGAACAGACACTTACGGTCAGTACGTTGAGCTGGCTCAAAGGTACTTTCACCCAAAAAAGGAGCAAACAGTTGCCCGGAAAAGCCAACCCGTGCGACATTACAACGTCGACCAAAAAATGTGTCGAGTTTACGCGGTTTTGAGCTATTATTGCAAGCTGATTCCCCCTCAAGGTCCACTATACCGGAAGCCGATTGAGGAAAGACTGGACGGCAAAACTGCTCTTTTCGGTTCCGCTGCAATTGGAGTCCATGCCCTGGAAAGGATACCGTCAGAGCTAGCAACTGAAGCTGGTTTTGATGGATACTTCACCTCTCGAAGTGTCTGGGTATCCGACATCCCCTGCCATTGCAACAAGTATGTCATGGTTCTCAAATCCTCATCAATGCTTCCTTTAAATCTTTCAGCTAACCCTGCTGCACACCCTGCCGGAATTGTAAGACCTCCCGGGGGTCCACCGCCACCCCCTCCTGGAAGCTTGCTACCTTTAAACTTTTCCAGCCCGGTTGCCAGTTTAGCTCCCCACTTGATAAACCCGGCATCTTTAGCCTCAATGGTCTCCCACTCAATGATAGCCTCAAAAATGGGCGCATTTTGCCCGCCCACACCAACCTCATTGGGGTCTCTCGGCGACTTGAAATCACCTATAAAAGTCACCCCAAGCAACATAACTCCACCGATTGTTACAAAAATTTCACCACCCCAGAGGGCAGAATCCGAGGATAAAAGTGGATCTCAATCAGAACCCGGGAACTTCGACAATTCTCGGAAACGCAAACTCTCCTTACCCTCACCGTCAGCGAATAACGGTAACAATTTCCCCGATTTAAGCCCAATGTCTTTGCCTCCTCCGCACAAACATTTAACAGTTGACACAGAACTGAAAAAAGCGGAACAACTTTTCAATTCGTTCAACACCCGACCACTCGATTTGTCACGACGACTTAGCAGCCCCGAGAGCGACTCGGATGCCGACTCGAGTGACGTCGAGATCGACGACAGACTATCGCCGCCCTCTCAGCCAATCAAAAACGAGAGCTCAAAGTCGTCGTCGTCCTCAGCATGCTTTCCTAATTTGGAAAAGCATGTTTCAAGCGGTGACCAAGAAATGATGAACCAAATTTTGGATAAAAATGAAATAATCAGTGTCTCAGTTGAGACTTCGAAAACTGAAGATTCAAATCAGAACTATATAACTTTGAAAATTTTTTATGAGTAAAAGCAGAAAAAAATCATTTAAGTTGTACTTTATTTTTTTGTTAAATTTGTTCAACTAATATCACACAAATTGCAGTTTTAATTTGCTCGCTTTAATTCTTGTGCCGCTTAAAAAAAGGCTTGTCTGTACGCCTGGATCATGTTTTATTGGCTTAATACTTTGATTGTGAATTAAGTCTTTTTATTTGCAATTTCTGATTAATTACTTTAAAAAGTATAGTTTACCGGTTTCATTTGGCGAGGGTGGGGGTATAAATTTGGTTTAAAAATTAATCATTTTTTAAGGGTGAAATTGTCGAAATTTCTGAACATAAACATGATCCAATTCGAAAGCCTTCGTTAATGTTTCGCTATTTAGAAAATGTTTCAATTTCTTGCTGCTTTGTTTGCGGCATCATCTTATATCCAAACTTGTCTTGAAATGAAATATTGTAAATAGCTGTCCTTTTTACTCTTAGAGTGGTATTCAGCTGTTTAAAAATCATTCATCATTATAATATTTTGTGTAAATTTGTCACCTTTTCATTCCACTTAAATTAACATTCAATTTCGAATTTAGCAATCTAGTTGTTGATTTGAAACAAATCAATTCAACCGCGTTTAATTTATTTTTATGGAACAAAACTTTTCTTTGTCATTTTAAAGACTTTAACTTGGACATTTAATTTTTTTTCGTGATCGAGTAAACTGAATGATAATAATCCTTTGAATGTAGCGAAATTTGCAAAGGTGCTTAATTTTAGCCAATCAGAATTGAGTATTTTGGAGATCTGTCAAAAGAAGTGTGTAATTATTTTGGAAGAATCTAAAGAGCAGCAAAATGAGGATAGAAAAGGAAGATTTTGAGAGGGTTGAGAGAAAGAGGGGATACATTTTGGGAAACAAATGGTATTAATTTGGTGGTTGAGTATTTGGGATTGTAAAAAGTGGTTGTAAAAATTAGGCAATTTAGGGGGGCAATGGGGATGTCGTAAAGGGAGCTTCTGTATTATCAATCGGCGGCTAGGCTGACTTGGATTTATGTGGATAGTGCAAATTGAATCTGGCGGTGTATTTCATATGTATCTAATGATAGCCACTATAAACGCTGCTTCACCGGGTATATAGTCCATTTATATTATACAACATGGGGGTCGGTAGGGTAATTAAGATGAAATTTAGTGTACATTTGAGAGTAAAAAATACACGGCCAACTGATAAGCTGTGCGTCGATTAGTTTATGCCCTGATAATTATTATTGCACCCTGTTATTAGAGCACACATATACGCACACAGACACACTCAAGCCCCGTCCGTTCCACTGGGGGGCTATTCCTACCCTCATCCCTCTCTCTCTCTCTCCTCAATTTATAAACTGCCGGGTTAGTAATAATATTAACCGGAGCATCAAACCGGCACATGATTCAAGAGAGTAATAAAGTTTTTGACTTCACAGGACGGGATCGGAGCTCAAGTTGGGGGGTGGTGAGGCGTGTCTGAATGATAGAGATAAAGTTACAACAATTAAACTCAGCCGCAACAACCTCATATTGTAAAAGAAATACCCAAAATTATATAAACCGATGCCCGGGTTCTTTGAGGTTTAACTCGAAGGGATTTTATTTTTCAAGCAGATGTTTTTTAATATTATTTTCTGTATATAGTTCCAAATTTTGCGACGAGAAACTGAAAAAATTGCTTCAAATCCTTGCTTAATTACTTGTTAAATGTACAACCTCAAAAACGAGAAGTTTTATTTCGCTCAATTAGAGCGGAGCTATAGAACAATTCTTCCTCGTCTGAATCAACTCACCCTTTCCTGAATCCACTCTATCATTTCTCCCCTCCATCATTTCACCCCGGGCCCTACCTCAGCGCTCGTGGGACTTTATATGAAACTATTACAACCGAACTTTGGATTAAGTTAACAGCTTAATTATGACTAAACATGCATTCAATGTCGATTGCTAACTGGCAGGATGAAATGATGGAGGGTTTAAATTATATGGGGTTACGATAAGCGGGATTAAATGAATCGGGGTGAAAAATAAAAAGTTGAAAAATATGCTGTTTAAAAATCGATAAATCTCAAAAATTTGAAAAGTATATCAATTCAACAAAAGGAATGTATCAGTTAAACAAAGGTAATGGCAACCACGATTAATTCATTCAATTTATACTTGATGAAAAAGTTTTTAAGTGATCAAATATTTAAATGTTGAAAAATCATCAAAGTTATTGATCAGATCATGAGTCTATAAATTTATTAGTTGAAAATAAATTTTAATCTTGAAACAGCCCAACTTATAGCCCTGCACGGTTTTGTACCGGTATTTTCATGAAAACAACTATTGGAAGAGATCAGTTATGAAAATTAAAGGTAACAAGTTTCTTTAGAATCTTCATCCAAATCAAGACCAGAAAGTTATCTTGTAAAATTAAGGTGTTTTGCGAGATGAAATTCTATATGGCAACTTCTTGCGAGTTCGCTTTGGTTGAACTATAATCTAATTTTTTCAGTATTAGCATTTATTGCATCATTTCTTCTAGAAACCATTCAGGAGTGAGTTGCACAAATTGAACAACCTGTAAATTGATATAAAAATTCAAAAAATAACAAAAAATTTAAAAATTTGTTTTGATTTAACAACCTTATTTAAATTGGTTAGTAAATGAAAGCTCTACTGCGGTCTTTAAAAACGAAGGTTTTTCTACCAGTAGTCTGACCAATCGTTGTTGAAATTTTTGACTGTAAATTTTAACTACTATCAATATGTACTTTTTCGATCATGCTTGTATAGATGACAGTATTTAAACAACAAAAAATCTCCCGCAACATGAAAAAATTTATGCAAAATAGTTTTGATTAAGAAACTAAGGTTATTTATTAATAATCACTTACAAGATTTGTTTAAGAAAACAAAAAAAAATTGGTAAAAATGAGTGATAACGGTTGTAATATATATCACTCTTAAAGGATTCTGTGCCTCCCCCACACATCTAGGGCCCTTTATTAACCGCTTCGTTGAAAAAAACTTGGTTTTCTATCTTCTATACTAACAATAAACAAAGGGATTTGCCGGAAAAAAAATGATAGGTATAGATTGCATGACTCTGAAGTCACTACAAAAAATTGACACTGATCGGGATCCACAAAAGGACTTAAGCAAAGTCTTGTAACCATCTTGAAAAAAAATTAATTGTGAAATAATAAATTCAGTCGACACGTTTGCTTAAAAAATGTGACCACAACTTTTTATTGCTAAAAAAATTCAGATCTATCATGCCACTTAGTGGGCGCAAAAAGCTATTGCACACACGTAGTACCACAAAAAAAAGATTGAGAAGTTTTCTATTGGTCTGGGATAGTAGCAAAGCAAGAAAAAAATTTCTTCTGTTCCCTAGATTAACAAGGACAAAATATTTGCTTGAATTTCGCCTTTTTATTATTTTTCGGACATGTTTGTATTTCATCTGTTCTCTTGATAATTATATTATATATTTTTCATTAAACATCTCTAACAAAAAAAGATCACCTAATGTCAGGGTGCAATTAATTGCGGAAGAGTCTAAAATCAACGCAAAAACAAGTGACGAATGATTTCAGGGGCTAGAAAAGGTGAGTTGAAGATAATAAGAAGTGGATCAAGAAGTTTTTGAAACCTCCATTGAAATGAAATTTGCCTGCACTGTTGATTTAACATATCAAAATATATATCAGCTTAATCACAAATTGAGAACAGTTCAGAGCAAGCATTACTGCTCCAAAATTTATCGATTTTTCATTTTGCATACGAATATACGCAAACGAAGATGTTGGTATAATAAACGATAAGACAATTGAAACCATATAAAAAAGATAAAACATTTGAAACCAATTGAAAAACACTGAATAGAAAGGTGAAAAGTCTAGCATTAAACTGTGCTTATAGACTGCATCCGGGCAATCCGAAATAATACCAGAAGAAATTGAAATCAAATTATGGCAAACAAAATTCTCGAAGCTCTTATGGAAGTATATTTTCATATCGGCATCAATTTTTATCTCCAAGATATTGAGGGAGTCACAATTTATGCTTGGGAAAAGGCTGACAGTTAATACAACTTCGAATGTGGGAAACAAATGAGTCAATTAGGGAGAGAATCTGTGGAAACAAAGGGGAAGGCGTGAAAAATATTTAGAGAGAACCTGATTCCGATGTCCCACTGGCGGTGTGCATTGTCCAGTTGCAATTGTAGAGATACACTTATAAGTCTTATTTTAAACTCGTGTGTTTGTTTGTCGTGGACCATTGTTAAATAAGAAAATCGAGGACCTTCATTTTTTAAATCTAAAAACAGGAAGCAAATGATGTTCATACTTCTTGATATACCCAATCTTTGCTTATTTAGCAATGCTGTTTTCAACAATATTACATTCAAAAAGAAATAGGAAAAACGCGTTTTTACATTTTCTGGAAATTTTAGGTCTGGCAATTTATCTAAGAAGATCTGAAAGTTTAGAAATTGGCACTGTATTTTTTTAAGTCCTTTTTCTTGTACTCCGGTATTATCTCTTGCGCAGGATTTGGGTTTTTAATTCCAAACAAATTTGAGACTGAATTATTTGATGCTTTCTTGTAAAAACCCATCAACAATTTAACCGTCGCCAATTAAAAATAGATTTTTAATATGAGGCAAATCTTTTTTATCTGATTGCATTGTACGTCTGTTGAGATGAAAATAAAATGCGTTCAATGAGTGGAGTGATCAAGAAAAGAATCAATTAACACATTATTAGTATTAAAAAAATTAACACCTTTGCGCTGCTGCCGTTCTTGAGAAAGCAAAATTAACGAGAAAAGGTGCAATCAGCTATAAAAATGTGTAGTAATGTGAGGTAATGCATTAGGCGAGCACTATTTTTAATTCTGTAACTAATGGGAAAACTTTTTGAAGCACAGGATTTTACTTTAGTTTTTTTGTGGTAAACTTTTGAATAGCATACTACAACTCCACTGAGTTGCCGTTTAACTAAAATAAAACAAAAATTTTTCAAGTTTCCCGGACTGATTATCGTAATTTGTCATTTTTTGTCGAAAATTTTTTAATATTTTCTTAAAAAATAGTGTCTTCTTTGGACCTTTACGAATTCGAATTATATTCATAAGTTTAAAAAACAATTTTTTATTTCTACTTTTCTTGCAAAAATAAGGTCAATGGCAATAACCTAAGTGTTGGCAACTACGATATAAATATATTTACAGCAATAATTTATATTAAATTATACAGCAAAAATATATAATTTATATTAACAGCATTTAAGGCCACTACCAAATTTTTGGAGAAAAGCAAAAAATTTTTGTTTTAATTTTCTTATGTAATAAGAAGAAGTAGGACTTCGTTAATGGCATTATTTTTCTGTGAACTTACACTATTGAGAGGTTAAAACTGAGCAACATGTATATGTAATTATCAATTATGAAAACTAATTTTGTGTCTATAGTTAGAGAAGTCAACTGCGATATAAATATATTGTGACCTTTTATTAAGAGCATTTGAGGCCACTAGCAAATTTTTTGAGAAAAGCGAAAGATTTTCCGTTTGATATTTTTTATGTAATAAGAAGAAGTAAAATTTTGTTTAAAGGCATCAATTTTGTGCGAACTATAACTATTGAGGGGTTAAAATTGAGCAACATGTCCAAGTAATGATCAATTATGAAAACTAATTTTGACAAATTTAATACTGTATCGGCTGCACTTTCAATCGGTTGCGACGCGGAAAGCTTTACAGCGCCCAGTTCCAATCTGTAATTCAAACGTTTTCCGGATTTTTTGTTTTCGCTGTTCATTTTTCTAACTGTATATCAGATTTTCCCTTACCTTTCCATTACAATTTGATTTTATGACTATTTTCCAATCTTAATTTTTTAAATAATACAATGGACTGGGTTGTTACAGATCACACAATGCCGGGTGTCTATGTGTACACCAATTCACTCTCAAAGAAAAACAAATCTAACACAAAAATTTTTGTCGAAAACCTGTTCATGAAGTTAAGTTGAGTTCCGATCTTTGCAATCACGCTTTTTAATACCAGAACCTGAGGGTTGTAGCAAAAGAGTTGCAGCTCAAGCATTTTGTAGTTACATGACACATTGAAATTATTTTACTGCTCAAAATGATTTCCAATACAATACATAGTAATAATTCAATGCACAAGAACATTCAAAGTACAAGACACAGTAACACTATATATACTGCTCAAGACAGTTTAATTTTAATATTTTTTTGTTCACGCTGCTCTAGATGAATTCTCTGCTATATTGCTATTTGCAATCGACGCTATTTCTCTTTAACAAACGACTGTAAGTAACTGTTACAATAACTAAAATTATGACAACTACTATGACCAACAGTTGTTATGACAACAGAAAGAATGAAATAAAATGAACAACTAATACAAAAGAGATTTCCCCAATCAGCGTTTTATGCTGATGTATTGTCACCTCTCAGTTTAACCAATGCGAAATCAGCTTCAACAAATCTTTTTTTCATCTAAATTTTTTTAATTATCGAAAAAAGTGTTAAAAACAGTGGAAACAACTATTTAAAACATTATAAAATATATAAAACCTTTGAAGAAATTGTCTTTTTTTCTGTTATAATCCCTGGCTACTATCATATTTAGCTAGAAAATCCTTGAAAGTTTGTCCTTACTGAACAATAGAAGTTGGTTTATTTTTGTATATTTGTTTGACGTTTCTTCGGTTTCTTTTTTAAGCTGTAATTATAACCCAACAATTCAAGTCCTGGATATCCAAACAAAATGATATACAAACTTTTTTTGATCTATTTGGCATTGTTACACAGGTTTAAAGTGTTTAGATAGAGAGAGACTATCATACTGAGAGATAGGGATATTCAATAAAGAGTTTCAGATCATGCAAAATTTGAAGAGTCTGGTAATCCTCACAAGAAAACAGAAATCTGGCAAATGGCATCGTGTTAGACCCCCGGCCTAAAATGTCGAAGTTAATTAATTAGATGAACCCCGTGAAACGGGAGAGCGTACTGATCAAAGCAAAAATCGAAAAAAAAATTGTTTCTCGAATTTAACCAATTTAAGAATGTTCCGTCAATTTTTGTTAGAAGTTTCCATTATTAAAAGATTGCAACAAATTTTATTCAAACCTTGTCATTTGCCGGAAAAATCTCTTAAAATACCCCGAACTCAAAAGCCCTCGGACGAAAAAATTTTCCAACACAAATGGTTTTCCAAAATTGAACTCTTAGAGGCAAACGTCGAAAATCGTTCTTGTATAGAAAACAGAAAAATAAAAGTAGCTTTTCAACCACACCAACCCCTTCATGCCTGATATACAGTATTTGCATTTGTCATGGTTTAAAATATACGGTATAAGGATTGTTTAATATAACAATCTCCATGTTATAACGGAAGCTTGTAACTGCAACGCTATTCTGGTTATTTTTTTTAAAATTTTCTCTAAGTATAGGAGTACCAAATATTGTTGTCTTGAAAAAGTGGAGTAAATGAAAGAATTGAAAGTATGATTTTGAAGCTGTACTATGTTTTCATTTTCACAATTTTTTCGAGCTCTAAAAGACCTAATGAACAGGTAATTTTTTTCTCAGCTAAAAATTGTATCAAAAACAAAAACATCGATAAAAAAATTGCACATCAAGACAAAAGTTTTAAAAATAATCTCTTGACCCGGATGGTTGCTGTCAAATTCTGTTTATATGTCAATTAACCATTCGAGTCCATAACAGCTCCACAAATTTTTAATCTTTGATAAATTTTTGATAGTCATACTTTATCACATATATCGAAACGGTTGCTTCTTCCCAGTGCAATTTTTTGCCTTGCATAGCTATTCGATCTGAAGAACGCACTGTTTGAAAATGTTTATTGTTGTTTTGGATGTAAGACGTGCAGAAAATTTATTCTTTTCTTCCAGCAAATAAAGAATTCTTTTAAATTATTGTCTAAGACATTATGGAAAAACGAAATCTATTCTGTTTTGCCCCCCCCCCCAGCTTAGTGGGCTTTTAATTTTACAACCCCGGCACACGTGCTGTTTGTTACATAGTAACGTACTATATAACAACATATAGTTTGTAACTGGGGGGGGGGGGTAAAAAAACACTGGGAGCCAAAAACAAATTGATTTAAAAAACGCTATGAAATTTGCAATTTTTAACTTTGGCTGAATTGGTAGATTCCAATAAACGGATTTGTTTCTCAGCCGCTCTTCTGAATTGGGACCTTTTCCGTTTTCACCACCAAGCTTAGTGGGCGTGCATTATTTGCAACCACCAGACGCACGTACCATATTTTTACATAGTGATTTACAATGTAATGGCGCTTTCTCTGTAACTGGGGGCGCAAAACGTAATTGGGGGCACAAAGGGAAAAGATTCCTCAGACCTTTTCCGTTTGTGCCCCCCAGCTTAGTGGATGCATATTATTTGCAACCCCCAGACGCACGCTGTTCGAAACTGCTGATATATAGACAAATATTGCTGGAAAGTGAAAAAAAACTAACTAAAACAATGCACTTTTTTCGCTGGCTTGTACAAGGTATAATAAACACCAGTAATCCTGCAAAATTGAGGTTTATAATTTATAAGTTCATCCATTGATCTTAAAAGTAATTAGACTGTTGAACAAAATCACCACCCTTAATTTTACACAGCAATTTTCCCGCCGATTCGTCAAACAATTTTGATTACATGGAAATTATACGAACATTTGGATCTTTTCCGTTTGTGCCCCCCCAGCTTAGTGGGCGTATATTATTTGCACCCCCCCCCCGACGCACGTGCCATATTTCTACATCATGATTTACTAAGTAATGGCTCGAGCTCTGTAACGGGGGGCGCATAACGTGCTGGGGGGCACACACGGAAAATATCCAAAGATCTTAAGGCAAAAGAAGTGTCTTGCAAATCAATTAAAAAACTTTATGGTTCTAATAAAGATATTTGACAAACACCCTGTTTTAAACTTTTTCTGATTTTCCTTATTCACCGCTATAATTTGATAGCATGAAGCTATCTTTTGAAACTATTCAGTCTAAATGAACAAACATAAAAGCTACAATACACCTAAAATTGTAACTTTAAATGTAGAAAGAAAAGAAGCGTGCAGACTAATGAGCTTGTTTGGATAGCTTGTACTAAAAAAAATTAAGCTTAGATGCAAACTAAATAATAAGAAAAGGAAGATATTTGCCGTTTGTGCCCCCAGAACGTTATGCGCCCCCCCAGTTATAGAGCGTTACATAGTATATCATTATGTAAAAATATGGCTCGTGTATCGGAGGGGGGATTAATATCTGTGGCAAAAGTGTAAACAAGTGCTTGCTAAAGTTTAATTAGATTGTTGCTTTCGTTCTCTAAAACATTTAAACCGGTTCGAGGATTTTGTCAAATTTTTTTGTAAGAAATGCTCTGCGAACCGCTGACAAAAAGTATTTTTCAGCGGATAAATAAATCTTATTTAATAATCCGCATAATCTGCTGAATTCTCAGCATTCCGTTGGTTGGAATCTACCAATTCAGCAAAAGTCTTAATTTTACTTGCATCCTTGTGTCTATTCTTTCTTTGCCCCCCCGTGTTTTTTACGCCCCCAGTTACAATTTATTTGTTATTATAATAGCACGTTTGAGCAGTCCGACTTATAATAACAATTAAAAATCTGCCAAACGACTTACAACACTTTTTCAACTATAAGGCTAAAGTTGTCATCGCAGCTGGAGTATATAGCCAAAACACTTGATTTAATGAAACCAGGTGGCTTAAGTATAATTGTTGTCCTTCCGTTAGATAGGATGAAAGTATGACGCTTTTCAATGGTTCTGTTATTCAAAAATTTGAATTATTATTAAAAAGCGCATATTTTTGATCGATTAATGACTTGTTGACTACGTTTTAAGCGAAAGTGAGCAAGAAAATTGCACGTAAAATTTTTATGAATGGAATATGCTGAAAGCACTGAATTTTTCAAAAGTGCTGAGGATCTTTTCCGTTTGTGCCCCCCAGTACGTTATGCGCCCCCCAGTTACAGAGCACGTGCTATTACATAGTAAATCATTATGTAAAAATATTGCACGTGCGTCTGGGGGGTGCAATTAATATGCGCCCACTAAGCTGGGGTGGGGGGGGCACAAACAGAAAAGATCCAGTGCTGAAACTATGTATAAAAGATGCTGGGAAGCTGCTGACGTTTTAAAAGAGAAGAGTTGAAATGATGTAAGAAGGACGCTGAATCCACTGATTTCGAATTTTTCGCAATTGCTGAAAACATGTAAGAAAGGTGCTGAATAAAATACTCACTTTATGCAAGAAATGTGCTGAATTTTGCTGAAACATCTTTTTTTTTCAGCACACTCATCTCTTTTTTTTCAATTTTCAGCGCAACCAACACGAATCTTGCATAATTTCAGCACATTCAGCGGATTTCTTACAAAAAATTCTGATAAAAGCTGCCGACTCCTTCATCCGGGAATGCACCGAAAACAAATTATATTCTGGCTGATAAATCTTATGTTATCCACTTTGAGTTCGTTAAAGTTACGAGTTGAGCAGCTCAGATTAATCTTGAACAACACTTGGTACAACTTTAGCCATTTTTTAGTGATCTGTCCCGCAACATTAAGCAAAATTTGAAAATTTTATAGGGGTAATCATTTTTCAACAGACACTTCAGATCAATTTAAATTTCAACACTGCTTACAAATTTGGTACGCATTACAACCCAACCTATCTTGACTTGGTTCAAAAGCTTTCCTTACTTTATTTGTTCATCTTCAGCACTCCCTAGACATGTTTTATAGACCTAAGTACCTAATTAATAATTTCTTCAACATTTCTTCAAACAAATTGGAAAAATTTTATATTTTTTCAAATTGGCACAATTTTTTTTACTTGTCTTCTACTTAAAACTCTTCATTTTTGTCAACTCATTTACACAATTTTATTTCCTTTTCAAATTTTTGTCCTATATATTTTCAGATTTTTATCACCTATTTTCTTTATTCTTTTTTCAAAATTTCCATTTTCTGAGCATTTTTTCAACGCTTGTTTTCACAACCATGCCCAGAAACATTGAAAACAAGTGACGAAAATCTTGACTGTATAAAACAAATAAGCTCAATGGGCTGATTTTGTGGAGACTTATATATATTTATTAAAAAAAGAAATTTATTTAATAATAGCATTGGTGGGTGGTGTTGATTTTACTTTGGCCAAATTGTCCATTTTATGTAAGAATTGCTCTTTAGACGTGATCAGTTTTTTGTAATTACAGAACTGGAAAGTGCTCAATCTACAGAACGCTTTCTAACATACTACTATCACTCAGTTCCAATTACAAACTTGTTGGAAATATTGCTAAAGGTCTCAAATGATGTCTAATACAACCCAGCTTGAGGTTCCATCCGAAAGTGACCTCTAGTCATACAATCCCCGGGCCAAAGTGACCTCTGATCATACGATACCCAGAACGAAGTGACCTCTGATCATGCCATCCCCAGGCCGAAGTGACCTCTGATCATACAATCCCCTGACCGAGGTGGCATCTGATCATACTATTGTGCGCTCGAAACGAATCCCAGACCCTGTAATTTTGGTCTCGGAACACAATGTGTGCGTTGGACATGGTCTGATCAGAGGTCACTTCCAGATGGCACCTCAACTTGAGAAGTTGACATTTCGTTGATCAGCAGGCGACGGTCGTTCAGTTTATAAGTCGTTCAGTTGAAGTCGTTCAGTTTTCGAATTTGGAAAGCAAAATATAGTGAACAACTTGCATAATTTCAGCCCAGAATCAAGACAGTTGACAGTTTTTTTGTTTTATTGTGGAGCAAAAGTCAAGCCTATGTTCACTTTTGATCCAAAGTCATATTAGTACCCACAAGGTTTAGGAGAGCGTGTAAATTCGAGTCAAAGTGGATTCACACACGATATCTGTCAAGGAAGACCTTTTCATACCTTGAGACGGTCGAAGAAGTCTTTTCAGAAGTCGAAGTCGTTTAAGTGGTCTTAGAAATAAAGAACCAGATACAAGAGAACCTCGCACACAACTGGAGAAGGTTTATTAAAAAATATCTAAATATCAAAACCAGTGCTTTTCTGTTATTAGTTTTCAGTGGAGTTTTTTTAACCTTCAAACTATACTTTAGAATTTTCATCAAATTTGAACCTATTTTATCTGATACTCAATAATAAGCATTTTCTCGCGCAAAAACAGCCCACATCAAATAATTTAGAATTTCTACTCATTGAAAATCGGAGGAGTACAGAATTACAGAAAAAAAACAAACACTAATCTAAACCTAATCATTCCCTTGTCTTCTCAACTTCTTCAAAACACTTTTCAAACAGTTTATTAGTAGAATCATTTTCAGTATTAACATCAGTATCTTAGAAGTGATTATCCTTTAAGTCAACGTGGTTTTTGGCTAATATATTGTATTTGAGTTTTCTGCTACATATCAAGAAAACCAAATATTCAGTCAGATACAATGATTGAGGACCTCACATTGAATGAAATTTTTTCATATTTCAATCGAATTTCAAGGCGTAGATAGTGGCGGTAATCTTAAATTATAAAGTTGCTCTTTTTATTCAATCAAAAACAATATAGAAATTATCACAACTTTTGTACAATTAAAAAAAGCTGTGATAAAGACGTGTCTCTTTTTTTGTTATCATGCTCAAAACCTGGAAGTATTTCAGAGAGATACAAGTTTGGTCTCGAATCGTTCAGGAAAAAAGGTGGTTAATAAAAAAAATGTCCGTGCCTAAAAAAATTCATCAATTGCAAAAGACGCCAGAAATGCAACCTATGGCTTTTGGTTCTTACAAAAAAACTGAAACTACGTAGAGAAATTGCTTCAAATAAAGGACACTTTAAATGATTTAACAAATTAGTTTCCACAAAAGTCAGTCAATTATTAGTTTTTAGTGAGAAAAGTAAATTCGATATTGAAAAACTTTTTCATTCCTAATTTCACAGTAGTCATAATTGAATATCAAAGTCAATAAACTGGATGAGCGCTTGTACGTTTCAACTATTAACTACTTGTTCTTATTGACAGCAGTGATATATGCAATATGAAATTTGATTTTAATTAGCAAAAAAATATATTCTTTGACAAATATACGCTTCAAACAATAATTTTGGTTTAGCTACAAACAAAAGATTGTCTCAAGTTTTCAAATTAAAAATTTGTAGATAAAATTTTCTAAAATTGCCAACAAAAAAGAATTTTCAACATGCACGACGTCAGGTGTTTGCCAAAAAAAATTATAGCCATCTTTTTAGTTTCAAAATGGGTTTCTGACTTAAGCCTTAAACAAAGGCAACGATTGGATTTTAAGAGGTTTTTCATTGATCTCACGAAGTGTGCCTTTTTTGCAGTGATCCTAAACTTTTCGATATGTTTGGGAAGTTACCCTGTCCGCAATTGTTATAACATAAAACACAAAATTTTACATCCGCCAAATAATAAGGAAACAATATAAACAAGAGAAGCATTGGTGTAAGAGTATTAAAATTACTACATTACTGCTTCAATTGTACTTTTTATATCATCTATACTTGAGAAATTATTCAGTTGTTTAGAATGACGTATATAATGAAAATGGAGTCTAAGGCCTCTAAGCAGCTATTTTTGCGCAATTTAATGAAAGAAATAACAAGGGAGAGCAAATTTAAGAGTCCCTGCACTCATAATCTGATCACTGGAAATTCTGGTATATACAAGGAAAAAAATTAAAAGAAAATATTCAAAGAAAAAGTTCTCAACTAACGACATCAACAATGCTATTATAAAATAGACTTTGAAAACGATAAATTAAGATAATGCTTGAATGTTCGAACTGTTGACAATGTATGATAATTAGAAGAACATTGTACAGTCAAAAGTGCGTTCTTCAGACACTATAAGATTTGGAATAATTGATTTTTGGGACTCAAATCTTTCCATCGTTCAGCCATCGAAAACTTCCAACCTTTACATGACAAAAAATGGGCCAAAATTTACAAATAAGCGGTACTTAAAAAATTGGTTTTGTTTGATATCACTTTTAGACAATTTCTATTTTTGACATTTATTTTTTATGAAAAATACTAGGTGCCTGTTCTTGCACTTCTGTTGTAAACCCCAACTTTTGATACAATTTAAAAAAAAACCATTGCAATTGCGGTAGAGTTCTTCTTGGTGGCTGTTTTGGCTAAAAGTCGTGTTGTTGCAACTTAGTCCAAAAATGATAAAATTTGTCAAGCGTTCAATCAAAAAAAGTCCTAGTTTAATGGCAAAATAGATGTACAAAGACTGACTACAAAGTAGCCGCCAAAATGGAGTCCTAAAACCTAATAATAACTGAATTTAATACCATTTGAAGTCTGATGATCATTTTTATTCTTTCTCAAGTTATCAATATGTTAGAAAACAATGTGTGCTTTCTGGTTCTAATTTTTTTCTTGACAATTTCTTGATTGTATTTGCCATTGAAATTGACGCATACTTTGCATTAAACGTGTCTTGTCGTAGCACAATTGTTTGAGCAGTTAAAAAAGTTGTGGCTTTAAGAAAATGGGTTGTGGAATGGATCTTGAGAAGTAAATTGTGTATGATTTTTTTCTTGAAAATGATTTTGCTGGAAAACAGGCAACCCATAATGTAGATTGCAAATTAACTATCTTGTATAAGGTCAATATCTGATGACTATGAGAAAAAAACATGAGAATAGGGAAGAAATTTCAATATGCACGCTTTTAATTTAATTTATCGCTTTCGAAGTCATTTTTTGATAGCATAGTTGAGACTTATTTTCGTCTTAGTTTCTTTGTGCATACCAGAATTTCCAGGGATGAGATCATGGGCACAGAGATTCTGTAATTTGCTCCCTCACGGCATTTGATATCTTAAATTGCAGTAAAATAGCCGCCTAAACGTCTATAGAGAACTAATTTAGATAACAGTTTTGTGACAGCTCCAGTAAAAATATACCCGGGTCGAGATTTTTGTATAAATTTTTGTAAGAAATGTGATGATTGCGGTGAAGGCGGTGAAAATAAATATTTCACCAGATTTCACCGCATTTCTTACAAAAATTAACCGCGAAATTGACCCCATTTCTTACAAAAATTCACAGCATATGATTTCCAAAGTTTACTCAGTCTGATTTAAATTCACAAGAAACTTCAAAGATATAATTTACAGTTGCCGCAGTGGACTAAGGAGTTGAAGGCATGCAGGAGGTCAGAAGTTGGAACCCGTGAGGGGACGGTTGATTTTTGTAGGAATACTGAGAACACGGTGAAAATAAATAATTCACCGCGATTCACCGCATTCACCACAAAAAGATGTAAGAAAAACGCGGTAAATTTTTTTTTCACCGCATTTACCCGCAATTCTTATGAAAATTCACCGCCAAACCTCGACCCGGGAATAGATAATGAATAAAAAGAAAAGTTGCATGTTTATTTACGCATTCAGATAATGACCAAAGACTTTCAAAGTCAGTTGAGTCTACTTTCAGTTAGCATCCCGAATCATGGAAAGTCAGGTAAATTTCCTAATAGAACCGGAATAGGCTTTTGATTCTCATACTCTAAAACCAGCCAAAATGGACTGCTTTGAAAAATGGTAAGTATATTGCAAAAAATGGTTAGTATTTAGAGTACAGTCAAATTATCTTACGATAATCGCCGAAAACATATACCAGGATCCGTTTTCTGCTCCTAAAAGTGTTGATTAAGATTGAACCTATTAATTTAATTAGATCTGATTGTTTGAATCTTCAATTTGGTACATTTCTATTTTGATGAGAGAAATTTGAGCTTCATAAAAATTGAGTGTAATGCAGTTTCTTTGATACCTTAACATGGAAATAGAATGGAAAAAAAAATCGACGTAGACAATTAAAGTGGCCATATTTAGTCCCAGAATTGGGGAGCTCATTGAGATATTTTAAGCAAAAAAAATGAACAGAAGCATTTCGAGCTGTCTGGTTACAACAATTACTTCGCAAAACTGTATAGTGCAATTGCGTGATCAGAATAAGTTAATCTTAGACATAAATTTAAGAATGAGTTTGGTTTTGAAGGGAACTGGATAATTTTATGAGAACCAACATTTGATTGTGAATTGACGTAACTAATTTTACCAGAAGGAAACAGATCTAGTAGTTTTACGGAATAAAAGTACAGCCCATGTTGCAGGTAGTGCACTGATATTCGGGTTCTACAATATTCATTCGCAATTGAACAAGAGTGGCTACGTGGCGCCTATTTATATTGGCTCAAAGTAATTTAAAATAATTTTCAGCAATTTAAGGGAAATCTACCGACACACCCCACCTGTAATTTTGTTGAAGGGAAATCAACCAAACTTTAATGACATGTACTCTAAATTGTCCTCTCGGGTTGGCATATTTTCCAGGACAATCAGTCAGATTTAACCAAAAATTAGGGAATTGTCTAATTTTGGTGCGAGGAATCCAGATTTGAAGTCCAATTTTACCTCCGAGCAAGCCCACAGAACTACTCTGCGCCGGCGCTAGTAGGCCTAAAAATTGAACTGGTCGTGGAGCTTTTGGGTTAACCTGATTAATTTTTATAAATTTTCAAGTCTTTTCGATTTTTGATAATTAGATCGAAATGGTATGATCAATATGATAATCTGCGGGTTAATAACAAAAATTCGCACCCCGGTGAGTTTTTTCGATCTCCATTCTTGTGTTTTTTGGCACTCCAGACTCGTTAAAAATTTTGAAATTATAAACGATTTTTAACGCTGATATCCGGAAGGCTAAATATTGCTTGAAAGTGCTACCGGTAAAAATTCTAAACCCCAGATCATGAGATGTGTCATTTTGAGTTTTTCAAATCCGTGTGACGTACCCGAGAAATTGTCGCATACATGCCTCTTATAATATTTTAAAACAGATAAAATTAATTTTTTAGGTAATTGCACTCGTGGATGAACTTTCCACGACGCTGGTTGATATTTAATAGTTTGATATTTTGCCTTCTACTTTTTGCCCTTCAATGGCCCTTGGAAACTTTTTTTGGGTTGACAAGAAAATTTTTGTTTCTGGTATTTTATGTTAAATGGAATGGCATGAAGTTTTTCAAAATAGAACAAACAATTTCTTTAAATTTTCGAAAAAATACCTAGGGGGAAAATGCAAGGCTTTTGACAGGAATCTATTACAGCTAGCTGGTTTCCAAAGTGGTGGTTTTAAGTTGAGGTAGCCTTTGGTTTTTTTGAACAAACAGTGACGAAAAGGTCAAATGTAAAATTCTATAAAGCGAAGTGTGTTTATCTCCATAACTGTCCAAATGTCTTTTTTAAAGAAAAGTTTGAAATTCAACAAGGATTTATAGCGGTTGGATAACGCATCATAATTCTGATGGATTTGTTTGTAAAATTAAACAGAGCGCTGAACATGAGAATTGGAATATAATTTTATTTACATCTATTTACTTAGTAGGTTAAGGTTTGCTTGTGTTTGAATAAGTTGAGATCGTGTTGGTTCAACATATTGAAGCGAAGCAAAAAAAGAAACAAGCGAGAAGAAAACAGTTTTTGTGACCAAGAATGAGCAATAGCTGAGAACGAGCGCTTCGGAACGACACCAGAGTGAAACAATTTGAGAACTGGAGTCTTAGGAAGCGGCGGGAAACTTGTAGTTTATTGGGACAAAATTTCTCAATTTTTGTAAATGCAGGACCAGTTGGAAAACTGTGAGCGTAACACTTAATCCTAATTGGGAATTGAACCACAGATATAGTGTTATTATTCTTTCATTGCTGTTTTTTTTTGTCTTGAGGTTGTTGTTTACCTTGAAGTGCAATTAATTATTTTACCTCTGCTATCTATATGACTATAATTATATAATTAAATTTTCTGGCCTCACTGAGATTTGTTTTGTTTCGAGACAATCTAAATTGCAACGGTGTACAAGACTTGAAAAAGGGGAACCGGTATGTTAACAAAGTAGAACATGATTCATCAATTAAAAAGATTTGGTTTATTTTATCTGATCGTACTTCTTAGCGAGTCCCCTGACTATTCAGATGAAAAATATATTTAAAAATCTATCACCAGTGCTGCATTTATTGCTAGTTGGCTTAGAAATGGAAGTTCACGCTATAAAAATAGCAAATCTTAGAGATGAAAATCCTTGAGATGTTAAATCTTTGTATGCAATAACTTTTACAAGAATCTGCGATGAAATGACCAGAGAATATTTGTTCGAACTGTGATTGTTCTAAGGTGAAATTTTCTTTACAGTCTTCATCACTTTTTACAGAAAGTTCTACAAAATGTTCCCGAAATCATAGCAAAGCTTAAAAACTGCGCAGATGGACCCAGGATTGAGACAGAGATGACGATAGTTTTCTCATATAATGCATGCAGAGGCGAAAAAATCTTTCTCAAAAATTGTATTCAATGTTTTGAATTGTTTTCTGTGCCACGAATTTATTTTTTGGTTTTATAGAAGTTTGTCACAACTTTTTCAATGAAGAACTTATCAACTGCAAATCGGTTGAAGAAAACAGCTTGAACTTCCCTTAAACGTTCTTGTGAAGAGCGGTATGGTACCTAAAAAAGACACGCCAACTTACGCTCATTATTCTAATTGTATAAAACAGGTCGGGCCTTCGTGCAGAATTGCCTATTAGTACACCTTTCTAAACCGAAATTTATGATCAGACCCACCCAGACCGTAAAGACATCGCCCAGGTTGAGGTGCCATCCGGAAGTGACCTCTGATCAGACCGTGCCAGACGAAAGTAACCTCTGATCAGACCATCCCAGACGAAAGTAACCTCTGATCAGACTAATGTGCGCTCAAAACACCGTGTGTGCTAAATGTGCGCTCAAAACTGTCTCTGATCATACCATTCCCATCCGGAAGGGACCTCTGATCAGACCCAAATCAGACCATTGCCAGACGATTGTGCAACCATGGCCCAGACGAAACCCAGACCATTGTCCAGACGATTGTGCGCTTCAGATGACCTCTGAACAGACTATCCCCAGACCCAAATGCCACTGATCAGACCATCTTCTGAACATCTTCCGACCACCTCCAGAACATTGTCCAGACAGTTGTTGGTTTGTAACTCCGCCGTAGCCGGTCCCCAGCCCGGTTGAGAGAAGGAGGAGGGGAACACACCCAAAACATACCGGAAAATCTCAAAAAGTTGTTCGTTAGTTCAACAGTGGATTTTTTTCCGACAATATTTAACCTATTTTAGCTCCGAAATCATAGCAAAGCTTAAAAACTGCGCAGATGGACCCAGGATTGAGACAGAGATGACGATAGTTTTCTCATATAATGCATGCAGAGGCGAAAAAATCTTTCTCAAAAATTGTATTCAATGTTTTGAATTGTTTTCTGTGCCACGAATTTATTTTTTGGTTTTATAGAAGTTTGTCACAACTTTTTCAATGAAGAACTTATCAACTGCAAATCGGTTGAAGAAAACAGCTTGAACTTCCCTTAAACGTTCTTGTGAAGAGCGGTATGGTACCTAAAAAAGACACGCCAACTTACGCTCATTATTCTAATTGTATAAAACAGGTCGGGCCTTCGTGCAGAATTGCCTATTAGTACACCTTTCTAAACCGAAATTTATGATCAGACCCACCCAGACCGTAAAGACATCGCCCAGGTTGAGGTGCCATCCGGAAGTGACCTCTGATCAGACCGTGCCAGACGAAAGTAACCTCTGATCAGACCATCCCAGACGAAAGTAACCTCTGATCAGACTAATGTGCGCTCAAAACACCGTGTGCGCTAAATAAGCGCTCAAAATTGTCTCTGATCATACCATTCCCATCCGGAAGGGACCTCTGATCAGACCCAAATCAGACCATTGCCAGACGATTGTGCAACCATGGCCCAGACGAAACCCAGACCATTGTCCAGACGATTGTGCGCTTCAGATGACCTCTGAACAGACTATCCCCAGACCCAAATGCCACTGATCAGACCATCTTCTGAACATCTTCCGACCACCTCCAGAACATTGTCCAGACAGTTGTTGGTTTGTAACTCCGCCGTAGCCGGTCCCCAGCCCGGTTGAGAGAAGGAGGAGGGGAACACACCCAAAACATACCGGAAAATCTCAAAAAGTTGTTCGTTAGTTCAACAGTGGATTTTTTTCCGACAATATTTAACCTATTTTAGCTCTCTAAGGTGCCTATGATCAGACGGTTACCATCCAGAACAGACCTCTGATCAGACTATCCCCAGACTGAAGTGACCTCTGATCATACTATTGTGCGCTCTAAAGGGGCCTATGATCATACCATTCCCATCCGGAAGTGACCTCTGATCATACTATCCGCATCCTGAAGCGACCTCTGATCATACTATCCCCATCCGGAAACGACCCCTGATCATACTATCCCCATCCGGAAGCGACCTCTGATCATACTATTCCCATCCGGAAGTGACCTATGATCAGACCATTCCCATCCGGAAGTGACCTATGATCAGACCATTCCCATCCGGAACCAAAACCCAGACCCTGTAATTATGGTCTGGGAACACACCGTGTGCGTTGGACATCGGATGATCAGAGGTCACTTCTGGATGGCACCTCAACGTGGGCGGTCATGGATGGTGTCTGATGGTCTTGCATAGTCTGTGCGAGAGTTAGGTGCGTCTTGTCATATACGATCAGATGCTTTGTCTAGTTTTGTGCGCTTTCGCTCGCTAATCAATAAGTCCGCATTTCTGGCTCGTTCATTCCAGTTGCCTCGGTGAATATTAAAAAAACTTCATTCGTTGTTTCAAGCTATACTTGCTTCAAACCATTTTTCAGTAATTTGCCTTTTTATGCCTTTTAAATTTGACTTTTGTCCGCAATTTGAGAACTTGAACTAATTTTTGATCGCACCGGTTCATGTACAGGTTTTTTTCACATCTTGTAAAGTGTTGGAATTGGATGCATGTAGTATTGTGTCATTATTAGCGGTGTCTGATTATAACGAACAGTTTCTGTACTTCTCCTAATAAATGTGACTAAATTGTAGACAGAAGACAAAATTTCACAGCCAGAGGGAGGGGTTACTTTAGTGTTGCGAGGAGGAATGAGTTGAAATGACTACCGGAGAGAAGAGCAGGCAAAACAGAATATCATCCGGGATTTGAAGGTATAGCTTCTTTTTTGTGACTATTATTGCCCATTTTACCATCGTATATTTCCACCCCGCATCTTACGCACGCCAGCTCTTGAAAATTTTGTCTTCTTCAAAACCGAATGTGTCGAAAGGCCTAAATTGTAATCATGAACGTAACTGAAGCTACAAGTAAGCGTTTTCCTTATAAAACCTGTTTTCTTAATGAAACTAACTTTGAAATCAGATTTGTCTACAAAAATTTAGTGTAAATTGATCACGGTGATTAAAAGAAATGTGAAGATAATAAATTCTCAAAATTTTTGTTGCATTTTTCTGTGCAATTATGTATCTCAGTTTAAAAATACTATGTTCACAGTATTGATAGTTATGCTATGATGTTGAATGATAGCAGACACCTCAGCAGCAGTATTTATTCCAAAAAGCGAGGGAATTACCTTGTCTGCCGAATTAAGAGGGAAAAAGAAGGAAATCTTTTGTATACTGATGAATTGATGGATGGTTTGTATGATTTTTGGTGTTGCTTTTCAAGCCCACCAATCAGATAACCGAAAAATTTTTTGATGCTGAAAAATGACGTTTATAAAAAATGTTTGACAATATCGTGACAATAAAATCTGATTTTTGGTTCAAAAATTGAACAGTTATAAGGGCACTGATAAAGTCTTAAAATTGTACAGTTAATCTACTAGTTATTCGTCGATTTTTTGAATTTTCGGCCGAGTGAGACAATTTCTAGCCGACCTTTAAGACTCAAATGATGGTTTCTTGGATGACACACATTTACACATAATACCAACACCAAAACTCAATCACAATTGGGAAAACAGGGAAAAAAATAGTAGTTGCCATTTTCCCAACCACCAGAAACAGCGCCGCCGACACAAAAACATACCGCGTATACCATCACAACAATGGGAAGCGTTTTTCCTTCATTGCCATATGGGAATGTATGAAGTATTCCATGGAAATCGTGGAAAGAGGTATGAACAGACCATCACGTAAGCATACTATCACACGTATATATTATACCCTTTGCCGCATGTGAACAAATTACACACTGCATATATATGTATATACCATTTACCTGTTCTGAGCTTATAAGACTAATACATACATACACACATACATCCATATATATAAGAGAGTAATGATAAAGTATATGCGATATATATGCGCGTGTTTAAGCTCCGCTTTCCCTCCTACATGTATAAGTACGCTCTATATCCCCCTTAATTTCTACCCCTTGTATTTTGGAATATGCACTTCAGAACATTGATAACTTGCCCCCAAATGTTGACATTTTGCGTGGAGTAGATAATCATGTGAACTTTTTTCCATACACTATTATCTGGCTGTATATTTTTACACGTTACTCGTTCCGGCATTGAAAAGAGCCAAAAGCACCCCATCCCCCCTTGTATTTCTGTACATAATTCCGTGCACTTCCCCTTAAAATTGGGTGCCTCTGGGAAATTGCCCTGTCGTCTTGTTAGCAAATCGAAGACAATTCGGTACCTTGCCAATTGGTTACGGTTTTATGAAGATGAGTCTGCAATTTTAATTCTCTATCGCGTTTTTGTTTGTCTGCTTACGATCGTTTTTCAATCGCTTTAATGTTTTGGTAAGCTTTTCAATTTGACCATTCATTCATTCCTTTATTCATTCGCTCAGTTAAAATCCCCCATTCCCAAACGTTTAAAGAAGCATTATAAGGAAAAGCAAATGAAGAGTATTCGTAATTTGGGAAAACCGTCACCAAAAAGGGAAATTAATCAGTTTTAGGTTTCCTTGTCTGGTTACGTAAAACTAGCGAGTTGATTATTTATTTGTTCAGCTTGCTTCTGTAAATCTGTTCTGATGTGTTTGTGGTTTCAAGTATTTTTCTACCAATCTTTTGGAAATTGGGTTTGCTTAATTTACCCCGTCACATGAAACGTGAAACGTTTAACATTTGAGTTATAATTTTGTGGTTAGTTCCGACCAAAATTATTGAAACCAGACGCTCTTCCTAAATTTCCTATATTTCAACACTGACCGAAAGGACCCTAGAAGAACAAGCCTTATTCACCCAAATTTATTAGGGTCGTCTTTTATAATTCCGCTCTATTTACCCTTCCGTAAATGTAGAGGAATTAAATAATTCCTTAATATTTCCCAAATATTCGCATTACTTTTAGCCTTAGGACGGAAAACATAGTCAAATATTTATTTTGATTGTGGCGAAATTTGAAATCGAGGACCGTTAACCCAATTTTGGGCTTTCACCACAGAACGGAGGGAACTGCTAGTTATAAATGGTTTATTACAAGAACCAATATAACCAACTCAAGCTTATTGGGTTTTGGATTTTAAAGTGCAGTTTTAGTCAGCCCACGTACTTAAACTAGCCCAAGTTTGGGCTTTCTTTACCATTAGCGAAGCCATTACTTGGAGTAAAATCGAGTACTTACCATAGTGTATGCTATATAGAACCTTTATGCTTAAGTATTCTTAGCAGCTAGAAATGAAGCTAAGTTTGAGTTTCAGTCATTCACTTCAAATCACAATTGATCAGTTCTTTCTATAATATTGGAAAGGTAGAAAAGGACTTTTCGTGAACGAAATTGTGCACTCTGATTATATTATATTCTGCACACCTTTGCTCTTCCTCGCGTTTATACTATACTATATGTCTGATTGCTATCATATTTACACTGAACGCATACAGTTATGAAGGCGCAATTAATAACAGAATACTAACCAAATAGATCCTTATCATGAATGATGATTGCTCGGGCGGTTTAGCTTCGCAATAAGAAAATACTCGCAAGTTTTTCTTATTTACAAATAGTCATTTACTAGAAGTTATGATAACTTATTATTAACTGGTGGGCATTAGTTATTCGGTTACTTTAATATAAATATTATTATTATGCAATAACTTTAATATTTAGTTTAATTTTTAAACGCTAATTTTTCGAAAGGAAAATGTCAATATAATATTTTAGTTTTTAAAAATAATTTACGGCATATATTGATTAAAGCCAAATATGGATATAACAGTCAACCAGCTCTTCGCTGACCAATCAGATTCGAACAATGTATCATCAACGTCACCAGTGTGGCTCGGCGGTCCGAGCGCTTCGTCAATCAAACGTGCAATATCCGATCATTACATCCACGACAAGCTTTCGTTCGACTCGGGAATCATCTGTTCGGCAAACGTCACGAACTCCATACCCCATAACGAATACAACGGACAACGAATTATAACTAGGGGTGTTCCACAGTCGTTGACAAAATTCTTCGACGAAGACGATGAAGACATTTTAGCTCTCGGCGCGCAACAAGATGTAAACCCGAGCGAAGCCCAATGTGCAAATGAGCTCTCGTGTCATAACCGAGAGTTAGACTGGGTTGTTTATGTGGAGTCGTTTGCCGAGAGGTATTACATGGAACAAAATGGAGTTGTAGAGCGAACTCCTGTGACGTCATACGAGGATGAAATCGAGCGAATTGTTCGGAAAAGAACCGAGACACGAACTCTATCCTCGTCAGCAAGACACAGAAGTTTTGGGCTTAATTTACCCGATAGCAAGGTTGTCAATTCGTGGGTTCGGCAACCCGATTACGAGCGAGACGTAGATTCACCTTTATATTTCGGAAACAGTTCAGTAGTTCTAGTCAAAGACGGTAGTGCCCTAGCTAACGACCCGAACATTGAGAACCCGTTCTCTCCGGGTGAGATAGATTCCAAGAACTGTTTATCAGTTAACTCAGCCAGTAGCAGCAAGAATTTAACCTCCTGGAACAGAAAGTACAACTCGAATAACACTCCCCGTTGTTCTACTAAAGCGAATGGTGCTCTATCCTATTACGACTTCCTAAGTAGCAGCCCAACAGAAGATGAAGTGAGAGAACGGAAAAAAGGTAATGACCTTGTACAAAATCTCTGGTCTCATTCCAATCCACTTTTACTAAGATAACTTACTAAAAGAAATGTTAACGTTACCATAACTTGGGTTTTCCTCTACTAAGTAAAGGAAAATTTACGCTATTTTTATATTGTGCGAACACTTCATCACAGTGTATACACATATTCATACAACAGCCTTTACAATACCACGGTAATAAACAAAAGCAAGATACCTTTTTTAATCTACTGTTTCCTAATTTCATTTATAATCAGTTGCTTTTAAAATTTGAGGATTTAGCAACCAGCGTTTACAAAACCATGGCAAGAAAAAAAGCAAGATACTTTCCTTCGATCTAATTTTTCCGAATTATATTTATTATCGGTTGCTTTTCAAAAGCTTTGAGTAGCTGACAATTTTTGTTGCAGGAAAACTTAAATCCAGAGCTTGATATTTTAGTTATGAATTGTTTAATGAATCTGTGATATAGATCGGATACCATTTTTTTTTACTAAATTGGAAGTTGTTTTTAATGCTTGACAGAAATCAATAAATTTATTTTACAAAATTTATTCAATTCAATGGGCTGCTTAAATATATTCGCAAAACAAACTCTGCAGACTAATTTTTCCTGAGCGTTTCAGCAGAACGTTCATGATCTGCGAAAGAGATAATAATGACAGGGAGAAACTTTGGGTAGGGTTGATTTTACTGAGGAAACTTTTCATAATTTTCATATTCAAAAAATTTAATCAATTTCTTCTAAACCGTTTTTTCTAG
>NC_134473.1:12177972-12509039 GCF_964194025.1 Convolutriloba macropyga | reverse complement strand
ATGAAGTTTTCGAAATTCAATGCATTTCACGAAGATAACTTACTAAAGGAAACGTTACCGTTACCATAACTTGGGTTTTCTTCTACTAAGTAAAGGAAAATTTACGCTATTTTTATATTATGCGAACACTTCATCACAGTGTATACACATCTTCATACAACAGCCTTTACAATTCCACGGCAATAAACAGAAGCAAGTTACATTTCTTAATGTACTGTTTTTTAATGTTATTTATAATCAGTTGCTTTTAAAATTTGAGGATTTGGGCAACCAGCGTTTACAAAACCATGGCAAAAAAAAGCAAGAGTTTTTCCTTCGATCTAATTTTTTCCGAATTATATTTACAATCGGCTGCTTTTCAAATGCTTTGAGTAGCTGACAGTTTTCAATTTTTGTTGCAGGAAAACATAAATCCAGAGCTTGATATTTTAGTCATGAATTGTTTAATGAATCTGTGATATAGATCGGATACCATTTTTTTTACTAAATTGGAAATTGTTTTTAATGCTTGACAGAAATCAATAAATTTCTTTTACAAAATTTATTCAATTCAATGGGCTGCTTAATTATATTTGCAAAACGTTCATGATTTGTAGGAGAAAATGAATTCTCCTATGACAGGGAGAGACTTTGGGTAGGTTTGATTTCACTGAGGAAACTTCTCACAATTTTAATATTTAAAAAGTTAATCATTTTATTCTACACCTTTTTCCTACAACTACTTCCTGCCTGCTCTAAGAAACATAATTCGTGCTAAGTGTTCATGTATATGTATATGTATATATATATATATATATATATATATAATATATATATATAAATACATGATAACTTCGCACGACTTACTTTTTTAGAGCAGGCAGGAAGTAGGTGTAGAAAAAACGGTGTAGAAGAAAATTATTAATTTTTCAAATATTAAAATTTTGAAAAGTTTCCTCAGTAAAATCAATCCTACCCAAAGTCGCTCCCTGTCATTATTATCTACTCGCAGATCATGAACGTTCTGCTGAAACGCTCTGGAAAAATTTAGCCTGCAGAGTTTGTTTTGCGAATATATTTAAGCAGCCCATTGAATTGACTAAATTTCGTAAAAGTAATTGGTTGATTTCTGTCAAGCATTAAAAACAATTTTAAATTAGTAAAAAAATGGTATGCGATCTATATCACAGATTTTCTAACCAATTCATGACTAAAATATCAAGCTCTGGATTTATGTTTCCTGCAGCAAAAATTGTCAGCTTCTCAAAGCTGTTGAAAAGCAGCTGATTGTAAATATAATTCGGAAAAATTAGATCGAAGGAAAAATCTTGCTTTTTTTCTCGCCGTGGTTTTGTAAACGCTTGTTGCTAAATCCTCCAATTTTAAAAGCAAATGATTATGAATAAAATTAGAAAACATTAGATTAAAAAAGGTATCTTGCTTTTGTTTATTAACGTGGTATTGTTAAGGCTGTTGTTAAAAACTCGTAATCTTGAAAGGATAGAAAAGAAAAGAAAGGAGGTTAAAGAAAAGAAAGTTTTCTTGGGTTTTTTTGCAACAGATGTAAGGGCACTTTCGCAGCAGACAAATTGAGACAACGAAACAAATTATAATCAGTAATTTGTTCTTTTTCTTGGAATGCTTACGTATTATTATAAGTTAAACTCTATAAATCAGACAAAAAATAATAAAAACTAAAATGACATTGAAACACGAGAAACAAAGTAATCTGTAAAGTAAACTTGAGAAGCCTTCATTGACGTGAGGTAAACTTTTTGAAAAGGCTTTGAAATAGAGCTCACAGTTAAATCTCGGAAAATGCCTCAAGCCAAAATACATTATGTTTTAATTGTATTGTTGTTTAAATGAAAACTATTCAGAAGAAAACGATCTGTAATTGCAATCTAATGTGGTTTAAACTACAAAAGCCACTACAAATCAGTGACAACTACAAACTACGAAAACTACAAGAAGCAATGGCTGATAATCGTCACAGAAAAAATATTGGCCGCTTTATTTCCGCGTTTTAACCATTATTCAATTCTTTGGCATGATTCAATTAATGTTTGTATAGATTTTGAACTAATGGACATTTTTGTGCACAATAGACAATAATTATCTGCACCTGGCTGATGATTGATTAAAGTTAAGATTCCTTTCTCAGTTTCTCGGTCATGAAATTTACAAAAGCTATGAAACTATTGGTATTCTATATTCTATTAACCCTACTATTGCGAAGACATGCCGGGGCTTACCACCCAGGGTATTTCAGTACTGAACATGAGTATCTCCATATTCTCTTGTAAAACCAGTACTGAAACAGCTTATTTACATTAAAAAAATGGTCATTGTGTCCAGAAAAAAAACAGAACACCAGTTCAGACTGTTCAGAATAATTTCAGCGTAAAATTAGTAGTGTAAAAATTTCGAAAATGTTGAAACATGTGGAGCATGTCAGAAAAGCATGCAAAATGCTTGCAAAATGCATGCATTTTGCTCTAACGACACGTTACCAGTTAAAAAAGCAACATACATACTACATACTGTGTGCATACTGCTACTTTCACTGATACTGGATATTTCGGGATCCGTCTGTGGCCTGTTTGGGGTGCGTTCGGGCTGCGTTCGCATAATTGTATAACCAGAGCAGGTATATTCTCGACCTTCCGGGTCACTTAACAGGTGTACTCACGGTGTCCCGTGTCATTTTAAAGGTGTATTTACGATTTCCCGGGTCATTTTACTGGTGTATTTACGATGTCTCGGGTCACTTTACAGGTGTTCTCACGATATCCTGGGTCACTTTACAGGTGTATTCACGATATCCCGGGTCACTTTACAAGTGTATTCACGATAGCCCGGGTCACTTAACAGGTGTATTTACGATGTCCTGAGTCACTTAAAAGGTGTATTCAAAGGGTGTGAGTTAACTGTAGTGGTGGGGGTGAATTAAGGTAGGGGGGTGAATTAAGGTTATAATTAGGGAGAATTAATCTGCCGGGTAAGCTTGAACTTTTATCTTAGAGAATTTTGTTTTCTCTTTTTTAATAGCTCATCATTTGATTTGTGTTCTCATCATTATTGCCACTAATTGCAAAGTATCTCGCCCGATGTTTGCTACTGCAGAATTTGGTTTTTTTTGCGTATGTTGTATTTGAAATTTGGCAATGTCTTTTCGATGCTGTAATTTACTTCTATTCGCCCACTGCAAAGTATTGTACTTTGCAAATGATGCTGCCATTTTGCAATTTTTCAATGTATTTATTTCTATTCGCCCATATTGTAATTTGCAAATGTTGTATTTGCCAATGTGTCTAATCTTTTCGATGTGTATTTACTTCTTTTACATCGTCTTTTCAATTAGTAAATGTTTTCAGCCAAATATACCCTTTAGCAGTGCGCGAGAGCGTGTGCGTGTGGGTATGTTTTTGTGTGTGCATGTGTGCGTGCGTGTGTGTTTGTGTGTGTGTAAATGTGTGCATGTGTGTGTGCGTGTGTGCGGCGCGCGCGCGTGTGTGTGTGTCTGTCTCTCTGTGTGTGTGTGTTTGTGTGTGTGTGTGTGTGTGTGTGTGGTTGGACATGCTTAAGGTGTGATGCAAAATACTGTGAATATGCCTGTGTTGTGATGCAGAATGGTGTGAATATGCCTGTGGTGTGATGCAGAATGGTGTGAATATGCCTGTGGTGTTAAGCAGAATGGTGTGAATATGCCTGTTCGGTTTTGGAGAATGTTGTGAATATGCCTCTGGTGTGACCGACAATCAGCGCTGAAACAGGTTAAAAACAGTGTATTTTAGGCTGACAATCAGAGCTCAAACAGGTTTAGAACAGAATGGTTTTAGGCTGCCAAGAGGTATACAATAAGTTAATTAAGCTGATAATTGTATGAAAACAGTTATTGACAGATCAAAATCAGGTTAAAAACAGAATATCAATTTTACTCAGAAAAATAGACTGATCAGTCTGTATTCTGACATGAACATAATATGTTCAGGTGTAAAAATGGCTATACACAGTCTATGGATTTACACTGGTTCAGTACTGCAATGCTCTGGATGGTCAGCCCGGGTGATCAATTTCAAACATTACACCCCCGCTAAAATTATGTATTAATCTACTCCTCTCTGAAAATATTAACTTTTTCAACGAAAATTGTTTTTTTTTAATGAACGATAGAAATAAATGCCAATTTCATGTTAGAGTAAATTGTGATTTTAGCGGGTAATTTAATGTCTGAAATTGAAGGTGTTATAACATTCTCTACTCCAAAAACATGCAATTTCTGCGATTAAATTGTATTATTTCCAGTTATTTATAATTATTATCATTTTAAAGCATAAAAATTTCTACCTACAAACAACTCAATTCCCTCCCCATATAATAGTCTCGTATTACAGTACTTAAAGTATCTCAGTTTATTTGAATATCGGCTGAATAAATTCTTTGACAAAGATTGGTTCAAAACGTTTTGGATCTGATTTAGTAACAAATTTTTTTTTTGTGAGTTCAGATTTGTTCATATTTATAAGATCGAGGAAAAGCATCTTCCCACGGATCAAGCGGTGCATCCTAAAATGATTTATAGATGGCATCCAAACTCCAAAATTTCTCACCTGTTTCTACTTTCTCAGTGCGGCCTAAACTCTCTGAAGCTATAACCATGCAGAGTTATAATTTTTGGTTACAGGATATGGTTACTAAAAATACAGAATTCAGTTAACAAAAGATTCCATTATTGGTTTAAAAAGCGATCTCAAAACCAATTATTTATATCAAAGGAAAAACTTTTCTTTATTCTAGGTCTGAGGCTGACAGGTTTAGTGGGTGCAGGAGGTGTGAATAAGAATGCGAGAGGGTGTCAGAGGGTGGCAATGAGGAGTCACATCCTGGCACACAAGAGGTCACTCTCCTGTTCCAGTGTGTCTCCATCTCCGAGCATACTTTCCACTGAGAACGAGTTCTCAGGTCAGACTCAAAATTAAATTAGTGTTTCCAGCACTCCATTTTTGTGTGCGCGTTAAGAACGTTCTATCAACCCCGTTTTGTGAAGCCCGTTTCGACCAGTTTTGGCGACTGTTTTGGCGACTTTTTATTCGCCAGTTTTGGCGACTTTTTTGTAAAGCCAGCTTTGGCCAATTGATATCCTTTGTGGAGGGATACAGAAGTGGTATCACATACAAACTGTTGAGAAACGGAATAATAACAAAAATAATTAATTTTTCTAGAGTAGGATGGACATTTGTTTGCAAAACATATGGTATAAATCAAATAACATCATATGAATTATACTGGACATGTCATCAATGGGTCCAAGAAGTCCTAGTCAAGTGGTAACCAGTACCATTACTATGATCAGTGTTCTAAAAGAGTGGCATATCAGAGCATGGGAAAATGGGGGGAAACTTCAAAACGTAATTCTGATTCTTATGAGATCTATCGGGGCTTATTATTAAAAAAAGCAAAAAGTTCAATGAAGTCCTAGATAAATATGCCAGAAACTAGATAAGAACCACTTCTCTTGCACTCATTTGCGGCACTTCTACAACAAAATTAGGATCGAATCTTGAAATGAAGTTAGGCAGTTTTCGTATTCTCACTCATAGTCTTTTAGGACTTGGGCCGTTGCGTTTATTTGCAATTTTTGGTTGGACTATTTTTGCTTGCAGTGTAACTGTTTCTTTCTTCGTAATTACATTTTGAGACATTCATTTTGGCAGTTTTCTCTTGAAAGATCAGTTAACTTTCTGAACAGTTCAAAAATGTGCGTGACTTTCAAGGATTAAATGTGATCTGATTCTCGTCCCAGGCAAGTGGACGCTGATTTAGGTTTTTGAAGTAACTTTGTCTTTTTGTTTTACTTTTGACTTCAGTTGCAAAATTACTGTTTTGATGCGTGTTTCAGAGACTAGTACGCCACAACTCACAAAAAGCTGGAAATACAGCTAGAATGCTAATAACAGTTGTTTTACAATTAAAATCGAAATGAGCCGGTGAAGCATTCCTGAGAATTTATTCAGTGTTCAAAAAAGTTTTCTAATATGTTCGCCGAAAATTGAATGGTCACTCCCTTTTCTTCCTAAGTATTTCAGTGATGGCGTCTCTGTTAGACGTATGTGTTAATCCTTCTCTCCTATCTTTTTCTGTTGTCAACTTTTTCGTCCTGCTTTTATTTTCGTAAGGCATGTTTATTCGAGGTTCGTAGTCAGGGTTTTTATGATATAATCATGATATAAACAATTTCAGAAATTGGATGGAGGTTTCAGATGTTGAATCCCCTTTTTGTATAACAACAGTATCTTCAGCGTATAATGTCAAATAGTTTCGACTGCAGTAATCGTCTATGTCATTTATCGACAAAAGAAACAGAAGCTTTCCAAGTACTGATCCTTGTGGTACTCAAATTCGACTTCTGCAAAATTGGAGTTTCCACTTTCTGAATTTACTCATTGTTGCCTATTACTTAGATAGGATTGCGAGAAGTTTTGCATGTGTCCCTTTAATCCGAAGTTGTTTAGTTTGTCTGAAAGGTTAGCATATTTAACTGAATCAAACTCTTTTTCGAGTTCGAGTAAATCAGTTTTTTGGTTTCTGCAATATAATTTTTGCAATATTGCCTGACGCTCACAAAAAAAATTATTCAGCGTAAAAAGTGCTCTTTTTCGCCGAAATTCAAATTAATTTTTGATTGGTATTATGATTTTTTCCACAAAAATTTAGCATTCTTTTTTTGAAACAATTTTTTAATCAATTTTCCTGTTGTTGTCAGCAATCTGATTGGTCTGTAATTTTCAGTCGTTTTGGGATATCCCCTCTTATGCTGTGGGATGATCACTGCTTTCTTTAGGCAATTCAGAAAAAAACTTTCTTAAAGCATTTGTTGACCAAATAAGTTAGAAAGGCAACAATAGCAAATTGTTTTTTTCTTGTGAATAAAGTTGTTGAGGGCATGATAACTTCAGTTGTTTTTTTAAGACTTTTAATTGATGCCGTTAGCCGTTTTTAGCTAAATTGGTTTGGACGCATGCTATTGACGTTTCTATTTTTTGTATTGTTTTTTCTTCTGGACTTAAATTGTCAGCAAAATTTTTTCCAACGGCAGTAAAAAATATGTTGAATTTTGCTGTCTCCTCGTGCGTTAAAATAACTCTGTTTTCTGTGTCACCTCCTAAACTTTTGATAGTAATAAGAAGCTTATGGTAGTCCACTTTGCGTTCATAACCAAACAATTTTTTTAAAAATTCTGTTTTTGTGAGCACTTTTTTCTGTAACAAACTCCTAATTCTGTTGTATCCCTTTGATATTTGTTGTATCTCTTCTGCTGTATCTATGTCATTTGTTTTCTTGTGCATGTACCTTTGATAAAAGTTTCACTCATTTGCTGCAAGATTTTTAATTGAGTTAATAATCCACGTCTTGCGGCTTTTCAAATGCTGTCACATGATTTTTTTATCCACTTATGAGTTCAAAATATTATGCTTTAAACCTTGTAATTTCAGCTTCGGTTTAATAACTGGCTTTCTAACACTAGAAGAGCACATTTTTTGTAGTACTCTTGCATTTCTATCCCTGTTTCTTTCAGTTTATCATTGTAGCTCTTGTGAGCAATAGACGGCATCAATTCTTGTTTGAGAATAGATGGTTTCCTTGGTTTTATTTTTCACAGACATAATGTTTAAACCATACCCTCCGAGAAAATTTTTAACCTCAATGATTTTGCATTTGTTTTTGAATGATCAATATTTGAATCTCCACACATTTTGGCGTGAGTGTTCCTTTTTTTAAAGGTTTCTGAAAATACGGCTAAACATGCAATGGGTTTGAGGTGTACAACAGTCAGAAGTAATCTTTTTTCATAATTTAATCTGTCAATTTCGATTGTTAGCATTTGGCAGTTCTTATTAGTTAATTTCTGCAAAACCCAAACGCCTTCCCTCACAATAAGAAAACTTCCTCTTTTTTTCATATTCGTCGGTTGCATTTGTTAAGCAGCTGGTACTTACTAAAAGATGAACGTTTGATGTTCTTGTCATCTTTGAGCCACGTTTAAGTTAGGCATATTGCATCAAAACTTGTTCGAAAATTTTTATATAGATTGATATGTGTTTTTTCTTATCCTTAAAATTAGAGAAAGTCTTTGTTTGAGTTTGAACACTTTTACCACCCGTTTATTTATGAAATGAAACTCTTTTGTTTTAACACGGTTAAAACAAGAAAATGGGATAACACTTCCTGCTTGACACATTTTCCGCAAATATTGCAAGAAACTGCTTTCAAGTTGACATCAAAAAAAGCCATTTTATTTTTTTTCTGGAGTTTAGGTTTAGTTGTCATACGTTGTTTGCGAATATCACAAACTCAAAACAGCTATCTTTAGTCTTACAGTGTGTGAAAAACGCAACTGTGTGTATTGCAAGACTTCCTTTTTGCTGATGTTGTGTTCACCGTGATGGAGAAGCTGCGTTTATCGCAGCTAATGAAAAGCACTTAATTTTTTTAAGTCACGTTTAGTGTACTTTTGAGCCAGTTTTTCTAAAATTAGGTGAATTTGTTGTATTGAATTGCAAGGAAAACTACTGTTTTAAGTAATTATGAACAAAATTATTGAGTTTTAGAACTGTGACTTTTTTTCGAGTTTAAGATTGCTTATGCTTTTTCTTTTCAGGAGAAATTGTTTTTGAACGTTTGACGTTGATGTTTTAGGCAGAATGGTAATTGTGGTCAAATTTTTGTTTTTGTCTTGCCGACTCTCTCAAAACGGCCTTTCTGATTTTATTGAGATCGTTGATTTTGTTGACAGGTTGGAAGAGTTTCCGTCTTGAGAGCTTCGGACCATAAAAAGACTGCAAAGTTTTTAGTGGACGTAATCGTACCCTTCCTTTAAGTTTCACTGTCGATTCCCGCTCGATGCTTTTGTAGCCTCTCGTTGATGTACATGTTCTAATTATTCAACTGCTTCTTCAGCTGTTTCATTTTCGTTATTGCCTCGAATATTCAATCTTCTTGGACAAAATTCACCAACTTGCATTCTACTGAGTCAGGGCAAATGTTTGACACTGAGCCAAAAAAATGACAAGATTTTTTCCAGTCAGCCCGAAGTTCCAATTTACTTATTTAGAAAATCACTGTATTTTTTAACACATTCCATTGGTCTTTTGAGTCGAAAAGTGTTCAAAGGTGAGAGCACGGCATTCCTGTGCTCTCAAAGCGATTGTTCATCTCTTGGTGTTTTTTTTCCAAATCGTTGTTTTTTAGTTTCCTATTATTGTTAGTATTGACCAGACCTGCAACAATATTTTTGATATTTTGTCAAGAGCTTTTTTGTCAGATTTGTATCACCAGTCATACCTTATGTGTCATTCGCATTGTTACCAAAAACATTCTCCAATGTCAATGACGCGACATTGTTGCCATACCAAACTTTGTAAAAAATGCTCCTTACTTAACAAACAAACTGTAGAAGTGTCCGAAAAAATTTTATAAGTTTTTTATAGGAACCAATTCTTAAGGAAACTTGCTAATAATGTTCGCTTTCCGACAAAACGCGGCTAAAATTTTTTCTAAAAAAACAGCGCAACATATTGCGTTGTGTACCTGCTTAGAATATATGAATTTGATAGTGATGAGTTTTCAGACAGACAAGTTATCATTTAGGACTGGATATGAATTTATCACAACCAAACATTAGACTAGTTTAACCGAAAAATCACTCAATTGTATTTTGGCATAACGTTATGTTTATGTTAATGATCGCATCTTTTTTAAGATACATAAGATGCAAAGCAATCCATTATTCAGAATAGAGAATGTAATTTTTTCTCAGTTGGTGATTGCAAAAGGATTTCAGTGGGTCTTCAAGAAAATTATATCATTTTTTGTTATAGAAAAAAAGTCTATTTGTGGATTTTTCCGTAAATTCAAAACAGAAACTGTAAACTGAAAACGGGAACAAATTGTCAAGATTGCAAATATTGTTTGCTTGTTCACCGTTATTGCACAAGAGCCGTTCTCTAAACTAAAAATAATAAAACTTAAATTGTTTTCAAACGACTGATGAGTTGATTTGTTGACCTCGAGTGACAACCTTGGTTAGTTTTTTGTTATCAAAGAAGAATCTGAAATGGCCAATTGTCCTGCAACTCTGTTTTTACAAAAAGTTACTGATCAACAATCTCACCCAAGACGTGCATGATTTTTTCAGTTTTTCAAAATCTAAAAAAAATAATTGCTGATGAATTTTCAGTTTCACCAATTTTGATACGCTGCTCATGACCGCACGATTTGAAAATGAGGTATAAACTGTTTTCGATTGTTTTTCTTGTTTAGTTTTATTCTATAGGTAAACCAAAAAAGAATACCTCGTCTAATATGCACAGGCTATTTTTACCTCGTCAACCTAAAGTGTCAAGTTTGTGCACTTTAGTTTTTAAAACTCTTTGCTAAGTTTTCAAATGTGAAAAATACATTGTTGTAATGAGTGTTATAATTTTGCGCGAAAAAAGTTGCCATTTAAGATACTTTCTATTTGAAGCTGGATTTTCCTTTCAAATAGTCGACATAGTTTTGCATTAATTGTTCATCAGCATTGAAGTCACATTCTACATATATATAAACTTCATTTATAATAAGAATGTTCATAAAGACTTCTAATTGAGATGTCCATGGCCAATTTTTGTAGTTTTATCATCTAACTAGTCTTGTTAAAATTTTGGCTCCAAAACTCGACTGTTCTTGTTTATTGCTGAACTTAAAATTGGCGTCCTAAATTTTCTCGACAAGAAACAATGTCCCAACAGTGTGGAGTTCACTAGTGCCAACCGATTTTTCTTCCAGCTTTACATATAAGAAATTGTCGTCTTGTCCATCAGAAAATTTGATTTTATGCATAAAATTTTGTCACACGGTATGATATGGTTTTTGCAGGAATTTCAAAAATTCTTCTTAGTAAAAAACAATGAGAGAGTGTGCAAACTCCTTTAAATTTCTTTTCTAGCTCATTCACAAAAAATGAATCAGTATCGATTTTTTCATTGCTTTTGAATTCAAAATTGTAACATACTTGTTGGAAATTCAAGAGAATTCTGTTGATTATTTCCCATGCACTGAATCTTTACATTTTTTTGTAGTTTGCAAGGAACGATCAATTTTATTGTTCTGACTGCCGCACTAGTCTGCTTTTTCGACCCTGTTAAACAATCCTGATGTTTCGCTAAACCATACCGAATCCCACTTCAATTTAAAAAAGAGTTTACCGAATCTCCATTACGTTTAAAAACAACAATTCCGAATCTGAATTGCGCTGAAAAATGACGATACCGAATCTTTATTATGTTAAATGCGAAAAAAAGATGATCCCCACGACAAATCAATGGAAATTTTGATGCTTTTAGCTTGAAAAAATAAACGACAATAGCAACGTTTTTTTGTTCAAAAAACCAAAAATGTCAAGACTAGGAGAAAGCGTGCAGTTGGCACAAAAACAGTTAGTATCAATATAAAATGTAGTGATTCACATCGTTTGACCGAGTCTCATTGGTCCTTGGTACTTGATTTCAATCTATCACAAGCAAGCATGAGACTAGTTTACCCGTAAAATCACTCGAATCTATTTTCGGCATAACGCCGGGTTTATGTTAATGATCGCTTCATTTTGAGATACATAAGATACAGAGCAATAAACAAAATGGAAAAGAGAATGCAAATTTTTCTGGTTTGGTGATTGAATGAAAATTTCAGTGGGTCTTTATGAACAGGCTCAAACATAACTTAAATATTTTACAAGGTGACTTTTGGTAAGAACAAGAATTTATAACAGTCATGAAAATTTTTGGCAGGAAAATTAAATTACTTTATTGTTTTGGAAAAATATCTATTCCTCAATTATTCAGTCAAATCAGGATGGGAACTGTGAAATCTAAACGGGAACAATTTGTCACGACTGCAAAATATTGTTCGCTTCTTCCCCATTTTTGCACGCGAAAAAGAGCCATTCTCTGAAAATAAAAAAAATGTTTTCAAATCGACTGATGAGATCAATTGTTGACCCGGAAGTGAAAACTCTCGGTTAGTTTTTGTTAGCAAAGAAGAATCTGAGATGCCCAATTTTCCTGCAACTCTGTTTTTATATATAGTAACTGGCCAGCAATCTCAATTTGTACGGTCCTGATTATATTCATTTTTTCAATCTGAAAACGTAATCTCTGACAATTTTTAAGTTTCACCAACTTTGACTAGCTGCCAATGATTGACAAGCTACAAATGATACCTCGTTAAATTAGTATGCGCAGGCTAGTTTTTGTAGTCAACTTTATGCATTCTTTTCTTTAAAAGTCTATGCTAAGTTTTTAAATCAAAGAAACTTTTTGTAGTAATCCGTGTTATTTTTTTGCCAATTTGAATTGTTTTTTTATGCTGGATTTTCTTTTCAAATAGTCGTCATAATTTTGCATTAATTCTTCGTCAGCGTAGAAAACAAGACTTGTGATTTTTTAATGACATTCTTCATGTAAAAAAAAGTTCATTTCTAATAAGAATAATCATTAAGACCTCTAATTGAGACCTCAGTGGCCAAATATTGGTGTTTTTATGATCAGACTGGTCTTGTTAATAATTTGGCTTGAAAACTCGACTGTTCTTTTTTTATTGCTGAACTTGAATTTGACGCCCGAATTGTCTCAACAAGAAACAATATCCCCACATTGTGGATTTAACTAGTGCCAATCGATTTTTCTGCCAGCTTTAGATGAAAGATTTTGTCGGTCTTTTCCATCAGAAAGTTTGATTTTATGCATATAATTTTGTCAAGCGGTATGATACAGTTTATTGCAAAATTTTCAAAAATTCTTCTAAGATTGAAAGATTTGTGAGGATGTGCAAATTCATTGAAGTTCTTTTTTAGCTCATTCACAAAAAAGTGAATGAGTATCAAATTCTTTATAACTTTTGACTTCAAAAATGTAACATACTTGTTGAACATTGAGGAGAATTTTGTTGAATACATCGCATTCACAGAGTTTTTACATAACTTCTCGCAAGTCAAATCTCAAAATAGACCAAAGTCTTTCGAGTAAAGGCACTAGATAAACTAATTTGGAACTGCTTAGGAAACCAATTGGACCTATCAATAGTGATCTTTGATTTAAATTGTTCTCTCATTCATTGACAAAAAAATCGGATTTTTTTAAAAAAAAAAGTACAACTGATTACAATCCGAATTTTTTTTAGATTGTAGCAGCTAAAGATTGGACCAAATCCGGCCTGCTATTGCTGTTTGTCGAATGATAACACTCAATTGTTTCAGATTTTACCGAATTGGATAATTTGTTGGTTAAAAGATCAAAAATAAATGCTGGGTTTTGATAATCATAGAGTAAAGTTAACAAAAAATGACAAAACTTCAATTCCAGACCACTCTCAACGGACGTGGCAGTAAGAACAGCTCTTGTTATGGTTTACAAAGATTGTGTTAGTTGTTTCTGGGCGTGTAAATTCCCGGTGTATCCGGTAAGTTTCATCAAAGTGCAATAAAGAAGCTAAAATCGGTAAATTTCTGATGAAAAAATCTGAGCTTTGAAATATTTGGATAAAATTTTAGCCAACAAAAAAATAAATCAAAATAGTCAACAAACCTTTGAAAGAAAAACAAACGGTACTATTTCTAACAGTAAATTTAATTGAGTTTTCCTTGAACTTCAATTTTGTGGTTTGCGACCTCTCATTAATGAGAATTGGAAACAAGTAGACAAAAAAAAGAGAAAAATGGCAAAGCTAAGTAACACTTTTGTGTTTTTCATAAACAATTATTTTCAAAGTTGTGAAATCCATTAGCTACGAAATGAAATCTTTAAATAGGTTCGTTTATTTGTTCAAAAAGCACTTGAGACCTGTAATTATTCAGAATATGTCTTACGTCTACAAAAAGAACGTCAAATATAGACCAAAATCAAAATCTATTTTAATTTTTTCGCGAAAAAGATGTGCCTAAGACAGTAAACCCATAACGAATGCTTTAATAACAAAAGATTTTCTTCCCTTGCACCTTCCGTTGACAGCAAAGATGTCATACGTGACCTCTAATTAACTAGACTAGGTGACAAATAAACAAATTTCAAAATTTACGAATTGTTTTTTTTTAAAAACAGTTTTTTCATAGTCATGAAATCCATCAGTTATGTACTCAAATCAGAATATAGACTCACATACTCACTTTTTCCTCCGTAAAAATTCAAGGAGACCTGTCATTATTCGAAAAATTTCAAACAACTAAAAGAGACAAGGTAGAAATGATAGTTAAAGACCAATATAAAGAGTTTAATTAAATTCTTCGAGAAAGGGTTTTCGAAGCCGCTAAAACCGTAGTCTATTTAAAAATTTAAAATTTTAATAAAATTAATTGTATCTTGTTTGTACATGAGTTTTGGTACATTTGAACCTTCCCTCAACGACGATAATGTCATATGTGACCTGTAATTATCAAGTTTAGTTAAGAAAATAAACAGAATTTCGAAGTTAAGTAGCGTTTTTTTCAAAGAATTGCTTTTAAAGTCATAAAAGACATTAGTTCCTAAATGAATGAATTAAATAGGTTCGTTCGCTTGTCCAATTAAAGCGCTTGAGACTTGTAACAATTCTGAATATGTCTTACGTATATAAAACGAACGTCAGATATAGACAAAAATCAAGAACTTTTTTTAAAATTATTTGGAAAGAAACTGTGTCAAAGCCAGTAAACTCAAAACGAATTCTTCAAAATATCAGATTTTGTACACGTTCACCATCCGTTGAGGACGTTAATGTCAAATTTGACCTGTAATTAACGAGACTTTTTGACAAATAAACAAAAATCCGAAGTAGTTAGGTTTTTAAAAAAAAATGTTTTCAAAGTCGTGAAAGCCATCAGATATTTTCAAATCAGAATATAGACTCAAATATTCCTCAAAAAAAAACATTTAAATCTAACAAAGCACGACAAAATTTCGATTCCAGATTAATCTCAATGGAAGTGGAAGTAGGACAAGCTCCCTCTGTAGTTAAGAAAGATTGTGTTGGTTGTTTTTGGATGTATATTTCCGGCAAATTTAATCAAAGTCCAGGAAAGAAGCGTAATTCGTGTAATATTTTATGAAAAAGGCTCAATTTTTAGCAAAAATTTAAGCCAAAAAGTTAAATCAAATTAGTCAACAAGACTTTTTTGTCTTTAAAAATAAAATCAATAGTACTCTTAACAATTTTTACATATTTTAGCAAAATTGTTGAAATTTTAGGCAACGTTCCGGAAAATGTGATTAAAAACAACGGAAATCCGTCTTTTATTCACAAAACTCGCATAAAACAAATTGGGATGTCTTCTCTATCATTAAACGTAAAACCAATAAGATTGTTTTTGAAAACATTTACCAATTTTAACAAAATTGACGAAATTTTGGTCAAGAATTACGGAAAAAGTGAATAAAAACAACAGAATTCACTCATACTTTTCCCGAAACTTTAAACCTCGATAACTCCCTGTAACTATCGATTTTTTATTATTTTTTTGGAAAATCAAGAAGTTAAGCAGTTGATGCCTTCACCTATTGCAGCTCTTTTCATTTTTCGCGTTTATGGTATTGTTCGGTACTCACATGAAAATTTTAAATCAATTTTGCTGTAAACACTCCAATTTAAAGCTGTTAAAACTTCCTAACCTGATGATGCTAGTTATAGTGAAAACGTTTGTTTCAATTAATTAATTAATTATTATTGACTTAGTCCTTTTAGCAAATATTGTTCGGCGTTGATCAAATAAATGCCACCGCATGCAGAATGTTCTTGGTACCGAAATTTGAAAGGCTTCAAAAAAATCGGTCTTAGGTGAAATGGTGAACGTGACATCAACTTTTATTCAGGGTAGCCTGAATAAATAGTTTCATATATTGTATGCGAAACATGACAAGGACAAAGTCAACCAGTAGTGGTTCAGACCTATCATGTCCACATTGCTCGTCAACAGTTGATTAAACTACAAATTCTATTGGGTGCGACAAATGTGGTTGCTGGGTACACCACACATGCACAAAGATTCCAACTGAAGCGTTGACATACATGTCCACCGAAGGTGTCTTTTGGTTTTGCAATGATTGCACTAAAGCCGTGAAGAAGCTTGTGAGATTGAAGACAACCACAGAGATGGAATTCAAGGAAGACATAAACAACAGTCTACAGGAAATCAAATCGACACTGTCAGACCTGAAAGCTAAGTCAACTACCCCTGTAATTCCTCCCCAACCAAACCTGCTTAATGTCAACAGTGAAAGCTCCCCAAAGATAGATACCAGCTTGGAAATCAAAATTTCGGGTATACCAGAATTTTCCTCGCAACCAAAATCAAAATATTCGGACATTATGCGGCATGAGATTAAAGAGACTCAGCGAATCATTGATTTTCTCGGAGAAAATGAAAACACAGTTTCGAATATCAGACGATTAGGTAAATTTACCAAATCAAGTAAGAAAATTGATTGCAAACGCTCATAAAATTAAGTACTTTAATCAAGACAATGGAACAAAGATCTTTGTTAGCAAGTCTCTGACCAAGGAAGAACAAATCAAAGAGAAGGAATGTCTGATCAAACGGTATAAACTAATTAACGAAGAAGGATACCTGCGCAACAAATTTCGAATCTTCAATCAGAAACCTTTCTATGATGGGACTGAAATTGAGGTTTGTCAATGATGACTAAATGTTAAACAGGAGTCCGAGGAATATCTCGAGTCATTTGTATTCAACATACGTAGTATAATCAATCGAGATAAACGCACTAAACTTGCTAATTACGTAATTTCAAGAAGTGTAGACTTCTTCATGCTTACAGAGACTTGGCTTCATTGCTCATTTCACGATAACGAACTCTTTCTTCCCAATTATGCAATACTTCGATCAGAAAGAAAAGCTGATAATAACACATCGAAACACGGAGGTGTTTTGATTGCTATCAAGAATACTTTTGTCTCCAGAGAAATTCCCCTTTATACAAGCGTTGATGGAGGCGTCCTAGCATGTTCTCTCAGTTTTAATTCTCGGGATATTTTACTTGTGTGTTTTTATGCCCCACCGAACTCATCATGTCCCAGTCCTTACGCTATATCACCTCAAGATCGTTATCTACTGTTTGAGGAAATCTTTACACTGTCAAAATCCTTCTATTCAACAATTGTGTATGGTGATTTCAATTTGCCGGAAATTGATTGGCACGATTACTCAGCTAAGAACTCAGATACACAGAAATTTGTTGACCTAATTAGCTTTTACAGCTTTCAGCAAATCATTGATTTCCCCACTGCAGCCTCAGGTATCCTTGATCTCGTCTTAGTAAACCCAAAAACAGAAGTTATATCCTGCAAGAAAATTAATCGGGACATTAGTTTGTTATCGAATCATGATGCAATTACCCTTAAAGTTAGAGTCCGAAACCTAAGCTCCTCGTATCTAAGGGAAACAAAGTCAAAGATAGTTTACAGCCTCTGTAAGGCTAGATTTGATGAAATGAATAAACAGATAACTGAATTACCTTTTCATGGATTTTGTTGGAGTAATATTAATGTTCTGCTTGAACAGTGGTATGATTGGATTAGACCCATAATATTTGAAAACGTTCCAAAAAGGACAATGCATCGATCTCAATTATCACCGTGGATTAAACCGCCTACGTCAAACGCCATTAAGCGCCTTGAAACAGCTAGAAGGAACAATGCAAACAATATAAAGAAAATAGCAATGCTATAAGGCATTGCTGAAACGATTATTGAAGAAGATAAAGCAGATTTTGAATCAAATTTACCAGCATCCCGATCCACTGAGAAGCTTTTCAAATACTACAGAAACTTCAAGTCGACCGCGATTTCAAGCTCTGTCTCCTTTAAGAACGAAATAGCCAATGATCCTGTTCGTCAATGCTCTCTTTTCTCACAATATTTTGCTTCTATTTTCAAAATTTCTTCCAGCTTCGTGCCAAACAATTCGCCTCCGTTGCTACCTTTATTCACAGATTTTGACATTTCCCAACAAACGATTGAAAAGATATGCGAAAATTTAGATGTTCACAAAGCAAAAGGTCCGGACGAAATTCCTGCAATTGTATACAAAAGATGTTCGAGGGCAGTCAGTAAATCCCTAGACCAAGTTTTCGACAAAATAAAACAAAATAGTGTTTTTCCAGGTAGCTGGAAAAACTCAATAGTCGTTCCCACCTACAAAAAAGGTTGTAAGTCTAATGTAGAGAATTATAGGCAGGTTTCTCTTCTTACAATTGCATCTAAAATCTTTGAACGTTGTTTGTTTACGTGTCTTTACCGGCACTTAGAACCAATTTTCCATCAAGCTCAATATGGATTTCGAAAAGGTCGCTCTTGCGTCGTTCAGCTCTTGGTTTACCTAGAATCTATCTATAAATCAATTGATTCAAAAGAAAATATTGACATAATTTATACTGACTATGAGAAAGCGTTCGATAATGTCGATCACGGTATTCTCTTAACAAAACTATTCAATCTTGGTGTTCGCGGGAAAGTTATCAAATTATTGCAATCTTATTTAATCGGAAGGACGCAAAGAGTTAGAATCAACAGTCATTTTTCTGAAAGCGTTAAGGTTACAAGTGGAGTTCCACAAGGATCTCTTCTGGCATCTCTCTGCTTTGTAATCTACGTCAACGATTTACCAGAAACTTGCAGAGCTGTTGTTCCTCTCCTCTGTGCCGACGACGCTAAATTCATATCAGTTAACAAGTCCAGTCTTATCTGTCAAATGGATCTTACTAGAGTGATGAAATGGAGTGAACAACACAAACTTCCCTTAAACGTTGAAAAATGCTCTCATATCTCAATGTCTAATTCCATGCATCACTTCCGTTTCTCCGGAACCTTGATAGAAAAAGTACACATACAGAAAGATTTAGGAGTTTATGTAACAAAGGATCTCAAGTGGGACATCCACATAAAAAAGTCCGCGAGCAAAGCGCTCGGAGTTCTGTTCATGTTAAAAAGAAGCTCACCACGCCTAACTCCGTCAGTTAAATTAAACTTGTACAAATCTATGGTATTGCCCGTTTTGTTATACGGAAATGTTTGTTGGTTTGCTAATGTAACAAACACAAAAGTACTCGAAAGTGTTCAGAAAAAGAGTTTGAAATGGATCAACAACACGAGCAAGTGTAACAATTATAAAGAACTACTTTGTTTTAGTCGTATCTTACCGCTTTCTTTATATCTACAATTACAAGATTTACTTTTTCTTTCAAAATCTCTTACGGGTCACTTCAACTTTAACATTGACCAATTTGTCTGCATGAGGAACACCACACGCTCATTACGTAGTGACAACGATCTGAAATTCGACCATTCCAAACCACGTCTTGAAATTTGCCAGCAAAGCTTCTTCTATAGAACGTGTGCTCTTGTGAATAGACTTCCACAGAGTTTACAATTTGGAAATGCAGCGGGTTTGAAAAGTCGACTGCTCAATTTTCTGTGGCATCATTTTGAAACGAGTTACAATGAACTAATCAGCGATACGTGGAAAATTTAACAGAAACCATGGACAAAGAAGGGGGACACGGTCCCCGCGCCCGACGACATCGAAGGGCCAAATCCCTACTACTACTACTACTACTACTAAAACCCTCTAAGAGGGTAGTCGGTTATCTCAGGTTGCCAATGTACATAAAATTTCTGACATTAATGAGCAAAAGCGAAGGGCGGCTCCATATACAATAATGTTTAAAAAACCATCCTATAGACTTGGACTATCATTTGGGACACCTACTTTCTGAAAGACAAAAGTTTATTGAAAGTTGAATATCTTGTCGTATTGTTTTTGCTGCGAGCTTTGAGTGTCTTTCAAAAGGCTTTTCCATTTTCGAACTTTTATCTTTGAAGAATATTTTTGGTGTCTTCTCTTACTTGAATTTGGGTCTCATTGTTGTGCGTATATCTTGAAGTGGTATCTATCGATTGATGATATAGTGAGGTCTTCAACCAATGGAATCCGTATCCCAGTGGACCTCTATAGAGGAAGAAAACGATCTGACTGTTTTCTTCTAATCTTATCAATTTGCACTTCTTACTAAGTATTTGCGGCCTTTGTTACTCACTAATTGCGCATATCCTAAGCAAGATGTGTCAAATAGCCGATGTAGTTTCTCATCGTTGAAAAAGCTGTTTCGCATAGCTGCGTTATTTCTAAGAGCATATGCTAATATAACAGCACTACCAAATTTTAAACGGCAAAATTAGAGAAAAAGGTTCTAAAAAGTTAACAATTTTGTAGAATCGGCCTGCTGGTTAATTTTTCGGCTGCGTGATATTTATGCTTGAAACTAGGAAGACTTTAAAAATTGAAATGATTTCAAAAGTGGGACTCCTAATAAGACTCCCACTTGCCATTAAAAGGTAAAATGTGATAATTTATCTGCTCAATAGGGCGTGCCTCAACGTGCATCCTATCTCATCTCAAGATGCATTGCTCCATTGATAAGTTCAAAATTACATTTAGTTAATGAAATTCTAAATTAAGTATATCACAAGAGGTGCAGCTAAAATCTTTTAACTCAATAGAAGGCGTGTCACCCTTCTCCACCTCTCCTGTTGCCGGGGAGGGGGTATAACTAACCCATTTTATAAGTTATTTCAAAATTTAAATTACGTTTTTCATGCGGGTACAGAATTTTTGAACTTTTTCCCCTGATATCGGCTGCTTTAATCAGCTGAAGAACTAGCTCAGTTCTTAAATCCTCCCAAAGTTTGTCATATTGTACCATTGCTTTAAATTAAGGGACTCTAAGGCAAAGGGCAGTGAACACAATGTTGTGTTCACAGTGCAGTGTTAGATTTTGGTGGCATCTGAAGTCATTTCTTAAGATAACAGCAACTGCTCTTATTTTGTAATTTCTGAGAAGTGCGTACCGGCTGTTTTTTCTACCTTAAATAATTTTTCTTTATTGTCGTTCAACGAAGTACTGTAAGATAAATCTATAACAAACAGAAATGTACTAATTGCTATAAAGCTTGTCTATTAATTAGGAAAGTAAATCTTTTTTCTCTATGCAACACATCAAACCGTGACTACAAGGGTATCAAATTCTTCAGACCATTGATAATGAATGTGCTTCAAAAACTTGTTACTTGAGATGATTTTTGTGCAGAAAGTACAAAAGTTATTTTTACTGTACTTTATTTTTCATTTTAAGCGTTGAAAACATGAAGCGATGCCCTACATCGTCTTTTAAGTTTTTATTGTACAGTTTGTTGCGCCTTAAACTTCGAAAGAGCGACTTTATTGATCTTTTATAGCTCTTTCACTGCTCTTTAGTGTCATTTATGTCACTAATTAGCAGTGAATTTTGGCCTATATTGCCTGATAATCGTTCGTTTCAACACAAATTTCACTAACTTTTAAAACTAAAGGATTCGTGGGTAAATGTCGATAAAGGATTCGTGCTTAATGGAAGCTGTTAGTCATAATAAATTGCCACCAAAATGTAATTGTAAATTTTATTGTTCGAAATTTTGATATATGGAAGTGTTCAGGATCTTTTTTGTCCCCCCAATAACCTATGCACCCCAGCTACAGAGCACGTGACCTTACATAGTAAGGGGGCACGGAAAAGATCAAGTTTTTCTAATTACTACCTGCAGATTTCCTTTGCATCAATTTTTGCGGGCTGCACATTGTTTCTTATAACAGTGACGTTAAAAAAATTTCTTGAATTTGGGCATTGTTATTTGATGTTAGGCAAAATTTTACCCTTAAAAATTTCAATCGGCTAAAAAGGCTTAGAGCGATGTTCTGTTTTCATTCTTGTTTCAAAGGAAAACTTAAGGAGAATGTGCTAAGTTAATCTTTACTAACACTAGAGAATGATGACAGATTTGCATCATTTTTCAGCAGAATTAGTGAGATATTCTATTGCAATTTTTCGGTGATATCAAAATCTTCCGAAGAAACTGATTGGTGTTTTTTTGGCTGTAAAAGAGCGTTGAAAAACTTTTTTCGTCAACTTCTTTGTTCGTCGCGCATGAAGCGCGAAGATATTTTTATACACCAATTTTGTCTGTTATGACATCGTTGGTTTTTCTTCAAAAGAGAAGAATAGATGTCAACTGGCCAAAATTTCTAAGAAAAATTTACGCCTGTGGCAGCTCTGGCCATCGAATTCTGACATGCTGCGTTTTAAAGTATGCTTTAACTCGTTTATTGAAAGTATTGATTGTATAGGTATTTTTAGGTATACATAGATTTAAGACTTTTTTTAATTTTTGGTTTTGGACGCCATTACTTTGTTCAGACGTTTGTTTTATGCCAGTTTATTTATTACTTTGACGTTTCTTCTGGACACGCACCTCGTGTGTTGACTAATTAATATGTAATTGAGTTATCAATTATCAATTTTTCCAGCAACTGTGGTTTTTTATGTATTTAGTGAACTACGTGGTTGCCCAACGGCTGAATAAAATTCAGTCCCGTGAGTTGTTCGAGACTAAGTTGTCCGACACAAGTCGACTGTGTTCTATTGTGCTAATGTTATGTTATCGTGTCCATGCTATGTAATGAACGTTTCACTCCTAATGTCTTTATTTACGGTTGATTAAACTTACTCGTATTGAGACTTTTGAAGTTATTTGCGCTTCAATTTCATTCAACTCAACTGTAAAAGATGGAAAACGAGCGTTAATATTAAATTCAGTTGTTAATCATAATAAACGAACTATGAACTTCTCTGAGTAATGGGACACTAAAGAGTCAAGCAACGGTTTATGAAACAAACTTGGGCTCACGACTGTGTCCTATGAATCGAGAATTTCAAATTTGATGTTGAAATATATGTGCAGGTATAATTTGATTTACTCAAATTCAAGGAGACGAAATTTCTCTTGTCCGTATCTAGGTTTTTTGGCGAATGAATTAAAGCAGATGTTATTTAAATCAAGATTTATGTAAAACAGTGCGATAATCTCCAATCTCAGCCTCCGTTTCAATTGGGTAAATAAAGTAAATAAAAAGTAAATCTTTTTGCTCTATGCAACACATCAAACCGTGACTACAAGTGTATCAAATTCTTCAGATCATTGATAATGAATGTGCTTCAAAAACTTGTTACTTGAGATGATTTTTGTGCAGAAAGTACAAAATTAATTTTACTGTACTTTATTTTTCATTTTAAGCGTTGAAGAGAAGCCCTACATCGTCTTTTAAGTTTTATTGTGCAGTTTGTTGCGCCTTAAACTTCGAAAGAGCGACTTTATTGATCTTTTATAGATCTTTCACTGCTCTTTAGTGTCTTTTATGTCACTAATTAGCAGTGAATAGGGCCTATATTGCCCGATAATCGTTCGTTTCAACACAAATTTCGCTAACTTTTAAAACTAAAGGATTCGTGGGTAAATGTCGATAAAGGATTCGTGCTTAATGGAAGCTGCTAGCCATAATAAATTGCCACCAAAATGTAATTGTAAATTTTATTGTTCGAAATTTTGATATATGGAAGTGTTCAGGATCTTTTTCGTCCCCCCAATAACCTATGCACCCCAGCTACAGAGCACGTGACCTTACATAGTAAGGGGGGCACGGAAAAGATCAAGTTTTTCTAATTACTACCTGCAGATTTCCTTTGCATCAATTTTTGCGGGCTGCACATTGTTTCTTATAACAGTGACGTTAAAAAAATTTCTTGAATTTGGGCATTGTTATTTGATGTTAGGCAAAATTTTACCCTTAAAAATTTCAATCGGCTAAAAAGGCTTAGAGCGATGTTCTGTTTTCATTCTTGTTTCAAAGGAAAATTTAAGGAGAATGTGCTAAGTTAATCTTTACTAACACTAGAGAATGATGACAGATTTGCATCATTTTTCAGCAGAATTAGTGAGATATTCTATTGCAATTTTTCGGTGATATCAAAATCTTCCGAAGAAACTGATTGGTGTTTTTTTGGCTGTAAAAGAGCGTTGAAAAACTTTTTTCGTCAACTTCTTTGTTCGTCGCGCATGAAGCGCGAAGATATTTTTATACACCAATTTTGTCTGTTATGACATCGTTGGTTTTTCTTCAAAAGAGAAGAATAGATGTCAACTGGCCAAAATTTCTAAGAAAAATTTACGCCTGTGGCAGCTCTGGCCATCGAATTCTGACATGCTGCGTTTTAAAGTATGCTTTAACTCGTTTATTGAAAGTATTGATTGTATAGGTATTTTTAGGTATACATAGATTTAAGACTTTTTTTAATTTTTGGTTTTGGACGCCATTACTTTGTTCAGACGTTTGTTTTATGCCAGTTTATTTATTACTTTGACGTTTCTTCTGGACACGCACCTCGTGTGTTGACTAATTAATATGTAATTGAGTTATCAATTATCAATTTTTCCAGCAACTGTGGTTTTTTATGTATTTAGTGAACTACGTGGTTGCCCAACGGCTGAATAAAATTCAGTCCCGTGAGTTGTTCGAGACTAAGTTGTCCGACACAAGTCGACTGTGTTCTATTGTGCTAATGTTATGTTATCGTGTCCATGCTATGTAATGAACGTTTCACTCCTAATGTCTTTATTTACGGTTGATTAAACTTACTCGTATTGAGACTTTTGAAGTTATTTGCGCTTCAATTTCATTCAACTCAACTGTAAAAGATGGAAAACGAGCGTTAATATTAAATTCAGTTGTTAATCATAATAAACGAACTATGAACTTCTCTGAGTAATGGGACACTAAAGAGTCAAGCAACGGTTTATGAAACAAACTTGGGCTCACGACTGTGTCCTATGAATCGAGAATTTCAAATTTGATGTTGAAATATTTGTGCAGGTATAATTTGATTTACTCAAATTCAAGGAGACGAAATTTCTCTTGTCCGTATCTAGGTTTTTTGGCGAATGAATTAAAGCAGATGTTATTTAAATCAAGATTTATGTAAAACAGTGCGATAATCTCCAATCTCAGCCTCCGTTTCAATTGGGTAAATAAAGTAAATAAAAAGTAAATCTTTTTGCTCTATGCAACACATCAAACCGTGACTACAAGTGTATCCAATTCTTCAGATCATTGATAATGAATGTGCTTCAAAAACTTGTTACTTGAGATGATTTTTGTGCAGAAAGTACAAAATTAATTTTACTGTACTTTATTTTTCATTTTAAGCGTTGAAGAGAAGCCCTACATCGTCTTTTAAGTTTTATTGTGCAGTTTGTTGCGCCTTAAACTTCGAAAGAGCGATTTTATTGATCTTTTATAGATCTTTCACTGCTCTTTAGTGTCATTTATGTCACTAATTAGCAGTGAATAGGGCCTATATTGCCTGATAATCGTTCGTTTCAACACAAATTTCGCTAACTTTTAAAACTAAAGGATTCGTGGGTAAATGTCGATAAAGGATTCGTGCTTAATGGAAGCTGCTAGCCATAATAAATTGCCACCAAAATGTAATTGTAAATTTTATTGTTCGAAATTTTGATATATGGAAGTGTTCAGGATCTTTTTCGTCCCCCCAATAACCTATGCACCCCAGCTACAGAGCACGTGACCTTACATAGTAAGGGGGGCACGGAAAAGATCAAGTTTTTCTAATTACTACCTGCAGATTTCCTTTGCATCAATTTTTGCGGGCTGCACATTGTTTCTTATAACAGTGACGTTAAAAAAATTTCTTGAATTTGGGCATTGTTATTTGATGTTAGGCAAAATTTAACCCTTAAAAATTTCAATCGCCTAAAAAGGCTTAGAGCGATGTTCTGTTTTCATTCTTGTTTCAAAGGAAAATTTAAGGAGAATGTGCTAAGTTAATCTTTACTAACACTAGGGAATGATGACAGATTTGCATCATTTTTCAGCAGAATTAGTGAGATATTCTATTGCAATTTTTCGGTGATATCAAAATCTTCCGAAGAAACTGATTGGTGTTTTTTTGGCTGTAAAAGAGCGTTGAAAAACTTTTTTCGTCAACTTCTTTGTTCGTCGCGCATGAAGCGCGAAGATATTTTTATACACCAATTTTGTCTGTTATGACATCGTTGGTTTTTCTTCAAAACAGAAGAATAGATGTCAACTGGCCAAAATTTCTAAAAAAATTTACCCCTGTGGCAGCTCTGGACATCGAATTCTGACATGCTGCGTTTTAAAGTATGCTTTAACTCGTTTATTGAAAGTATTGATTGTATAGGTATTTTTAGGTATACATAGATTTAAGACTTTTTTTTTAATTTTTGGTTTTGGACGCCACTACTTTGTTCAGACGTTTGTTTTATGCCAGTTTATTTATTACTTTGACGTTTCTTCTGGACACGCACCTCGTGTGTTGACTAATATGTAATTGAGTTATCAATTATCAATTTTTCCAGCAACTGTGGTTTTTTATGTATTTAGTGAACTACGTGGTTGCCCAACGGCTGAATAAAATTCAGTCCCGTGAGTTGTTCGAGACTAAGTTTTCCGACACAAGTCGACTGTGTTCTATTGTGCTAATGTTATGTTATCGTGTCCATGCTATGTAATGAACGTTTCACTCCTAATGTCTTTATTTACGGTTGATTAAACTTACTCGTATTGAGACTTTTGAAGTTATTTGCGCTTCAATTTCATTCAACTCAACTGTAAAAGATGGAAAACGAGCGTTAATATTAAATTCAGTTGTTAATCATAATAAACGAACTATGAACTTCTCTGAGTAATGGGACACTAAAGAGTCAAGCAACGGTTTATGAAACAAACTTGGGCTCACGACTGTGTCCTATGAATCGAGAATTTCAAATTTGATGTTGAAATATATGTGCAGGTATAATTTGACTTACTCAAATTCAAGGAGACGAAATTTCTCTTGTCCGTATCTAGGTTTTTTGGCGAATGAATTAAAGCAGATGTTATTTAAATCAAGATTTATGTAAAACAGTGAGATAATCTCCAATCTCAGCCTCCGTTTCAATTGGGTAAATAAAGTAAATAAAAAGTAAATCTTTTTGCTCTATGCAACACATCAAACCGTGACTACAAGTGTATCAAATTCTTCAGATCATTGATAATGAATGTGCTTCAAAAACTTGTTACTTGAGATGATTTTTGTGCAGAAAGTACAAAATTAATTTTACTGTACTTTATTTTTCATTTTAAGCGTTGAAAACATGAAGAGAAGCCCTACATCGTCTTTTAAGTTTTATTGTGCAGTTTGTTGCGCCTTAAACTTCGAAAGAGCGACTTTATTGATCTTTTATAGATCTTTCACTGCTCTTTAGTGTCATTTATGTCACTAATTAGCAGTGAATAGGGCCTATATTGCCTGATAATCGTTCGTTTCAACACAAATTTCGCTAACTTTTAAAACTAAAGGATTCGTGGGTAAATGTCGATAAAGGATTCGTGCTTAATGGAAGCTGCTAGCCATAATAAATTGCCACCAAAATGTAATTGTAAATTTTATTGTTCGAAATTTTGATATATGGAAGTGTTCAGGATCTTTTTCGTCCCCCGCAATACCTTATGCACCCCAGCTACAGAGCACGTGACCTTACATAGTAGGGGGGGGGCACAGAAAAGATCAAGTTTTTCTAATTACTACCTGCAGATTTCCTTTGCAACATTTTTTGCGGGCTGCACATTGTTTCTTATAACAGTGACGTTAAAAAAATTTCTTGAATTTGGGCATTGTTATTTGATGTTAGGCAAAATTTTACCCTTAAAAATTTCAATCGGCTAAAAAGGCTTAGAGCGATGTTCTGTTTTCATTCTTGTTTCAAAGGAAAATTTAGGGAGAATGTGCTAAGTTAATCTTCACTAACACTAGGGAATGATGACAGATTTGCATCATTTTTCAGCAGAATTAGTGAGATATTCTATTGCAATTTTTCGGTGATATCAAAATCTTCCGAAGAAACTGATTGGTGTTTTTTTGGCTGTAAAAGAGCGTTGAAAAACTGTTTTCGTCAACTTCTTTGTTCGTCGCGCATTGAGCCCGAGTATATTTTTATACACCAATTTTGTCTGTTATGACATCGTTGGTTTTTCTTCAAAACAGAAGAATAGATGTCAACTGGCCAAAATTTCTAAGAAAAATTTACGCCTGTGGCAGCTCTGGCCATCGAATTCTGACATGCTGCGTTTTAAAGTATGCTTTAACTCGTTTATTGAAAGTATTGATTGTATAGGTATTTTTAGGTATACATAGATTTAAGACTTTTTTTTAATTTTTGGTTTTGGACGCTATTACTTTGTTCAGACGTTTGTTTCATGCCAGTTTATTTATTACTTTGACGTTTCTTCTGGACACGCACCTCGTGTGTTGACTAATTAATATGTAATTGAGTTATCAATTTTTCCAGCAACTGTGGTTTTTTATGTATTTAGTGAACTACGTGGTTGCCCAACGGCTGAATAAAATTAAGTCACGTGAGTTGTTCGAGACAAAGTTGTCCGACACAAGTCGACTGTGTTCTATTGTGCTAATGTTATGTTATCGTGTCCATGCTATGTAATGAACGTTTCACTCCTAATGTCTTTATTTACGGTTGAATAAACTTACTCGTATTTAGAATTTTGAAGATCTTTGCGCTTCAATTTCATTCAACTCAACTGTAAAAGATGGAAAACGAGCGTTAATATTAAATTCAGTTGTTAATCATAATAAACGAACTATGAACTTTTCTGAGTAATGGGACACTAAAGAGTCAAGCAACGGTTTATGAAACAAACTTGGTCTCACGAATATGTCCTATGAATCAAAGTTTGATCAGAGTTCTCAAATTTGATGTTGAAATATATGTGCAGGTATAATTTGATTTGACTATTTTTGGTACTTCTTATTTTCGAAATTTTAACCCCTTTTAACGATCATATAGCCGTGTAATCTACACGGACAAACACATTAAAAGACTGAAACTTTTATATCGAGCATTTATTCGGTTATGTTTTAACACCAAGGCAGAAGTAAGTGTATGGTTTATAGCTTCTTTGCATCTAACAATGTTTTTCTGCAGTTTCTTCTGATTGAAAAGGTATGTGATATTTCAGATCTACGTCAAGGAGACGAATTTTCTCTTGTCCGTATCCTGGTTTTTTGGCGAATGAATTAAAGCAGATGTTATTTAAATCAAGATCAATTAGGTAAGAGTTCAATTAAGTTCAATTGAGTTATGTAAAACAGTGCGATAATTTCCAATCTCAGCCTCCGTTTCAATTCCTTCTAACGAAATTTAAACATGGGTAAAAAAAAAGCTAAATCAACTTCCTTTCGAAGAAGAATAATTAATTTCTCGAGTATATGCAAATGAAAACTGAAGAGAAAAAGAAGTACCTTAATTCGTCTTCCAATAAAATAATTGATTATTTCCAGAAAAAAAGACGACCGTTACAATGGTATCTTTTAAAGACATTCCTTACAACCGTTTTCGAGCTGCACAAATAATAATGAATTTTTTTTAATGTCTGTAAATGGCTTTCACTAGGAAGATTTTTTGCAGTAAACTATTTCAATCCAAGTTAAAAGGTGGAACTGCAAGAAGTCAACCATCCAATTTATTAATTGAACAATTCTTCAGATGGAAATTGGATTGGAATTCAATAAAACAGGTGCTAAATTGTAAAATTAGCTGAAAAAAAAACTAATTTAGACAATTAGTTAGACAATTTCAACAAAGTTGATTTCACAAATTTTTGCCATTACGAGCTATATCTTGTTGTCAACAGTGGCCTAACAGACGTCGTGTTCTAATAATACGATTCTCAGTAATCAAAACAATGATAATCTGCCCTTTTTTTTTCCTATATTGAAAATAGATAGTTCTTGTATTTTCGCAATTGAGTCAGCGTGAATTTTTTTTTCAAAAGTTTGTTTCGGAAATGTTTCAGATAAACGGGTTCTTGCATCGAAACAATTTAATTATTCCATAGTTTTTTAATGTTAAAAAATATGAACCAAAATATTTCAACTAGAGGTGCCAGTGGGATCAAATTCTTTCATGCAAAACTATAGCTGAAATCCAGTTTCTTGTAGCAACTAAACATCGCAAACAAAGGTTGCAGAAGAATAAATTCAGAAAACTTCAGACTTCGGGATTTAGTATCGCTCAATGCAATTTTTCAGCGAATCGAAATTCGTACTGTGAACCTATTTTCTCCGTACTTTTTTTTAAAAAAATACTTTTGAAAATTTTAATTGATCTTTGGACGTTTCTAGAAGCTCATAAAAACCATTCCGAGGCACATGACTATTTAACAGTTATTATAATCATTTATAATAGAACGACTAGATGCACTGCTAATGATCTTATTATTATTTTTAAATATTTAGGCTTAATTGGTTTAACCGATTTTCTAAGTGATGTATATCAAGGTTTATCAAGTTGTCAGGGTAATGTGAAGAAGGGGTGTTGGCGTCATCGGCGAAACTCGAATTAAACATTTGATATATATTAGGGAAAAATTGTCGCAAAATTTATCCACGATGAATCCGACTCAGAGACTTAAATCTTACTGCTAACATCTCGAATTTTACGATCAGTGCTCGGTGATCAAAAATTGGAAAGGTTTCCTTCTTTATCCATAAAATACTTTTGGCTTTTTGTTCCTTTTTTATTTCTACAAGTGCATCAATAGCAGTTGTTCCTTCTGATTCGAGTTTTACATGTGCAGGAACACTTCGGTCAATGTTTTGCTCAAAATAAAATTTAAAATTATTTATGAATGCAATGTTTCAATCTATGCGATTAGTAATGATATTCATTTTTACTTGGACTCACCCAGTTTCAAACCATCTTTTTGTCAAAACGTGTTTTTTTTTATTAGAAACTGAGCTATGTTTTTAACTCTATACCCGAGTTGTTGGGTCCAATAATTTGAAGAAACTGTTTCACGTGAGTACAGCAGCTCAATGAATTAATTAATGCAATTGTTTTTAATTAAAGTTTCTGTGCACAAATTAACTCGTCAATAACTTAAGGCAAACCTTGAGGAAGTTTATATTTTGGTAATCGAAATGATAATTTTAGATTATTTTGCAAATGCTTACGCTATAAAAAAGAATAATTTTATTTGTTCAATGACAGACAAAAATTTTTGCAGGCACGTTTTCAATATCAAAGTTTAACACAATTCGTTTCCTTTTTGCATTACTTGGGACTCCTCTTCAATTTTTTGCGTTTCTCATACATATTGGCGTGCAATAAATTGCTTTTGTTTTTATTAGATTTTAGGTTTCATGTCATTTTTTTTCTTTAATTTCAGATTCTGGGGCTGCAAGCTGAGGCTTGCTGTTGTTCTACTGTTAACTTCAAATTTGATTTAGTATGTGAATTGTATCGTACAAGTTTACGAATTTATAAAAGACCTGAGTCAGTGGAGAGAATATTGTTGTTTTCCTTTCATTTTTTCTGTTAGGATTTCTTAACTTTTGTTAGAGCATTGTTTAAATACAAACTGCTGATATTATTAAGCGAAGTGTTATTTTTCTAACATTTCAAAAAAATGAGGAAAAATTCGGGCTGTTTTTGCAGCCAAATTACAAAGTATTTTGCCATTTTTAAGAGAAGAAAAATTCGAAGGAAGCCCATTAAATGGTGAAATTTCAATTGCACAAGATTTTTAAAATTTTAATTAAGCCTAACATGAAACATAAAAATATAAATTGTAGACTTACCAAAATTATTCTTATCAGTGACTTATCTATATTCGGTTTGTTGCAAAAATTGTGTTCAAAATATTAAGACATTTTGCTTTGACCCCGAAATCAGCAATTATACATGAATTTTAATTTAAAGCTACTGACCAATGTATTAGCAAGATTAAATGGCCTACAGCACTTTTGTCATATAGCTCCGTGTTGTTACATTTTAAGCCATTTTTTTTTCAAAATTAAGCAGTTGGTGGGACTTCTGTATAGGCATTTTCGTTTTTTTTTCAAAATAATGTTAAGTTTTCCGAAACTGTCCTGCTAAATGTGGCCTCTTAGCTGTTTTTTCTTTATTTGTAGTAATAAATTTTGCTTTAGTTGTTCGTTTTTGACTTTTTTTGGCAATTTGTCACTTGTCAATAAACCTTTGTCTGAAAAATAATATCTGCGAATATTTTATCAATCCCATTTTCAAAATTTTCCATTTAGTTTTCAAATAACGGTTATGTGGCCTCAATTGAGTATAATCAGTCATTGCCTTCGAACAATGTTCTTGTGTCCCTAAAATTCAAATGTATTAAAAACAATTATATTCAAGCAGTTTTAAAGAGCTTCAACATATTTTTTGTTTTTGCGTTTGTTTTTTTTTTGTGTGTAAACCTTCAAGGCAATTAATCGTTTACATGAACGGCACGGATAATTTATTTTTTCATATGGCCATGCCATTCTTTTATTTGATGATAGTACTCATGGAGGATTTTGACGTTTTGTAGCAACTATGGGAATAGCTTGGTGTGTCAAATCAGACTTAAGGTATCTTTCAAAAATTTCAACTCAATTTGTTTTGTTTTACACTCTTTTCAAAATAAAACAGGTAAGACCAAATATTTATAATTTATTCAACCAATAACCTCTGTTCCTTGAAAAGTTTTTGAATTGCTTAAGCTCTGAATTATTTGGTTGCTGAAAGTTGCTGTATGTGGGACGCCATTTACTGATTGAGGCGAATTTTTCGTTCAATCGCGCGAGTAATTTTACAGTCGTATATGACAAACCTTGCTTTCAAATGTCCATTTGCTTACTTTAATTAAAGGTTTTAAGGTCAATTAGGACATCTGAATCTAATTGAAGGTTATTTTAGCACAGCTCATAAAAAACACTTAGGTTTTACAATGTATTCTAAATCAATGCACATCGCAGCATTTTTTTGAGAGAGAACGTCTTTTTTCAAGCACATTCTGTTCATTGGCCTTTTGAATTTGTTGGTCGTTGAAGCTTTTGCGGCTTTATTCCGGCCATCGCCAGCTGTTTGATGAGCTTTAAAATATTCGCTTTTTTGTATTCCGCAAAAGTTTTTGTTAAGGTATTTTAACATCATTCTTTCTTTGAAACGAAAGGCCCCTTGCTTCTAATGTGCACAAAATATTAAAGCGGACCTGGAAGTTTGAAATATATGCAACGACTTTCAAACACGATGACTCTAGCCTATACTGATTCAATATATAATGTAAATTTTGAAGACAAGACTAGGAACATATTTGGTTAAATATATAACCTTTTTCTTTTTTTTTTAATTGTTTTCCTTTGGTTGATTTTAGTTTGTTTGTGTTTCAAAAGTCAGTTATTTGAATGATAGGTATTGTTGTCAAAACACCGACGGTTTGACAGTTTTCTAATTTTTTCGACAGTTTGTGTGAGGTTTTGCTAATTTGGAGATTTTTCTGTTGTTCTGTGTTTTTTGAGGACTTTTGGCCTGTTGTTTTATTGATTTCAATGGGAATTGAAAAAATATCTATTCCTTGAAAAAAATATATTTTGGGAATCAAGAAATTTTTTTCCCTATAAAACAGTTTTTCATTGAAAAATTTGAAAAAAATCATGTAACTAATTTATCATTTTCTTTCACTGTTTTTCAATTTCTTATTTTTCTTCAAAATTAAAGTTTGTGAGCCTCTTTCGGCTTCCCTTCTTTTGGTTGTGCTTTTTATAAATTTTTAACTGCGGGAAAGAAATTTTGATAATCTCAACTGCATTCGGTATGCGGAATTGTTTTGATTCAATTAATGATTCAATTAAATGGCTTTTTATGATAAAGTTTGAGCAAACATGATTGGTTTCATTCGCGCAACTCAAGTTTTGACGGCATTTGATAAAATTTTTGGAGAAACCCGTTGCTTTCCTTTATCGCTTTTGCTTGGACCAAAAGTTCCTACTCCTCTAATCAAAATTGGTTTAGAAGAGAACCAGTTTCATTGAAACTGAATTGTAAGAGCTTTTGCGAGATTTTAAAACACAAATGGAAAGCATGCAACCAAAACAATAAAGTGCCTATTTGCACTATTTGAACAATCGCACTATTGTCGAGGGGGCAACGTTTTGAGATAAGTGAAAATTTTCTGTAGGCCAGTGTTTTTTGTATACCGTTTTTTTTTGTTTGCACTATTTTTCGTTTAGAGGTTTGAATATGATAATGGATAATGTTTAAAGCGTGTGTGACAGTATTCTGATTTTTTCGACAATTTGTGAGGTTTTGCTAATTTGGAGATTTTTCTGCTGTTTCTTTGCGGACTTTTAACCTGCTGTTTCTTTTGTTGTTTCATTTATTTCAATGGGAATAGAAAAGGTACCTATTGCTTGAAAAATATATATTTTGGGAATCAAGAAATTTCTTTTTTTGGTGCAAAAGTTTTTCATTGAAAAATTTGAAAAAAATGTAACTAATTTATCATTTTCTTTCACTGTTTTCAATTTCTTAATTTTCTTCAAAATTAAAGAAGTTTGTGATCCTCTTGCAGCTTCCCTTCTATGCTGTGAGCGTTTATATTTTTTTAACTGCTTGAAAGAAGTTTTGATTATCTCAACTGCGGAACTTGATTATCTTATGCGGAATTGTTTTTTTACGGAGAATTAATTGAGCCGTTTCCGGAATGCTTCCGGCTCTTCTAAGATCTCTTCACTTTTTTGGCAATTTTTGAAGACAAATCCCATTTTGATTTGGTCACTCTGAAAAGTGGAACAACAAAAACGAGTGGATCCGTGGCGTAGTTTTTGGTTCTAATGCAATGTTTTAGTTTTTAGGTAGAATATGAAATTAATTGGTGTTTGAACAAAATTTTGGTTTCTGGATTGTGCATTCTTATTAATGTGTGGCAGTTTGGCTGTTTTTTTTATCTAATATTTGTGCACATTTTTTCCTAATCGTTTTTGCGGAAAATTGTTTTGTTTTTCGTTTAGTCAATGAAAATTGTTTGAATCGCGGTTCAGGAGTTGCTGCTGCTTTTTTCAGTCCTATGAGTTGTAATTCAGGAGTTATCCTGTTACTATATTTTCCTATAAATTTTTATCAGGTTTTGCCCTGCTATGTTATTTATTTCTCGGCCACTAATTTGCCATAGTTTTGGTGAACTGCTGGAACTGTTTTGTGATCACACATGACTTCGCTCACTGTTTGAATGGTGAAAGCCATTTGATAGGGCATCAGAGTATTTAATATCATATCAGTTAAGTGTGCGAACTACAAAGAAATTTTTCATGTCGAGGATAACTAGCTTTATTAGCTTCCATCTGAAATATGCCGCTCACGAAATAGAAAAAGTTTCACGGATTAGTCTCAACTCTTTCCCATCAATGCTCATTTTTTTCAGTTTTTATAAGAGGTAAATTTTTCTTTAGCAAGGCGTTACTCCATCTTTTTTGCGTTGGTTTTTGAGAACTTTTGATTTGAGAACCACTTTTTACTTCTCAGGCTGTGTACCTATTTTCCGGGGTATACATACTTGTATTGAGGAGCAAACTGTAAATCGCAAAATGATGCTGTTTTGGTGATTGCACTGGATAATGAAAGAATGGGAGGGGTTAAACAGAGGGGGAGGGCAAAGGAAGGAAGGGGGGACGTTAGAAGGCATTGTTGGTGGGGGCAGGCTGGGACTGGAGTGGGGGAGGGGTTTGATTAGAATGTAGGGCTGGTTGTTTTGGGTGGTTGATGGGTAAAAATTAGATTTAGAGATTTGACTGGGTATTTGCATTTGGGATTCTGCGTGAGATCACTTTTGGGACTTTGCTAAGTACTCTCTGCTTGTAGGATGCTCCTCTTGTGGAGAAGAGGGATTGCAAATTGAATTTAATTTCCAATGAATGCCCCGCCAGAGCATGCCTTAGTGTACTGAGTACATACAGGGGCTTTTTAGAAGATTTAATTCAATTTATTACTTGGGATTTTTCTATTAGTGATGCTTTTATGCTATGCAAATCAAATGAAAATACTCAACCAACCCCCCTACTTGCTGTCTCTATTAGTCTTTTTCTCTAGTCCCCCCTCGCTCCCTCAGTCTGTAAATACTACCCTGATTTCTATCCTGTACTGCTCCTCAGTACCTCTCGTGTAGTTGAGGTACAATTTAGCATAAAATTACACGCTTCAATGGAACCACCAAACTTCCATTAATACCTATTGTAAGTTTATACCAGGTACAATTTTAAAAACCTCATTATCATGCTCTGGCGTTACACTACAGTTGAAAAGAACGTTTACAATAATTTCTTGAGCATGACTCGATTCTTATTGATTGCTTACGTAGATAGCAATTCCTTTTATTCAAAGTGCCCATTTTTGGCATTTTTGTGCTTCGAAATGTTTTTTTTTTGAATAGATGTTTGTAAAGAGATTTTTTTTGGCTATCAAGAATTGCAATATTGAGGTTTTGAAATTCAGTATTGTGAACTTATAGTGAAAATCTATTGTTTTTCTCGCAAAAGAAGTTGAAATATAATTGTGATGGCAAAATTCAGAAAATGGACATATTGATTGACTGTGTAGTGTAAGAAATGTCGGTTGTTTGACACTTTCGGCGGTATGACCAGTGTAGGATTGCGATGCTAAATGAATATATAAGCCTCACTCAGTACAGTACTATACTGTACAGTATATATATCAGCTGGTATTGCAGTGGAGGTAGTGTTTTGGTCCAGCAGTTGTTTTGTACTTTTAGAGCGAGTTTGTGATTTTGGACAAGTTGATTTGGAAGAAAGCGGGGGCAATGGCGGTGGCGGCGGCGGAGGAGGCGGTCGTCAGTCCCCTGGGACGAGAGAATACACAGAAACACAATGTAAGTCCATTTAGAGATTGACTCTCAGTATTGCACAGTGCTCCCTCTCTCTCTCCCTCTCTCTCTTCTCTTCTCTCTTTCTTAGTAGTGTAGTGTGTTGTGTGTAGCCCGGAGGGAAATCTAAATTGAATAGCTCATTCAAAAAAATTAAACCGGCTCACTTTAACTTCACAGTACTGAGAGATTTAGAGGGAGATTTATTTGCGCTGCTCGCAATAACAAATTTTAAAAAGTTACAAAGTATCATTGAGCCTACCCTCGGGTACTGACTACTGATACTTACTCTTGGGCTCTATACCCAAGTCAATAATGCCCCCTCCCTCTATCCCTATATACCTGCCTGGCTCCCTGGCTGACTACTGCCTCCTACAACAATAACAGTCTCTGTCTTTCTAGCGCCCTCTTACATCTTAGCCCACTTTAACTAATCACCCCCTACTACTGTTGCTACTGTTACCCTTCTCTTTTTAGTATGGCGGAATTAGCCCGATACAAAACAACGCAATCACACTTAACCCTTTCAATTCTATCCCAATGAAATCAGTCCTCAAATTCAATCCCAATTATCATGCTCACCAAAAGAGAATCGTATCAAAGTGCAAAGAATGTGTTTAAGAATTGTTGATTATGAAAGTAATTATCATCTAAAATTAGAACTAGAAAGCAAGGTCGTGTGAAACCTATCAAAGTGTATCTTAATCAACATGTTAACAGCAATGGCTTTTTTTGTTCCAAAAAAAGTCGCAGCAGTTCCTCGACTGCTGTGACCCTAAATTTTTCAAATTCACCCGATAGGGACAAAATTCATCGGGCCTTGAGATAAATTTTTCAATTTCATCGGTAATTTTCTGATACCATTTTGTTTTTGAGTAATGTGCTCAAATCGGAATAGTTTGTTAATTGCTCTCAAACGAAGCAATTATTTCAGTCCTGTGGTCTTTTTAGTTGCTCTCTTACGAAGTTTGAAGCAATTATTGTAAACGTGTGTCTTTTTTGTCCTAGAACATTCTCTGACTTCTTAAGTGAATTTTTCACTCTTCTCTTCTTCATTTTTCTTTGATCTCAATTGCTCTCCTTCCGAAGTTTTATGCTAAACTAAAACCGATTTTAGCACAGGAGTTCACAAGGGCCTGATAGCCGAGCGTTGAGTGCGGCTGTCGAGAGCTCCGGAGATTTGCGGGTTCGAATTTCGCCGGGGTTGGTTATGTCTCCACCCATAAACAAAAATTAATCTAGGCTACAGCCCTTGAATTAAATTGCCCCGCCTGTCGTTCAAGATCAATTTTTCCGACGTTAGTCGTTTTATGTTTTTATGCGATTTTTTGTTTGAAAGATTTTTCTTCTGACCTTTTTGACTTTTCGTCCTCAAAAACGGGATAAACATGTAGCGCTCGGAGGGCATTAAGTGGCCGAGCATCTCTCGTCCAGCTCTCCCACAATCCTACCCCATCGCTTGCCAGTTTGAGTTACCCAATTAACAATCACACAGCCCTTTCAATTCTATCCCAATGAAATCAGTCATGAAATTCAATCACAATTATGCTCACCAAAGGAGAGTTGTATCAAAGTGCAAAGAATGTGTTTAAGAATAGTTGAATATGAAATTAATGATAAATTGAAACGTGAACATGAAAGCACTGATATGTGAACACTATCAAATAGTAACTTAATCAACGTGTCAATATCAATGATTTTGTTCCCAAAAAAATCGCAACAGTTCCAGGACTGCTGTGACCTTAAGGAACAAAACTCGCCCGATAGGAACAAAATTGATTCGACTTTGAGATAAATTTTCCAATTTTGTCGTTGTTTCGTTTCTAATGTCATTTTCTCGAGCAATATGCTCAAATTAATGGAGCTAATCTAACCAAATTTAGGATAAACTCTACATACGCCAGCTACAGTTTCAATTGCCAGTTTGAGTTAGTTAACAGGTACCCGATGAGATATTAATTTCTTGTCAAGACATCATGTAGTTGATGCTGTTGAAAGCGAATTTTCAACGCTATTTGATATTTTAAATTAAACAAGGATGCTTGGTAATGTGCGTTCGCACATAAAGTTCCGCCCCGCTAATCCACATTTTGACTTAATTGTTTAACAAATGGGGTAGAGATGGAAAACTTTTGAAAGTTCACATATTCTTCAGCAAACCACTAAACGAACAAATTAATGCAGCATTTGATGGCCGATGAGACCTGCCAGAATACAAGACAAAACAAAATTAAGTTTAAAATAACTGATTACCCGCAAAAGTTGATGACTCTATTTAGAAGAATACACCTTAGAAGAAAGGAAATTGGCATCAGATAAAACCTAAACAATACAAATTAAGCTGTGCTGCACAAAAAATAATGGGACCTGGCCTTAATTGGACTCTGCAACATTTGGACAGAAACAGAAGAAAGGTAGAATTCCAAAAATAAGTTTACATTTTTGAAAACCATTATTTTTTCAGTGATTAAAACCCTTAGGTACCAACTGAAATCATTAAAAGGTTGATTTATTCCCCTTGAGGTATAATTGTAGGAGCAATTGGAAGGTTTTCATCGAAACCTCTTGCGGAAGCAATTGAGACTTTTCATTATCCAGAACATGTCACACGACTACAAAAGAACGAAAAAATCAGTCAAATTGAGAAGAATCAAATAATTTAACAAGAAAACGGTGTCGTAGCCATTAAAACCATAAGCAATTCACTCTGAACAATAAAAAGGTTCAATTTTGCATTCATATTCTTTCAACGCGAAAAGTAGCTCCCCATAAACGTGATATTGTTGTAATGAAATGAAACAAACCTCGAAATTGGGCAGATAACCAGAAATCGCATCGTTTAATTGAAACTGCGTAGTATCAAAGCCAACAAAAAATTAGTTGAAAACAAAACACTTATACACTTATCAAGAGGAATTTTCAGTTCGGTAGAAATAAGATGCGATCTGCCTTCACCGATTTAAGCTAAAAATTCACATAAATATTATAAGTGACAAAAATTAATTGATTTTTTAAAATATACTTTGTTGAAAATCATAAAAAATATAAGCCTTCACCTGAAAGCAAAAAGTAATCATCCTGTTCCTCTTAAAAAGCTAATTCGGCTTGCTAATAGTGAGACTAAGTCCTAAGGCTTTAAAAAAATACGAACAGAACTCAAAATTTCAAAACCAATTTTAGGAAACTAAAGAATTGTTACCATTAAAACAGACATTAAAGACCATATAGCCCAAACACGAAAAAAAACATTAGAAATTTCTTTACTGGTCCAGCATAAAGTTGCTAAGATCTGTCAAAAATGAGACTAAGTAACGTCATGACAAAATCAAGAAGAGAAAATTGTTTCAAAAACTATTTTTTTAAATTTGTTAAAATTGGAAGTCATTAAAGCATTTAGCTATAAACTAAAATCATTATTTAAAGTTTATTTTTAGATCTAGAGGAAGGCATTGTGATCTTTCGTTATCCGGGATGTGTTAAGCAGCAATAGAACGGACGAGAATTACGGTCGAGAGAACGATGTTGCAACCGCCAAAATAAAAAAATCACTAGTTGGATCTGTCGTTAATTCGATAGTTTGTCAAATGAACAAATAAGAAATTAAAGTTGCGCAAGCAATTAAAATAAACATTTTTTTTACTGGTAGTACAAAAAACCTTTAGTTATAAATAAAACTAACAAAGTTAGAAATAAATTTTATCGTCACATAAAGAAGACGATTGAGCTGTCTTACTTGAGGTTTGAGACGCAGCTATAAGTTAACAGAAGTAAGATAAAAATAGATGCAAAGTTCAAAAGTTGACTGATGTTTTCTAAAAAGAAATATATGCAAAACGTAAGAGCCATTGGATCAAATGAAAATTTGGTTAAGCAATTGGGGAAGCCAATTGGATTTAATTGTTTAGTGAGACTAAGTCTGGAGACTGCAAAAAAATAAATTCCGGGAAAATACCATATTTCAATTTTAGTTTACAAAAACTATTTATAAAGCAATAAAAACATTTAGCTCATCCTGAAAACCTAATATATATTATGTTATTTACAGCTCTTTTCCATGTAAAAGGGACTTGCACTGATCGAATCTTGATTTTAATCATTCTCGCTGGTAATTGACATAAAGAAACGAAAAATGAACACGTCCCATAACGTTTCCAATAATTTTTTACTGTGAGAGTCTTTGAAGTGAACAAAACTAGCACTGATATAGCTAAGCGTCCAACTGAAACACCTATTTTTTCCAAATATTCGCGAAATGGATAATTTTTCAAATGAAATGTTTCAGTATGTCAATAATAAATGATAATTTTTGGATTCATATCAGTTGAATTACCGAAAACGGGCAAATTTTTAATTCAAGAGTCCTCCTATAGCCCTCTTTTTAGTTTAGAAATAATGTGTCAGAAGTTTTCAGTTTTTTTTTTGGGGGGGGGGGGGCAAATTTAACAAAGTGGGCTGAAAAATGCAATTTTAGAGCCTTTTTTGATGAGAAGGTCTTAAATTCGATAAAATTCACACAAAAAATTGTTACACAAAAAAAGTTTACACAAAAAATTGTTACACAAAAAAATTCAGGAAACCATTCACCATCTCTCCTCTATCTTTAATTTTAAAAACAATAATACTGTTGTTGATATTTTTTACAGATTTGTGCAAAATTGATGAATATTTGGTACAAAAATTACGGAAACTGTGAATGAAAAGAGCGGAGATCGGTCTACTAATCTCAAAACTTTAAACCTCGATAATTCCATGAAAAAAATAACAAATTTAAAAAATCGTTGTTAATATATTCTACGCTTGACGGGCTTTCTAATGACACCACTGACAAATGTGTACGATAAATATATCGATCGGCGAAAATTTACTGAACGAAAAAAAAACTCGCTTGAGTATGTTCCTTCCCCCGCCACTAAAGTGGGGTCGGAACAAAAAGCTAATGCGGGTCGAAGTTGCCATAATATTATCCGATGCTTCGGACTAACACTGAATGGAACTCCTGTAATTATCATAAAATCTTAATTTCTGGCTATTAGAAACTGTGATGTCAAATGTTTGGTGACCGTCGGGTAGGGTCAGAAATTATGGTTGATTAGGTCAGAATTAATTTTGTATAAGTTTTACATTAAAGAATTGTAATTGTTCCAATATTTTTCAAAAAAGGAGGCGGGGGCTGGCTTTTTTCTTCAGTCAAATTTTCAGGTTCTGTGTACGCATTGTAGAGAAAAAAAGAAAAACACCGTTTTGTAGCCCTCAGGATCTTGTTTTGATTTATATAAAATATATCCAAAATTTGAAAGATTTGAACACGCTCAAACTTTAATTTTCCCAGGAAGAATTGTAAAAGAAAAACATCGCTCCGGGGGTCTCAAAGAGTTTTGATTGTCGCGAGTAACTCTTTACAGTTTCAATTCTAAAAATTAACGATATTAACTATTTGACCGAAAAATTCGAAAAAAAAAAATTAGTTTTTTTCTCCATTGCTTGTTAATTTTTTTTAATCCGTCTCTCTGTCTTCTGAATCAAAAATATTGTAAGAAGAAATGTTTAACCTCCTCTAGCACAATGCAATACGCTAGAATTTGAAATTTGGAGAATTTAAATGTTCTTAGTTTTTTTTCTTCGAAAATTAAGGACATTGAAATTGCTCTTCGAACTTAGCTTTTCCTGTCTGTGAGCGTTGCAATTATTCAAAAAACTAATTTGTATTTGATTGTGGAAATCATTTAATAAAAACATAGAGTGTTTTTGAAAGATGAGAAAAATCCTTTCTTCAGTTCACAAAAAAATTTTATAAATATTTATAAAAACTCAAACTGAGAAAGCCCAAACTAAAAATTTACTGAGAACCAATGTTTCGCAATACTACAAATTTGTATAATACAGTACAGAAGAATTTCAGAGTTAGAGAGTTTATGGACCGGCAGGCTGGAAAAACTATAAAAAAGGCTCGTAATTTTTTTTTAAATTACAAAATTATTTTTCACTTGTATTTTGAGATTGCTCTTCGAACTAATTTAGTCCAGTGTCTGAGCGTGGTTGTAATTTACAAATTCAAGCAGTTTTTGAATCTGGACGTCATCAAATTCAAATCTGAATTTTGAAAGATGAAAAAAATTCTTTGAATTTTGAAAGATGGAAAAATTTTGAAAGATGAAAAAAATGAAAAGATGAAAAAAATTCACAGAAATCTTGAAAGTACTTTTACGAAAACTACACTATATTTGGTACATATTGAGGTCTTTGTTTTAAACACAAATTTTGATTAACCTGTAAGACATATGGAAGATTTAGATAAATAATAAATGGACCCATTATGCTCATGAAACATGAGAATTAGCAAAATTTTTAGAAAGAATTTCAAAAATTTAGTTTAAATTTGTCATTGTCGGTTTTATAATTACCGATAAAGTTGACTATAGAAGTCTACAAAGTGTTTTCTGGATGAAGGGAACAAGTCATATATAAACAATGACGATTGATGAGTAATGATCACTTGCCAAAAAGAAAATATATAATTAAAAAAAATTGGTGTTAGGGTTCGGACTTGTGTGTGCCTTCGCTCTTGTGGCTGTAGGTATTTAAGTGCGTGTGTATATGTGTAATTTGTGTGGCGTGCTTATGTGTGTGTAGGAAACAGGGAGAGTGGGTTAGTCTGAGAGAGTTAGTTACTTTAAATGTTAGTTGTAAATAGAGTCAGATTGCAAAAACTGTAAGAAAACGTTAAAAAATTGGAAAAATTAGTCATATATTATTATATAGCAGATTTATATACGCCCGATTGAACAAAAAATTGTCCTTTCAAAATGCCAAATTACTGCTTGCGTATCTGAGAGATTTCAATAAAAGTTAATACATCTTGCTCATGAAACATCGAATATGATATAATTTTTCGAAAAACTTCAAAAAATTTCATTTTCAAAGTTTAGTGCCGAAATTACATTTACGGATGCAAATGGCTGAACAATTCGACGACTGGTTTGCTGGATAAATCACAAAAAAGCTCAGTGAACGGCGACCAACCATGGGTAAAGATCAGTCGCCAGATGGAAAATTGTGAAAAAAAAAAATGTTTTTTTTTGTACTGGGGTTTGTGTTCGTTTGTGTTTGTGTGTCGTGTGTGTGCGTTTGTAAGGTGTCTGTGTCTTTAAAATGTTATACACTTATCTTTTTAGAACGTGCTAAAGAGTTTTCGTTTTTTTTCTGCCGAAAAAAAAGGAATGTGTTTTAGTTCAAACAGTACAAGTAATTTTCTCCAATGCATACAAGTTGCTTTCGGATATTCCCAACAGTTTATCTTGCAGAAATCAATGCTCGTTTTTGCAACCCTCAGAGGTATGCTACGCACGAGCTATCTTGTTCTAATATGTAAAGATTCTCAATTTTCATCTAATGAAGTGTAGATACCAAGTGCAAGCTTTGTATCTACAGTGTGCTAAATTGTTGACAATACGTTGGGAAAACAAAAAAATACAAGCAGGTCAAAGTTAAAATCGGTCAAAACAAATATTGTGCCTCACAATGAGAAACCAAGCCAGCTTCTTCCAATGTGATTTTTCTCAGATAATAAAAATAACAACTTATCAGGAAAATATCCCGAGCTAGAGATATCAGCACATACACAAAAAACCAGATATCTCTAGCTTTGAACACCACGTTTACTGAAGAAATGAAAATTTCGTTTGATGGGCCAACAATTTGATCATCAGTCTACTCAGGATACTTTTGTAAGCTCGTTTAGAAAAAACTAGGAAGCCTTATGTTTAGACGTTTAATTCAATAACGTTGTTGCCATTTCCTGCTCAGTTAGTAAACAATTGGGCCATATTACGTGGAAAATAGTTCTGACTCACCGCAAATTTTTTTGCATTTTTTCGCCTATTTGTTGCAAGTCGTTTTTTAATTGTTTCAACCGTCGTTGACCAAATATTTGTGTCGCAAAATGGGTAAATTTTGTAAGATTATTATCTGGATAAAAAAGAAAATAGCAGCCACTGTACTCGTACAAAAGAAAAGTAAAAACCGTCATTTTTTCAATGTTAGGCCCTCCAAAAATTAGTCGATGTGATGAGAGAGTGTTATTTAATTGTTGAGTCTATTCTGATTGCAGCATCATCTAATCCAATTTTTATTTACTTCTTTTACTTTCCGTAATTTATTAGCTTACAATATAAAAGCATCAATTGTCCAATTAAAAGTATCTTTTGGTGGACTATGCAGTCAGTTTTTTTTGCCGCAATATCTTTAGAATTTAGTTTTAGTACAGACTGTGATCTTTAATTGAACAGTACATGAAGTTGATTCAAAGCAATCTCGTCATTTCGTTAGTTGGCTGTCCCAGTTGAAATGAAAAGAGTCTTTCTTTCAATTTTTGTAGCAGGTAGAAAGTATAGTGGGTACTTTAGAAATGAAACAGTGTTATCGAAAACTAGTTAAGAATTCCCCGGCTGTGCGCCCCAATGCTTATCAGGAATTTTTAACAGGCCTTGGAACACTTAAAAGTACATAAATGCGCAATGAAAGCTTTAGAATTGTTTGAATTGCTTTGCGATAAGAATACATCAATATTCACTGTGCACATGCAAAGTATTGAATTTAAATTAAAGAGTATTCTAATCAGTGGAAAATAAAGAAGAAAAGTGCTTTCCCTTCAGGAACAAATTGGAGATAACTTTTATGGGTAGTCTTTTTTTCTTCACGCTTTGTCCTCCTCCTCAATTGGGTTGGATTGGGCTACTAAACCGACTGAGGAGAGAGAAAGAAAGAGAAAGAGAGAGCAGCTGATTAGAATAAAAGAGCGGCTATTGAAGCTGTGAGAGATAGAGATAGTTGTTATCTCCAGTGAGCAAGCACAGCCGTGCGCACTCTTAAGAGATACAACTCTATACACAGATACATACATTCAGTCCTGCCATTTCTCACTAACCCTTCCCCACATTATGGGCTGGCCAGAATTCTTAGAACGCATAAATCATGCTCTTTTATTCGTTAAATATTTTTTAATAACCTGGAAACATAGTTGTATTTAATGAATTGTATCGACCAATAAAGTGATGTTTGTTAAAGACTTTGTTAGTGTTTGTGATGGCATGCATATTTTACGTTCCAAACGCATTACTGTAGAAAGTCAGGAGTAGTATCATTCAAAAGCCCTTGCAGGGAGAAATGTTCCCATTAATTGAAATATACCAATTTAAATTTATTTTTAGTTGAAAAGATATGATATTTTCAAAAAAACCAGATTTTTGCTAAAAATTTAGACGGTAAAGCGAAACTTGTTAAAATTTTACTAAATTCATTAAATTTCACATTTTTGCCGTTAGATTGCTCAATTTCAAACCATAAATCGAAATGCGTGCGAGCCCTTACAACTCAGAATTTTACTCTTACGGTTGTTCGAAGTTATATTTTGCTCAGACGCAAGGTTTTAAAAACTGCAGGTTTTCCTTAAAAAGTTGGGAAATGTTCACCGAAACGATAAAGTGAATCTCTCTAACTGTTTCATAAAATTTTTGAAAAGTTAAATATATAACAAAATTTCAAAACTGAAAATTATTTTCATTATCAGCGAATAAATCTCATGTGACGTTTTTCCTTCTTTACAAAATCAAAAAAACAAAAAGATGCTCTAGCATTCCCTAATCCAGTGTCGCCCTGTAGAAGAGGCATAGCTTGATTAATTTTTGGGCTTTCAAATTAAAAAAATAGACTTTGCTGAAAAATTTCACATAAAAACCATCTTGCAATTTTATTCATTTATTTAAGAAGGTGATTTGGAAGTACAGATTTTTCAAAGATGATTTCGAAATAAATTATATTTTTGATAACATTAAACAATAAATTTCAAGGGCAGTTTGACTAAAAACTATTTTTTTCAGCCGTTTCCTAATCTTTTTTCAACGTTATACGGAATAATATCTCAATTTTTTGAAAATCACTTATTCTTCAGTGTTCAAAATTTCAATTTTCTCCACAATTCTTCAATATTCACAATACTTTACGGGTCAAAAACAGGATGTTTCATTTATTTGGACGCCATTGCAAATAGTATTTTCAAAAAAAAATTCAAAAATCAATTTGGGTCTGAACCTAAAAATCATACATTTTTCGATAAAATAAGATCAGTGACCACAGCTGGCCGCACTATTTCACCCCCCCCACCCACTTCACCTCATCTCATACCACCCGTAACTCCCTGCTCTCACCCCTACCTGCGCTTACCACCCCTCACCGCAGGATGTGCCCTCCCGCATCCCCCTCAATTCAGCTAAAGCTATTCTCCTCAAGTCTCAGCTAGCTAGAAGAAACCAAACTGTCGTCATTCGTTTGAAAGCGATTCGCCTAATGTTAGTTGGTTCTTTTTTGGAGTTTATATTGGACGCTCAGAACTTCTAATGTGTAGGTCTGTGAAAGAACGTTTTCTTTGTTCCAACCCAACGAACTTTTTAAAAAGCAATGATGAATAATTTGGACAGTTCTTATCTCATTGTTTTATTTGAGAGAGTGTTATCTTGGGTTATTTCCCGTCTAAATTGTTTAAAGTAGTTTTTTCTTTCCTTTTTGTTTAGTCGAAAGTGAGAATATTTTACTTCAAATTGTGTTAATGAACGTTCGGTTTTTAATTGCTATCAAACAAAATTTGTGGCAATTATATTAGTCATGTGGTCTTTTTATGCAATTTTTCGCTTGACCGAATTTTTCGTCTGACGCATTTGAGTTTTCCTCCACAATAATGGGATAAATAGGTAGCGACCGGAGGGCATTAAGTAGCTGAGCAGCTCTCTTACGGTCTTACGCCTTGCTAGGCTCTAAGTATGCGATTCATCAAAACTGTTTGAGCAGTTCGCCGATCGTTTGAGAACAATTAGCCCGACGTTAAGTCGGTTTTGTTGTAATTTTTTTAATGTTAAAATTTAAAAACTGTTATTCAACAATGGATACTACTATATGATACCTTTTAAACAAGAGCCAAAATAGTTCAATAGTTCAAAGAACTATCAAGAAAAACAACGGAAAACTTGCAAGATAACTATTCTATCGTACTTGATTTTCATCTGGCAAGTATCACAGTCTTACTAAATTTCTAATAAGAATAAGCAGGTACTGGATTACTAGTCCTGCAAGTTCTTGCCATATTTTGCAAGTTAACGATCTAGTACTCTAGAATAGTTATTTTTTAGGATATAGAATAAATCTCACGGCTTGTTACGAACTAGCGCAATTCTTGCAAGATCCCTTCTGACATGTCCGGAAGCAAACTTGGGACACCGTTTTGAGTGATATATTTTTGTTGGTAGTGAAATCATATGTTTATTCTGTTTGTTTTAGGCATGATCAAGGCCATTGTCGAGACATGTGCTGAGATCAGAAGCGTCTACTCTAAACACCTCAAATACACAAACGCAACTGATAAGGTAAGTCACCTAGTTCAAGGTCCTTGTTAAAAATATTCAAATTTTTTGGTTCAATTGAACATGATGTTTAGCTCAAGGAAATCGTATTTTACACGATTCATTGTAATCGTTTTTAGGTGTTTCGACAAAAAATCATGTGGTATTACACCATTGTTTGTATTGAAATCTCGGGGAATCGAAATTTCTGGCTTTTTATCTGTCTGTGGCTTTTAAATTTTCTGTCTATGGCGAATTTTCTTGTACAAATTATGCGAAATAGTTACTTTGCACATGCAAACTTATGTTCATACATTTATCTCAATATTTTGATTATACAGTTTTGCTAAATAATTGGGTCATAATAGCGAACAGGTGTCGCATATAATAGAGTGGGCAAAAAGGTTCGATCTGCCCTTTCTGGTTATGCCCTGATATGCACTGAGAAAAGTTCGGTAAGTTTTTGAATCTTTGGTTTGAGATGTCAAAACTGTGATGTAATCAGAGTGTGTAGTGTAAACAGTCTGACATGTACAGAATTGCAGGGTGGCTAAGACAATCTATAATAATAAACAAATGGCCCCTGATCAAGTATGGACTTCCTTCTGATAAGTGGCCAGTGTCAATGAATCATCTATTGTTGGGAAGTTTTGACACTTTGGTACTATGGGTGTCGGTTGTTTATTCAAGCCAGATCAGAGGTTAATTTTGAGATAACCACACCTTGATATTCATCTGAGGCAAACTAAATTTAGGTTTGGGCTATTTTGGTTCCCGGCATTGATTGAACTGAACATTTCTTCAAATTCTTATTTCTATTAAATGTTTTATTAAATAAAACCTTATTTCTAATACCAACGAACAAACTGTTTGCTTTGAAAAATAACGGCATCGCTTGACTAATGAAGTTAGAAGAGCTTATAACGTACGCGCGAGTCGTCTTCTGTATCTCGGTTTTTCTGTCCGAGGGGATTCAGATGAGTTTGAATGGACCCTTTTACCCAGAGGAGGCAGAAAAGAAAGGACTGACCCAGTCTGCAATTGGTATTACCACAGGGGCACAATCGCTAGCCAGAGTGATCGGATGTATCATTGTGATGGGAATCGCTAATGCTGCTAGCCAGAAGTACTTTTTCAGCTGTGGAGCTATAGGAAATGTTTCCTTTTTCTTTGTACCTTCAGAAAAATGGATTTTGTTTTTGGGGCTTGGTTCTTTTTAGACCAGGTGGCGTAGAATTGATAATACGGTGGTGCTGAGTTATCAGAAAAACTGACGGCAAAATCGATTGTAGTTTTAAGTTTTTTTAGAAACGTTAAAAATTTGTTTTTAAGATTTTTTGATTACGCTGCTTCTGTTTACAAGAGGGCTTGTAAACCAAATATTTAGTCCATTCAATTTTAAAATGTCTGAGCTGTTTGAGCAGCCTTCTAGCCTTTGAGCGTTTCATTTTGAAAAAGGCTTTGCTTCTGATTTATAGCAGTAATAATCTTTAAGCATTATAAAATATGAAACGATCATTTTTGGTAAATTTATTTCGCCAATCGCCCTTGCCACTGTGTTACTGCCCCACTCCCATGCTTCCCAGTGCTCTCCACCGTCCCGTAACTCCCGCCCTCGCCCCACCGTCCCATAACCCCCCCCCCCCCCCCCCGAGTCTTCCGTTCCGATGCACCAGTCACTTTCCCGTACTTTGAATTTTTTGCTTTCTAATTGAAAAGGAAACAATCCTGGATTAAAGTGGTCGGAATAACACTCCTCTGCTTTTCTCAACTCACTTTTGGTCCCGGAGGAAAGTTGTTTGCTGCCATGTCAACTATCTGTCGAATCTTTATGGGGATATATAGCGCTGGAATTTGGGGAACTGGCTTTTCCACCATAGCATCCTTTTATCCCAGAAATGAGGGACTAATTGCTGGAGTAATCGAGTCCGCATATGGCGCTGGGCAAATGCTGGGTCCATTCATAGGAAACTTCCTTTTCTCAATCGGAGGCTTTTCCTGGCCGTTTATATTTGCAGGCCTTTTGGAAATTGGTACGGCGATTACTTGCTTGATAACAGTGCCGACTTTGAAGGAAATAAACGCATCAAAAGCAAAGCAAGCAAGTGACGAAGAAAACGAGTCTTTGCTTATTTCGTCCAGCAGTTCGTCTAATATTGGCGATGATTCCCTTTCGTTGAAACAGCCAGCTAGAATTTCAGCTTTTGGATACCTCTCTGCTATTCCTGTTATTTTTGCATCGTTGCCACTAGCGACTGTAAATTCTTCAATGGGTTTCATAAGTGTAGCTTTAGGACCATATTTATTGCAAGAGTTCAATGTTGACTCTAAAGATAACGCAAAATACTTCTTTGCCATTTTTGGCGTGACCACAATTTCGAGTGCCTTTATGGGCGTTCTAATCGACAGGGGCTATGGTGGAAAATTATACGCCTCGACAATTATTCTGTCATCTGCTGGTTATTTCATTCTTATGATTCCTGGATTTTACCCCAAAGCGGCTCACATAACATTGTTTTACATAGCGTTAGTGTTGCTAGGGTTCAGTATAGCGGGTGCGTATACGGGTAGTTACATAGTTAACGAAAAAGCCTGCTTACTTTTGGGTGTTCAAGATCCTGGCACTGTTAAAATCTATGTACTTACCGGGCTTAACTGCTGGCTAGCAGTTGGTATTACAACTGGTCAGGTTTTCACAGGAGGCTTCATTTATAACCAGAGTAACTTTTACATGGCTTGTTTAGCTGAATTCGCGATTATTTTTGTAATTGGTATTCCCACGATTTACTGGATGTGGCGGAACAAACTCTTGTCCCAATTATTTTATCACGGAGAGGGAGACGACGAGTTTTCCAAATTCATCAGAGAAAGAAACGAGAGAGCAAACCCGACACCGAAGGTTGCAGCCGATTCAATAAAAGTAGCCCAGACTGGTTACTTTCAGTCCTCGGGGAGCAGAAGTCGGGCAGACTCTATTAATGCTATGATATCATCTAGTGTACGCATCTATTAGAACTATATGCGTGCTCATGGAAATTTCGTAATGAACTGTGTTTTCTCTGTACAGCAAGAGTAGTTGTTAATGATGCTTGAAAAATTACAATAGTAAAAATTGTTGCTTATACGAAAAGTATTTTTGATCTGCGTTTCATCTGCAGATGTTTTAGAGCATTTCCTGCAACATCAGTGAAAGGCCCTTGCTACCCTGTTGTTTTCAAATTGAAAACTTTAAAAATGCTTAGGGTTGACAATAGAAGTAACAGTTTTCGAAAATAATTTTTACCAAACTTATTGAATTTTTAATCATTTTTTCCAGTATGATGACAATGATTCTTATCTTTCTAAACAAATGATATAACAAAATATTATTTGTTTTCTAATTAATCGGCGAGAATTTGGTTGTACCTTTCAGCCTTCATTTTTGCTTTTCTGGAATTTTTTGTGGTTACAATCCTGGCATCCTGTAGCTTCGGCCGAAAAATTTTAGTCAGTGGAGGTTCAATACCGTCAGCTGCAACAAACTGCTTCGTTTTTGTTTCAATTCCTTTTATTTTTTGATATTTAAGTGTCAAACAAGCTGTAATTCATTCGTTTTCAATTGCTCTCAAAGTAAGCTCCTTATTAGGCGATTTTTCGTACAACCAATCTTTCTGTGGTCGATTTGTTTGACCATTTGGCTTTTCCTCAAAAACGGGATGGACAGATAAAGCCCGGAGGGCATTAAGTTCTCTTAGAGCCTTACGGTTGACTTGTGTCTAAAAAATTGGTCCACCTTAACTGTTTGCTGTTCAGTCGACATAAATTCATAGTGTGAAGGGCGGATCTTACAGTTAACAGTTTGACCCCCCATTCCCCCCCCCGCATTCCATTCAATACTCGACCTCGTTATCACTTCACCTCACTCACCAGTAAGCCCGCAGGCTCGACTCGACCCCCCGGTCAACCCCAGCTCCTCGCCCCTTAACTTTTTTAATAGCCGCCTCAGCTTCTCAATCGGCTATAATAGTGCTCCTATTTTTATAATTCAAAGAATTGCAAATGTATTTGGGCGCTGTCTTCTTTTGAAGATCTGTTCACACATTTTCATATTTTTTGAGGTGAAATTGGAGTAGTGAATTTGGCACGGCGAAGCATGAAGTGTAGCGAACAAGCGAGTGGTTTTGCGGCGTAAAATTTTTCCACTCTAATTTAAAAGTAGAGTGAAGAAACAGTGTTTAAACAAAAATTCGCTTTGTCACTAGTGATTTTATCCCGTTTCTATTTCTGCTTTCGTTTTTTGATGCTGACTTTGTTCATTTTGAATTGTTTTGCTGAGCAACTGCTGTCTAAAAACAGTTATAGCACAATGAGAGAAGATAGAAACGCTTGTCCGAAATATTTTATCATGGAGAGGGAGACGACGAGTTTTCCCATTTCATCAGAGAAAGAAACGAGAGAGCAAATCCGACACCGAAGGTTGCAGCCAATTCAATAAAAATAGCGCAGACTGTTTATTTTCAGTCCTCGGGTTGCAGAAGTCGGGCAGACTCTATTATTGAACAAAATGAACAAAGTCAGTATCAAAAAACGAAATCAGAAATAGAAACGGGATAAACCCAAGAAACCCAATTTTGCATGCCCGTTACTCAAACTTTGTTCTTAGTTACTATCTCTAATGCTTATTGGTATTGATACTAGCCCTTGTGTTGTCTCACTACGAAACAAGAGTATGTTTAGCTCCAAAATGACATCAAAATAGTTCGGACTTTAAAATTGTTTGTGTACAAAAATCCTTTTTTTCCTTAGTTTTGTTCTCTTTTTATAGCTGCGAAGCTGTAAGCTGAGCGTAGCTATATTGCGGTGCTCTTGGTTTTTTTTTGTTTCTTCGTCTGACGCTATTTTTTCGTGTTACATTTGTTCACACAGCAAAGCTGAAAAAGTCAAATTTTCTGAATGACTTCTTCCTCTCACTAACGGCATTTACGCGCGTGACGTCATTTCTCACTCGCTTTAGCGATAATTTTTTAGGTTAGTTGCGTGATTAGATTTTGATCATACGTGACTTACCTCACTCAATAAAATGACGTTTGCACTTTAAAACTTAAAGTTTAATTTGAATTTGTTTAAGGTCAAAGGAACTCATATGTGCTGTAAAGGTCCCTAATAAGAGGCTTCTGTGGAATGAATTTTAACCAGCTTTATTAATTTATCGCTGAATGTTTTTTAGCCTAGTTTTTTGAGCGGCGTCGATTTTTTTTTCAATTTAGATCTGTATCTGTTTCTATCTCTATATGGCACGCAGGTCTATTCTTTTGCAGCTATTCCGGCAATCTGCCGGCTATGTTTTCAATCCCATTCTCTTTTTTCAATGCCATACTTGGTTATGGGAATCAACGGCGGCTATTTTTTGGCAATCTACCGGGTATGTTTTCTCTGACGAGAAAAAACAGCTGCGATAAAGTCAGTCAGTTTAAGGAGAGTACCTGCTATAATTCTGTCATATTGTAAGCATTTAGAGATGTTCTGATGCAATGTGTTAAAATTCTGCAGCTTCTTTTGACAAAAAAATGATAGTTGTTTGTTTTGCAGAGGGTCTCTAGTTTGTTCTAAGTTTCTTGTTTTCCTTATTTTTTGTTTTCATTGTAGCATTATAAAAGACCTTCATGATACAATACTACTCTGTCCAAATCTTGATGAATTTTTGCAAGAATGAAAGACAACTTTGCAACTGTTGATTCCACTTTTTCTGTGATGGTTTTTTAGTTTTCATTTCTCAAAAAACAGCTAGTATTGCATTACTACAGGCGAAAATCACAAGTTTTTCAGCGTTATCATGTTTTTGAAATTTTGATGTAATCTAAGTTGATCATAACAATTATTTTGTCTTTTCATGTTTGTATAACTTAAACAATATTTAGCAAACTTTTTCTTCCTGTTTTCCCAGAAAAACTGGTGTTAGGACTTTCCAAATTGCTAGATATTCCCCGAGAAGACATTTGGCCAAAAATTTTTTTGACTGATAGCTTATTTGTTGCTAATTACGTTTTCGAAAATTAACAGCAAACTGTATGATGTATTTTCGTCAAACTTTTTGCTAAAACAAAGTCCAGTTATTTTTTCTACGTCCGGGTCACATTGCTCGTTAAATTTAAATTTCTATTTTTTTCTAATCTGACAGATTTTTGGACCCTGTTCTCAACCCGAAAAGTCGTGTATACAAGTACTTCCTTTCAATTTTGGCTATTTTTCATTTTTCATCTTGACAAGTTTAAGCATGCGTGACTGTTTTGTCTCTATATATGGCAAATTTTTGGAGGTGCTGCTGTTGTTACTCATGTTAGTTCATGCAAATGATTGTTTTATTCTGTATATGCTAAAAGGATTAATATTCAGCTAATTTTATCTAATGGGGTTATTTGTAGTGGATAAATTGTAAATTGTGACACGTCATTGATTTTTGCGTCCGATCACTTTTGTCGAAAATTCGCAAAAGATTTAGCATCGAAGTGTTTTGCGTTCAAACAGATCAAAGCTTGCCTGTTTAATTGAAATTTAGGCTAGCCAGCAATCTCTGAAAAGTTACAATATCGGATTTTGTATGATCCAAATTTAGTAACACATCTAGGGCAAATCAGGCTCTTATATGTGTCTTGTGATTATCTAAATTGTTTTGTGTTTAATGAATCACTGCAGTGCGGCTTCTTTGTCAAGGGCGAGATGTGCCTTTTTGTGTCTAGTCGACCGTACGAACGATGGAGTTGAGTTAAACAGTGCTCAAGTTCCGCCCCTGTGAATTGACGTAGCTGGGGTGGTGGGGAGAGGGAGGGTGTGATTTATGTATGCCGCTGGTGTATCCTCTTTTTTGAAGTATCTGTTTCATCTGTTCACAAAAGAGTGTTTAAAGAGGAAGTAAAAGTACTTTGCTCAAATTAATCTCAATTGTTGTAATAAATTATAACTAAATTTGCAAGTACTTAACACCTGGTCTTAAAGTAGTCCAACTTTTCCCATTTCCTGCGCGTTTTAATTACACCTAATCTATTTCAAATGCTAATCAAACTAGTGCATCCGCCGCAATTTCCCTCAGAAAGTAAACAAAAACAGATAAACAAATCAATTATCATGCACACTTTTTTATGTGCCATTCATTGAATTGCACTTTGCAGACCGTGTTAGCTGGTGGGAGTTGCCTCATTTGCATCTTTGTTATAACTAGGTAATAATACTGTCTTTACCGTTAACTGCTCTTTTAGTCGGTACGCCAATTTATGAGGCACAATAAATCCTCCTCCTCCTATCCCACTCCATAATGACATATCACTTCTCCACTGCTGAAAAGAAAACATGTATGATTAAATAATTTCCGGGAACATGAGTGTAATCTTTAGTTAAGAAAAAATTGTTGAGCTATACAATAATTTATAATCAATTTTAAAGAAAAATTTCTGGATATTTTCGAAAGGTTTCTGGAGAGAAGGGTTAAATTAGTTGAACGACTTGTCTACCTGGAAGTGTTGAAAAAGTGTCTAAGAGACCTGGTTATGGCCCAATGACCCAATTTGGCAGTCAAACTTAAACCTACACAATGCACAAAGTAGGCATGCGTTTTTTTTTCAAGTTTTTAAGTGTTTGTCTAACCATATCGAACCTCATTAAGTGTGCTTATTAACTAATATCGCCTTCGAGAAGCTATCAAACTCCGAGCTGAACCTGACCCGAATTGCTGACTAACATCGAAAGGGTGATAACAACCGTGTGATAATTTTCAACTGTTACGACGACAAGAGTGGATCTTAAAAGGATATAAAATATCCTTTATAGAGTTCATAGACGTATAGCTCCAGAAGACATAGACACAACGTACTGTATTGGCAATTTACCAATTTGTGACAAAATTTCAGGCGTAAAGTTTGTTTATTCTTTTTTATTTAACGTAATTATTGCTGTAGATTTCATTAAAGGGCGATCTAAATCGACGTCATCTTTTGAAAATGTTAAAAATTTTCGGACTTTTGTGTTTACTTGATCTCAAAAGAAGTTTTTAGCTATTATTTTAGTCCTGTGGTCTTTTTAGTATGCGATTTTTTGCTTGACCGATTTTTTATTTGACCCATTTGACTTTTCATTCTCAAAAACGGGATAAACAGGTAACGCTCGGAGGGCATTAAGTTCTCTTAGAGCCTTACGCCTGACCAGTGTCTCAGAATGCGATTCACCTAATTTGTTTTGACGAGACAGTTTTATGTTGCAAAGTGCTGTTCTTAATCTTGAAAGTTCTCCCTCGTTTACCCGGTGGTAGCGACCCCCCTCTCGTTCAACCCTCAAAAACCCTACCCCCATAATCGCTCGATCTCCCCCCTCACTGCAAACATCTCTAAGCCCCAGCTGGGTACTACGGAAGCAATCCACTCGCCGGTGGTTTGAGAGCAATTCGTCCGACTTTTTTCGGTTATGTTCATCTCATTGGGCTATGTATTTGTAGGTTCAGAGAAGCTCTCTAAAGTCCTAATTTGAGAATTTAATGTGCTCTTTCTCGCAATCAAATTTGATCCATTTTTTGATGCTGGAAAAGTTATTGTTTCGTGCTCACGCTAACTTTCTCATCTTCCCAGAGTTTCTTCTAAATTGCCCAGAATTCTTGTTAATAGCCGCGAAGTGATAGCTGAGGCTATTATTGGCCTTCTCTTGGTTTTTTTATTTCGTCGTCAAGATTTTTGTTACGACCATATGACGTCACAAGCACTTCAAATCTCTTTTTTCTTTATTCGTTCATGCAATTTAGTTCATGCATTCGTTCACTTTTAGTGGGGCGAATTTTTTGTTCCTTCGCGTGATTAAGTTTTTGTGTCACACGTGACTTAGCTCACTCTCAGAAATTACTTCCTCACTCTGAAATTGCCTCTTCTTTACTTTAATTCAGAGAGATAAGGTCAAATTAGTGCGTGTCACTCTAACTGAAAGGTATTTGAGAGAATCTATTAGAAGTAGCAATAAGTTAAACAGGTTCTTAATCAACATATGACATAAAAAGCTTTTGAAAGGTTGTTTTTTGGGTCTGTTTCTTTTATTATCTTTTTGAGACTACAGGTCTACCAAGCTATTGCGGCTTTTTTTCTGGCAATCTGCCACCTATGTTTCTTTGTTGCTGGAATCTTTAAAAAATCCTCAATGGATCTTGTAAAAACTAACCAACCTACTTTTCACAACTCCGAAAAATAACTGAATTAACTATAACTATGTACGTCTATTGGGGTTATATTTTTTTTCTACAGTTTACAACTTATCTGTGACTGGTTTAAAACCAAAGTCTCACCTGATCACATTAATTGTCGACACCAATTAGGGCACATATAACCGTCTCTCACTAAAGTTAAACTTTGGAAATTGAGACCCTATCGGGCAGTTGTCTTTGAAATTTTTAATACCTCATGCAGAAGGCTTGAGGTTTTCCATCAATAGAAGACTGTTCTAATCCGCTGGACATGGTGATTTTCTGGTGGCAAGACCAAAAGTTTCCATTTTTTTCAGTAGTGTCAGCTATGTTAGTTTTTAAATTAAGATGTGGAACATCAATGATGTATCAATGAGCGCTGAACGCTACTATCAGTGTGTGGTTTTAATTTTTATTTGGATCCCAGTTTCAATTTTGATTTATAATTTTTCTGTGCAAATAGTTGTGATTCAGACTGTTATTCCAACCTTTATTTGATCCTTTATGATTTCTTAAAATTTATTCTTATTGATTATTTTCAACTTTTTATTAACTTTCGGCGAAGATTTCTCATCTGTATATTGTTGCTTATCATGGAAGAGAATACCGTTCTAGAAAGGATTTGAAACAATCATTAAGGCATCAAGAATTGCAGAATGCTTCTTGCAATATGCTGTTCATTGCTCTCAAACGAATTATTATTGGTATTTTTTATGCGATTTTTTGCTTGACCAATTTTTCGTCTGTTCTTTTTGACATGTCGTCCTCAAAAACGGGATAAACCGGTAACTCACAGAGGGCATTAAATTTTTTGAGCTTTTCGGCTTTCCAGACACTAATTGTACGATTCACCGAAACTGTTTTGGAGAAATTATTTCATTGTGTGTGAAGGGTGGTTCTTAGAGACTGACCCCCCCCCCCTCTTCGCTCCCCCACATCAGCCCCCGAACACTTCACCCTCAAGCCCCACTCCTTGCCCAACATTTCACCCGTTAACCCTTGCCCCTAGCTATCTAATGACGAAGCCAATCAGTCTCCAGTCCTTTAAGAGCAATTCGCCCGACACTACGTCGGTTATTTTTGTTTTTACGTTTCAGTTTCATATTCGGTACCCCTTTTGCGTTTGACCCTTGTTTTATATTTGTTGATCATAGGTTTGCCATTCACATCAACTTTGAAGGCGACTATTCGAAAATTTAATTGTTCCTCGAAGAGTTATGTAAAAAAAATTATGCTAATAATTTTTTTCAAAGGTTGAAATAATAACATTCAGTTTTCGGCTCGGATTTCTCTCATCTATATGTTGCTACTTAAAAGTGGCTATAGAGGATTGTATCATTTTAAGATGTGATGTAAAACAGACATTTTAGGCGTCATTTTAAGTTATACCATTGTAGCATACAAAGCTATCATAGAGCAGACACTGTAGTGCTTTTTTTTAATTTTTGGAAACAGGGTCCATAGGCGTCGATTTGCTTACAGGCCTTGAAAGCTGTTTTTCTTGAGTTTTGTTTAGAGACCTAATTATTCTAAAGGTTTCTGAAAAATGAATAATTTCTCAAATATCAATTCTTTTTTAAATAATTTGTCAGATCTGTTTTCAATCGGAATTTTTTTTTACTCCTTGCTCCTTCCTTTTTAATTTTGACCTGACACGCAGACATTGAGTAGATATGAAAATGTTTTCGTCAAGAGCTGGTTCTAGAGAAGAACATTGGAATGAATCAGTCTGAGAAGATCAATGCATAAGAAGCATTAATCTAGTGAGCCCTATTCTTTAAATTTTTTTTCTAGTATTTATGACGAGGAGAGAGTTTCATTAGTGCCTGCTATGTCTTGTTTTTTTTAAAAAAATTTTTGTCAATAATAACGTTGATATACAATAACTTGTGCTTATACATGATTGTCTGACAATAGGTTGCATCTTTTTATTACAATTCAATTATTACAATTCAGTTTTATTGCAGTTCAAATGTTTGCAACTTGTTTTTCATAGATCACAGAATTTAAATAGTTTTGGGGCGCTGTCGTATTTATTAGGTCTTTTCAAACGTTTCAATGATTTTTGGAGACAAATTTGAGTGGTGATTTTGAGCACGCAGAAAAAGGAAGTGGTTCGAAAAAGCGAAAGGTTTTTCTGTGCGATTTTTTACTAAAATTTTAAAAAATAGTGAGAACGTTTTTTTGAATAAAATTTCATTTTCTCGAAAGCGATTTTTGATAACATGCGGCAATTATTTTTCAAAGTTCATCCGTAGTCATATTTAGGTCTAATTTTTTATTTGTTCAGTGAGTTTCCGAGTCCTTTTCATTATGCCCCCAGCCTTCTGGTTATATAACGTATAGCCCTCCATTATCATAAATGTAGCCTAATGGGGCTAATATTTTGCGTGGAGCTATAATGGGAAAGACTCGAAAACTACTCGAGATTGTAGTTTAGGACTTGCCCTGCTATATTCTTGAATTTTTATTCTATTTAAAAGAATTGTAGTTTTATAGTGCATGAAGCATGGAATGGGTGTTCTCATAGTAGCATTTGGTTGGCTTAGAAATAAAGAAAATTGTGACTATGCAAATTGATTGATTCTGTCATTCGGAGTCAAAGTGGAGGAGGACAATTGAGAGAACGTACAAAGAGATACTAGGCTGTGAAATGTGGCTACCGATTGTTTCCTTATCACTTCTCTACTGTCATCGCCTATCTATCTATCGATCTGATCACGATGGTTGGATATTACTGGGCAATCGTTAGATAAGGATACAGTATGAATGGAAAAAGTGAGGCCTGAATACTTTTGTGGACTGTATGGTGTGCGTGTGAATTGATTTTGATATGCCAGTTGGTTTCTCTACTAAGTGCAATGCACCGTGAGATTGAATAAGTTGAATGGGGGGTCTGGGACGGGGATGGTGGATAGAGGAAGAGAACAGAGGGGGGGGGGGGGGGGGGGGGGGAGAGTAGTTGATGAATTAATGGACTTTTGAATGCCCCTGAGAGAACATTTGTTGAATAGTGGAGGTAGTGGTAGTAGGGAGGGTGGTGAATGGGAAAGGCCAGCACCTGTCCTCTCTGGCTAATCGAAGTCGCTGATTAGATCAATTTTATTGTATCCAATCAATTCCACACTCCATTCTTCGCCCCAATTGCCCCTGTTGAGTAAAATAGCAGAAACGATCAGTAGGCCTAAGGTAACGGAGAGAAAGTTCAAACTGTAGTGATTCTGTGCTACCTGTAAACCGGGTTTTGACTCCAATTTGCCATCTGTATTTGTTTTTTAACGATATATTTTGAAAACATATTAAGAATGAGTGAACGAATGTTACGTATAGTTTAACAGCCTCTGATTAAGTCAATGAGAAAGTCTGGCATTTGTCATGTGAGTCGGAATTTTGAAGCGGCTTAACTTAAAACACGCGAAGTCTTAAGTGAAGTCATATAACCTCTTAAAACACTAAATTTCAAATTTAAAAAAAAAATCTGGCACAGTATTGAGGAGAATCTGGCATTTTAGAATGTGGCAATGCAAAGATTGGTATTTTAAAAGTTGGACGTGTGTGTTTCAATTGAAACCAAATTATGTCATTAGGGTTTTCTTTCTAACCCTCAAAAGTGAAGTCACAGTCACGATTAAAAATCAAATTAAATTCGGCTAACGCGCTAAATTACCATGACAATGGTATCCTGTAGTTGCCCCTCTGATCCCTTTCATCTTCTGCAAAAAGTGCTCAATTCGGAACTGTGACTTCCACGAATATTACCATCCAGAACAATTTTTTAAAACTGAATCTTAGTTATTCTTTAGCCTGAAATGAGGTGCGATTTGCAATTGCAATTATTATTCACTATTGTAAATATCTATAATTGTTCAACTATTCATTATATATTTTCTTAAGGGAAAATGAAACAGTTACTTATATTTGAAAATCTGATCAAAAAAATTGTTGGAAAAATTCACTCGAAACACCATGTATATGATTTGGCTGTTATAAGTTTGTCAGACTCAAAACTGTCATCAGTCCTTGTTTAAACGTAGTCTTCTTGATTTCAATTGAGGGATCTGTTCTCTTTTAGTCTACCCCCCCCCCCCCCCCCCCGGCAGTACGTTAAGCACCCCTAGTTACATAGCACGTGCCATTTTACATAGTAATCATTATGTAAAAATATTGCACGCGCTTTTGGGGGTGCAAATAATATACACCCAGTAGGCTGGGGGTGGGGGGGGGGGCACGAACGGAAAAGGAAAAGATCTTAATTGAGTTAATATTTTCGACATGTGAAAAATTTTTAGATTTAGCGTGAAGTTTTGATGAAACAATGGATTTTTATTTTGCTGGCACACAGGAGTATAAATAAACAAATGGCAGATGTCTTTAGGCTATGTGGGTATGTCGGCCACCTGTGTGTTGTAGTGTCAATCAGTAGCGTAGATGAGATTGATTGCGTGAATGGATAGAAAGTATGGATTGATGTGAGATGACACGCTCTCATTCCTGTATAAGATAGAATTTTTGCTAACTTTTGCCGGTGGGAGAATTAGCCGAAAACAAAAATCGAGAGGTTCAATTCACCGAATCGTTTTGAATGATCAATAGACCTGAATGGTCAAAATATTTGATCGTTGGGCCTCTACCTTTATTGCGTTCGCGTAGCCACATCAAAAGTCCCAACACTCTCACCCCCCCCCCCCCCCCCGCATCACCATAGCACTCCCTTCCAATTCCACCCACCCCCGTACCTCTCAACGGAGGAGCGATCACAGATATTCGTTCTTTGAGATTGAGGGAAAATTATGGCACCCATATCTTCACTTGGGATATTGCGTACACATCTCGAGAGTTAATAGCCCTCAATTTTTTTTGCCCCCTAAAATCCCTTCGTTTTGTTTCTCGGCTAAATCAATCTGTCGGTCAATTGAGCGTTCGGCAAGCAGTTGCAGCTACAGGTGAGTGATTGATTGATTGTCGATACTAGCCTGAGTCGATCTGGCAGTATTGGAGCAGCAGCCACTTTGATACTGTTCCTCCTTCTTTCTCAATTCATTCATTCACATAATGCCAAACTGCTTTATCACCACTGGCCATATTTGACAATGACAACTCCAACACTTCATGATTGGGAGACACTTTTGACAAAGGACTCTATTTACACTAAACAATTGATTGACAATCCTTCATTGGGATTAGTCCAGTCTTTTCCATTCAAACAAACATCCACCCCTCCCCCTTTTACCCGCTTTCACAATTTTTTTATGAAAACTATTCATAATGGATTTGTGAATTGATGTTTTGTGTTTCTGGTAGCTTGGCCAGTCTCTGCGGGGTACCCCTTTCGCGCGTGGAAAAAAATTTCGTTTCCGTTGTTTATCTTTTTTATGAGGAGCCATTGTGATACAATCTGTGCGTACTTCTGTACTGATAATGATCTTTAGCGTGTTCTTAGAGAAAATCTCAAAGATTTTAGAACAGCTTTCCAGTTTCAAATTTTCTCCTATCCAAGAAAGGTAAAGCTGTCATCAATGATGTTTATATAGTACCATTATCAACAATTAATTTAATCCAATTAAAATGAAAAATGAGATTTACCGATTTATATATTAGGAATTGAATAAAATGATATATTTTCTATCTACTATTAATCATCCGAAATCTCGCAATCAAAGTAATGAGCAGCGGACAATGAACAATTACTTTGCAATTATTGCGCAATTTTTGATCAAAATTGCATTGATCTTATTCAGTACCGTAATCATCTGAGTATTATTTTTTATCTTAGAGTGGGTTCTATTGTTCTTAACTGTTCAAGGTTATTATAACGGGTCTTCAGAGTCGCCTCTATTGGGACGTTATCTTGAGAGATAAGAGTCAAGTTCAATTCAATTACGTCACAATTGTCCTGAAAGCAGAGGTCAAAGACTTGAATTGGACGCTACGCGGTATAATTGCCAGACAATAGGGGAGCATCTTAGCATTAATTGAAAGTCCCACGGTGGAGGAAAAAGTATTTAACTTAGTCATAACTTCGAATTGCTCGTATCCTCAATTTTCTGTGGAAATAGCCACAAAGTATTATCAAGTGAAATGAATTTTTGCTTTTGATTACGACACTGTTTGATATCGTGAATAAAAGAAATGAACAATTTTCGAGATGACTTTTTTCGAGTTGATGATGCCTTGTGACCTCTGTCTTTAAAAGTTTTAGCGAGAAAATTGCCATCTTATGACGTGGATCCGTATTATGTACAACACCCAAAGGGTGCTATGTCAACACAATAATATACTTTGTAATGGTACATTTTGTATAATTGGGAGGTTCGAAATTACGACAATATCCAGAAATTGTAACAGCTGAACCTCTGGACCTAACATTGTTATAGGATCTTAAGGTTTTATGTGATTTTAGGGTTTCTCTGAGCTGAATGGTAAGAAGAACAAGAGCAAAAAGAACAGCAGCTCAACGTCCTCCAACTCCTCAAGCAGTATTCTGAGCACAGACTGGAGGAGGAAGAGAGACGAGATGCAGAGCAGAGAGCTGTCTCACTTAGTGCTGAGTAGTCTGTGCCCTGCCCTCTACCACCTGGTGGCAACTGGACTCTCTTCCAAGTACACTCCCTGGGAGGTGGTCCGGTTGGGAGCCGTGCCAGGTTGGAACCCAAATCTTTGCTTTAGATTTGATACTTCTGCACAAACCGAACAGATATGTGCTCTGTGTTGGTTTAGAAGACTGGCGCGTAATAGTTTCTTGATTTGTAGAATAAACGGGTTTTGAATTGAGCTTATCTGATTCTTGATTCGTTTTTAACGGACGGTTTCTCAATGTGTATTCTTTAATTTGATAGATCTTTGAACATGTAAATCAGGCTAGTTGACCCTGGAATTGGTATTACAGTGTTTTTGAGAGCCTATTAATGAAGTGCCAAATATGATCAGGTTTCATCTTTGTTTATTTTTTAGACTTTTCAATAATTTCTGTGTTTATTGGATCTTGAAGCGGACTTTTTTGTTATCAGTGTATATGATGACGCCCTCTTTTCAAAGCAGGCATTCTGTTCCTGTTTTTGACGTAAGGTGTTTTCTTTCTAAATTTGTTCAAATAAAAAAGGATTTCGTTTTTTTTTGTCATATTTTGCTTAAATTTTTTCAATTTGGTTTGGTTGACTATAAGAAATCTATGCAGCGTCGGGGATTTTATTTTATGTTATTGATATTAAATTTATTTTTCGGCGTTGACGCTCCAACTGAAATTTACTTGATTTTTTTTATTTTAGATTTTAATTTTCAAAAGGATTATCACGCCTTTTTCTTATTATTTTTGTGCAATGCGTTCTTAACCCCAGCAGTCTCAATTTCGGCACTTTTCAAAGAGTTCTTTTTGTTAAGTTCTTAAAATTCTAGTTAAACCAGAAATTTTTTAAGTCCTTAAAATTTAATTCTAAGATTTTTATTTACCTCATTTTTTCTCGCTTTCTTTCTCGCTTTCGAATTGACGTTTGCATACTTTACTTGAAGAGGTTTATGGTCAACTACCCCACACTCACTCTGAACAGATTATTTAATTGAAAAAAGATAGAATTCAGAACATTCTAAATATAATTTAAATTTAAAAAAAAATAAATTAGAAAAAATTCAAATTTATAATTAAAAGAGGTCTTATAATTTATATAAAATCTAAATCTGAATGACATCTCAGCTATTAGTAAATATATGAATATTCTCTTCTGGGCTCTAATATTTGTTGGTAGTTTTTTGAGACTGCCAGTCTACAAAGCTATTGCAGCTATTTTCTGCCAATCTGCCAGCTTTGTATTCTCTTTAAATCTGATATTGTTTATTTGCTCAAATTATTTTCGAACTTTGGATGTTTGCAATGCCTTAAATACTTGAAAACTTGCCACAGAAAGCGTTTGTTTGAAGAAAATTGAGGTGAATTATTTTTCAGGTTAAATCACGGGGAAATTGAAGTTGCATTTGTTGAACAAAAATATCGGTGTGGAGATCTGTTTGTAAAATTTTGCAACATCCAAAGAAGCAACAATTTTGCTAAATTTTACAAACAGATCTCCACACCGATATTTTTGTTCAACAAATGCAACTTCAATTTCCCCGTGATTTAACCTGAAAAATAATTCACCTCAATTTTCTTCAAACAAACGCTTTCTGTGGCAAGTTTTCAAGTATTTAAGGCATTGCAAACATCCAAAGTTCGAAAATAATTTGGATGTTGCAGAGTTGATTACCAGAAACAGTAGCTTAAACAATATCTTCTTGTGGAGAAATAATATTGAAAGTGTTTCTGGTACTCATTTTCTCATGAAATTTTGCTAATACGTTAACGCAGAAATAGTAACTTTCCTATCTAAGTTCTCTTGAATTTTTTGGTCTAAGTACATCAACTGTTCCTCTCTTGCTGTTTTCTTCCGCTGTTCAAGTTTGCACTTACTAAAACTTTTTTTATCAGTTGACAATTGTAATGTAACTGTCGAACGCGAAGGATAAATAAATTTTTGATTAACACAATCTATAAAACAAACATCTACTCGATTATTCTTTTCTTTTCTTTTTTGTTTTATTTCAAAAAGATTAAGAATTCAAAATAATTTTTGCGGGATACCATTTCAATCAAAATCATTTGTCAATTGGATTTTTATGCGCTTTGTTTTTATTAAGAGCGTACTTTTGTTCGGAACAAGGTTCCATTGAATACAAAATTTCAGTGGCTTCTCTTGCAGATAGATTGAAGGAGACGCAAGTTCTGAGCTTAGTGGTAATAAATGAAACTATATGTCATCAAGTAAAGAATTAAGGGAGAGTTATCAGTATAAACAAATATATACAAAATTGAACTAGCACAAAAATTGCTTCTAGAAGTTTTGTAATGTGTGTATTGTAACGGCGTTTTGCTTTAAGTGGCTGATTCTAACTGCTGTCACTGAGCGTCAGATTGTGGGAAAATTCTTCAAGGTTTTATGTGGGTTAGGAAGAAAATACTGTTTACAATAAAAAGCCATCAGAATGAGAAGAAAGGGGATGAAACGATGATGCCATTGCCATTAAGATTTAGATCTTGATAAAGTATTGCAAGACATCTTTGCAGCACATTTTAGTTACAGTTTGCTAGTGTTAGATCGAAGTCTGCAGAAATCATTTTTGATTGATGCAAAGCGATACCTAAGACTGTTGATTTCTTTTGGTGTATATTTCGTGAGGATGTTTGTTGGGACCATATGACATCACGAACACTTTAAATCTACTCTTTAATAATTTCGTTCATTCTTTAATAATTTGAACAGATCTTTTTCTAAAATATGATTTCACAGCAATGAATAAAAAGAGAAAGTTCTAGTTTTCGGTCTGTTTTTCTTATTATCTTTTTGAAATTGCACCAAGCGCCGTTTAGATCTACGAAGTTGTTGCGGCTATTGTCTGTCAACTACCAGCTATGTATATATTTGCCGTTATGTACTGTAAGATTTTGTCTGTCTAATTTGGTGGTTGTTGATGGAAAGAACAAGGAAAATCACGAGGGCTTTAATTTCGAAGTGTGCTTTAAAAAGTTTAGTCTCAGAATTGCAGGGATTGTAGTACAACAATCTGTTGACTACGCATTGCAGCGTACAGTTTGTTTTTAAGAGAAAAATTCTTTCTAGCAGAATATATGAATTCCTCCCGATTTTTTTAAACAGAGTTTAGACTAATTCGCATGGTCGCTATTGTTTTTGTTTCACCTTTGCTGACTCTGCAAAACAGTTACCACATGTACAACAGCAAATTTTTGCCTAAGATTTCATTCAACAGTTTATTTAGCAATTGGGGCGTGTATTTTTTTGAAACCGTGAAAATTTGTTTTCAACAGCCCTTATTTGCAATTTACACAAATTATATTAACTTTTATGAGTTTTCGTTGGGACTTCACTTTAGGTGTCACAGTTGAAAGCAGTCGGTTCACCAAACAGGTCACTCGGAAGACCTAGTTGATTTTTTTGAATTGTATTGGGACGCTGTCTTTTTCTTACGACTCTAAGAGGAGTAGTGATTTTAAGTTTTTTTTTTACCGAAGTACTATTCGTTCAGGCGGCGTTTTGGCCTAAAAGTGAAAGTGAAAAAATTTGCCATGTGCACTAATTTTTTCTGAGTGAGAAGTTTTTCATCATGCTCTCGTTCAGTGAATAGTTTTTCGACTTTGGAAAGTGTATTTGACAGAATGGCACATATAGATAACTGTTTTACGTTTTTCGTCTAATTGGCTCAGTTTTTTAGCTTGTAAATTGCTCTTTTTGCGGAAACAATTTTTATTTGACGTCATATTGAAATGCAGCCTTCAGTAATTGATACCACAGTGTTTTGCAGAGCCTCATAATGCGTTTCAAGTTCAAAATGAGCTCATATTTCTTGATTTTTTTGTTAGTTTTTGTCTTTACCCATTAATTTCTTAATTTTTGAATATTTCAGCCGTCTTTTTCCAAAAATCAGTTTATATCGCAACTTCCCATTGATAATTCAAGTACTGAATGCCTCTTTCTCTCGAGGTAATTTTAATTTAGAAGATTTGCGCTTGGTAATCCGATTTTGCGTTTTTTTTTCAATTTTTCTCAGTTTTTTTTGTAATTCGCTTTATTTTACTAGAATTTTTTTCTTTGAAACATCAGGGATTTTAATTTCATTTTATTAAAATTTTTAGTTTTTGCACAATAATTCAACGTTTTCTATCTTTAAAATCTATTTTTACTTTTTTATTTGTACAGGTGGATGGCTCCTGGTTTATTTTGAGTCTAGAACACTCAATTTTGAAAATTTTGGTTTCTTTTTCATTTTTTCTTTTAAAATTGATTTTTAGATTTCAAGAATCAAGAATTAATCTTTTTGTTTCAGTGTTTGTTATATTGTGTCTATATTCTGTACATTTTTCCATCATTCTAGTTGTCCCCTATCACCTATATTTTTTACTCCTTTTGCTTTCTGCTTGTAAAAAGATTAACGATTTCAGCTTTTTCTTAGATTTGTCATTTTTGGTTTGCAATAGATTTCAGTTAACAGAATGCAGCACCAAGAATTTGCTGGAAAACCTTATGCAAAACTTTGTCTGATTGCTACCTTCTGCAATTTGTTGGAGCCTCGTTGTGGTATTGCTTTTAAACTATTTTTGCGTTTGAATATTTTTATTTTACTTTTTCTGTGAATAATTTAATTTTGAAATAGTTTGAACTCTTGTCTATCATATCTCCAACAAAGAAGAGGTATATCTTATTCTTGTCTTAATTGCGGTGATTTGAAATTTATATGTGGTTTTTCTTAGTCTTTATTTTTAGTATTCTTTTTCTTTTGAAAAATTTACTCTAGTTTCTAAGATGTTTATCTGCATTATGCTTTCTCAATGTGTTTTTGGTTATTACAGTTGATTGCACAGTTCTTTCGTTTCAAGACCATGTCATTTTATAGCGCTGTTAGTGTTTTGAGCCTATCAGTATTTTGACAATGTTAAGATTTTTGGACATTTTTTAATGTTACCAAATATTTTGAAATAATGAAATTTTGCTGCATTTCTTTCTCGTGGTGACTGCCGTATAAATTTCAGCGTTTTTAAAATCAAACAAGGTGAGCTAAAGAGTTGATTATTAAATGAAGAAAAATATGGTATCAGCTGCATCTAATGTGTATTTGTGGAGCTTTGAGGTTTTGGGTCGCTTTCAGAATTTTTCTGGCCATGTTTTTAAGCTCTGTTCACACATTTTCATGATTCTTCAAGTCAAACTGAAGTGAGGATTTTGGGGACACTGAAACAGGGAGGGGAGCGAAAAAGCGTGTGTTTCTGCGGCCTGAAATTTTTTCATTTCATTTTTTAAGTAGAGTGAGAAAACGGTATATTAACAAAAATTTGCATTCTCGCTAGTTGTTTTTTGTTAACATTGCGGCATTTTTGTTTTGGTTTTTTTGTTTTTTCAATTTTTATAGGGTTTTTTTTATAGCTGCGAAACTGTAAGCTGAGCGTAGCTATATGGCGGTGCTCTTGGTTTTTTTTTTGTTTCGTCGTCTGACGCTCTTTTTTCGTTTTACATTTGTTCACACAGCAAAGCTGAAAAATTCAAATTTTCTGAATGACTTCTTCCTCTCACTAATGGCGTTTGCGCGCGTGACGTCATTTCTCACTCTCTTTAGCATAAGTTTTTTGCGTGATTAGATTTTGATCACCAAGTGACTTACCTCACTCAATAAAATGACTTTTGCACTTTAAAACTTAAGTTTAATTTGAATTTGTTTGAGGTCAAAGGAACTCATATGTGCAGTAAAGGTCCTTAATAAGAGGCTTCTGCGGAATGAATTTTAACAAGCTTTATTAATTTATCGCTAAATTTTTTTTACCTAGTTTTTTGAGCGGCGTCGATTTTTTTTAAATTTAGATCTGTATCTGTTTCTATCTCTATTATATGGCACGCAGGTCTATTCTTTCGCAGCTATTCCGGCAATCTGCCGGCTATGTTAAATGGCTGCCAATCTATCCATAGTTCATTCTAGGTTTAGTGTTTTGCTTAGTCAATAAAAGTTCTTTGAATTGTTTCAGGACTTATCCTGCTATGTTTTTAAGAGCTCTTCTGATCTTGTACCTTAGTGTGACATGCATTCACGAGCTGTGTCTGGTTTTTGGGACATGCTATTTTTTTAATAGCAGTTTTGAAATTTGTGTTTTAATTGTCGCAGCAATTTTGTTCAGGGACATCCATTTAGCTGCCTAGGTTGAAAGCAGTGGTTTTTGAAACCCTAGTCACTCAGAAGTCGGGATATTCTCTAAGTTGTAAGTGCTTTTTTAGTACCTGGCGTGACTTGTATCCATGAGCTGTGTCTGAGTGTGTCAGTGATGGCAGAGCTCGAGTCACCCGAGGAGAAATTCAACTCATTCGTATTCGGACTCCTCAAGTAAGTTGAACAAATGAACACAATTTTATTCCATTTTGCAAATTGATTTCCTGATGTAAGTTATGTAGCCATTAGGTACTCTGACCGTTCAATGCAAAAGGGCTATTCTTACTGTGTGAAATAATTTTTAGGGGAGGGATTTTCCTTTAATTTTCACCACGATTCGCAATTATTACACCAGAAAATTATTGTTTTGAACATCATACGAGAAAAAAAATGTAATCTCACACGGAATTGTTTCGGAGCAATTTTATGAGGTTTGTTCTTACAACCATTTCATGTTCATAGCATGGATGCTATAAAGAAAAGATTGATGCAAATGAAAAACTTGTGAAATATAATCGATGGAAGTACATTCAATGTACCCTCTAGTGTGGCACACGAGCGCTAAATTGGAGATACAAATCAGAGTCTTCAAGTATTTTGACCATCATACGATAAAAAATGTATCACGTAGCGTAAGCTTTAGAAAGTGAAATTGGCGAAATTTATAGTTTGATTGATTGTTGTTTCAGTCAGAAGATTATGGAGACATGGTTACTACTCCTGCTTAAAAACTCCTGTGAGTAATTTTTAACTCAATTTCTGTCCTAATCAAGTTACAAATGTCCTCGCACGTTTACAACTCTAATTTTAAACATGGTCGTGGGTTATAATGACATTTTCGAGTAAATTTACTTGAGCAAATGTAGTTTTTGCAACGTTATCCTTCTGCCTGTTTCCACCCAATTCACCGACAACAAACATTCATCTGTTCTGATAGTATTTTGGTCATTAATTATTAATGACCGATGTTGCTGCGTGCGACATTTTCCCCAATTTTACAAATTTTTGCCAGTGCTAGGAAACCATGTTGTTCTCGAAAGAAATGAAAGTTCGACCCCTGAAACTTAATATCAAGGAGTTCTAAGTAGTATTTTAGTTATTAGTGAAAAACAGTCGATGCTGTTATATAAATTTTTAAGTTTCAAAAATTGTTGACAGTTCTGGGAAACCATGTTTTGGCATAGAATGTGGAAAAATTGGAAATGTTGATTAAATTTCCATGACCTTTTCCTTAAAAGACTCTTGTTGCTTCAGCTTTGATCTCTGGCTGCTATGACACGCGAAGACCGTCTGTCAGTAGAGGTCGGCAAATGGGAAACAGTGGAAACGTGTCTACAAACGCCTCCAATTCCTCAATTGCGACTTCAGCGGCGTCCTCAGCAACTGTAAACACAAATACAAACAACAATAACAGTTGGATGATCAGCAGTGCTGGTCTGCCTACTCTGTTGAGCAACAAGGTGCTATTCACGGAGCTGTTGCTAGCTGTACAGCCACTGGCCTTCATCTGTTTCTACACTGACCTCAGATTCGAGATCAACTATCTCAAGCACAACTTCAACTTCGTAAGTTTATGATTTTGAGTTTTTCGCAATTTCGAATCTTAATTCATTCGCAATCATTCAGTCATGTTTGATATTAAGTTTTTCTTATCCAGTATTGAAATACACTGACAGCGTACTCCGGGTAGATCTTTTTCATTTGTGCCCCCCCCCCCACCGCTTGTCGATATACATATTGTGCTGGGGGATCATTCATCTGATGATTGGGGAGATATTAAATTGTTGCAAGCAGATCATAAACTGTTATTTTGATTGTCAATAAATGTGTTTAGTGTAGCTTCCCTGTCATTTGTGACAAGTTCCTTAAGTTTTTAATGGTAAAGTTTGGTCAAGAGGTCAAGTTTCACAAAAGTTTTTTAAACCTGCTATAATTTTAATTGTTCTCAAACAATGTTTGTAGCAAATTTTTAATAATAATAATAATAATTGTGGTTTCTGCGTAATCGCAGGGGAACAGCATTAGGCCTACAGTAGCCTGTTTTCAGCTGCCCTTTTTCTTATTATTCCCCACATTTCAGACTGAGCTTTTCATGAGCAGCATTGCTTTTTTTTGGTGACTATAGCCACTTTTTTTTGCGTCTGAAACTTTCACGTGGTACCATCATTGCAGCCGACAATGGTTAGGCTATGGTCAACCTGAAGCTATGGTTAAGTAAGAGCTCATCCTCACACAGACAGCTTCACGGAGGCAGGGGATTGAACTCTCAATCATTGGCGTGTGAACCACACACCTTACCTCTCGGCTATCACGCCTAAGTCTGTTGTCTTTTTTGCACTACCGATTTTTCGCCTGCTGAGAATCAGGATAAACTGGTAAAGCGCGAGGGCATTTAGTTGCTGAGTTGTTCTCGAAAAAGCATTACTGGCCTCTAAGTATGCGATTTATCGAAACTGCTTAGGACATCAATTGATTTTTGAAGGGCAATTCTTTGTTCATTTTAAGGCTCCAGCAAACAATCTGGACTTGACTCCTGTTTCAACCAACCAGCACAGCCATCAAGTATTCTGCAATCAACCTGTGGGCAACAAGACCCCCATCTTCGACCCTTCCGACTGTGCAACGTCAAGTGCGAGGGTCTCCTCGACATATTGGGCTTCGCCTTCTGGAAGTTTCCACCGCGAGTTTGCAGGAACGACTAAAAGTGCGGGTAGAGGCGACGGAATTGGGGGCACCAGAACGCGGCTGGTTCCTGAGGATCTCTCGGGTGATCTGCCACACGTGGGAGGGAACTACAGATGCTGGGACATGGTCGAGGCCAGGTTGGTGGACAAAATTTCTCTAAATATTGTTAAACCTCAGGTGAATTCGAAATGTTATCTTTCGAACCCCTGATATACGATGCATCTTCCAAAATCTCGCAAGATGGACTGCATCTTTGAGGATCCTGTACGATTGCCACTTTGTCGTGCCTGGGGGGAGGGGATAAGATGTGTTACTTTAAATAGACAGTTTTGGATTTGTTGATTTATAAGTTATAGATTTAAGCAAAATAATGAAATAAACTTCTTTAATGATAACCTTTCAATGAATTCTAATTTTAACTTATTTTGGATATGCAGACAGATAGTGAATAGATCTCTTGGACCAAAATTTGAAAAAAATGGCTATGTCACTAATGTAATTAAATGTCTTGAACGTTGATCTCAATGCCGAATTTTGTCATAATTGAGTGTGTGATGCAATGAACAAATTGTTTCAGCCTGGGAAGTTTGATTCGTCGAGTCGGCTGCGAAAACAAAAATCTCCACAACGAAGAGTCTGATGACCCAGTCACATACGTGTAAAGATAACATATTATTAGGGTTGTAAATGTGAACAAAAACTATGGAGAACTGAACATTCACCTTTCTCTTGTGTGCAATGACTTATTGAGAATGAAATATTTGTATTGAGATATTTACAATTGCATCCATCTTTAGATCGCATAATTTTGTAATTTTGTAAAAATGGACTATAATTCGAAATTTTAATTGAAATATATTCGTAACGTACCTTTTTTCACATAGTTTGAAGACTATAACTAAAAATCAGTTTTTTTCTTTATAGCTGTAATTAGTCTCATTATAGCTGTAATGAAATAGCTGTAAAGTTTGATGCAATTATACAGGTACTTAATTTTATCATTTTTTGTTGAATTGGTTCCGTTGTATACTTCTCGTTTTGGAAACGAATTAACTGCTCTTATTGATAAATTACTCTCAAACGAAGTTTGTAGTAATTATATTAGTCCTGCTGGTCTTTGCAATTTTTCGTACACTAACTTTTTGTCTGATCGTCTTCTTTTTTTGGTGTCTGGCATTTCATTTTTCTTCCTCGAAAACGGGATAGACCGGTAGAGCCCGGATACCATTAAGTTCTCTCAGAGCCTTGCGGCTGACTAGACTCTAAGTGTGCGATTAAACAAAACTGTTTGAGACAAGTGGCGAAACTCATGTGGTGACGGGCGGTCATGTGTTGTAACACCCTTCCCCACTCAATTTCTACCTCATCACTTCACCCCATCCTCCTCAGTCCACCGGAAACCCAATGAGCTTGCCCCTTTCCATTGCTCCCGTGATACCTACACCCCCTGAATTAATATATAGCTAGCCTCTCAGCCGCAGCTAGCTGCTGACGAAATCAAGAGCTCGCTATTCGTATGAGAGAAATTCGACCGATGTTAGTCCTTCATTACTTTCTAAAGTCGTTGTAAATCGAGGTTAGAAAAATATAATTTTTAGTGGTTTGACTTGAGGCACTTTATTTTTGATAATATCAATTTTGATAGAATCTTTACCGATATAGAAATTCGGTCCCTCTAAACATTAGATTAGCAATGTTTTAATTTTACTTCTTCTTTTTTATTGAAATTTACAGTTCAGTTTTATGTTTTGTTCTACAAAACACCGGGAGCTCCAGGACTACCCTCAAATGAACTCCGGGAGAATATCAAAGATTGAATGGTCCATGAAAATTTAATTCAAGCTCAGCATTGCTCCCGAAGTTTTTTCCATGCCAGCTGTGTCTTCAAAGAAAGGAAACAGATTTGTTAAGAAACTATTATATAATTGAGTTTAACAAAATTAGAAAGAAATGAATGCAAACAGGATCGGAATTTTGTTTTTCAAATAGGACATTGAACGACTGGAGCACTATTATTTCTGAAGCGAATTTTTATCAGTTTTTTTAAACTTGCCTCAAAGACAGTGAGAGAATGCAAAGCGAGGTCAAAAAAATTCAACCAAACCAAGTCTTAATCAAAGTCGAAACAATCCCGTTAAGCAAATTTGGGCAACTTCAACTATTTTTGGATATCATTTTCAATCTTAGTATTGAATTAACTTAATCACAGTTGCCAGTTGGTCAATACGATAATTACTGCTTGCTACACAGCGTAACAAATTTTAATTTTACCAGTTGCTTCTGGTTGTATTTCCTAAATCAATTAATGCGAAAAAAAATAATTTACTCTTGGGGGACAAGCTTCCGCCACGAAATAAATTCTTTTTGTTTCTGCCTTAAATGTCATTATTGAATTATTTTTGCAATTTTTTTCCTTATTCTTCTGGCTGTAAGATTTTTGGAAGTATTGGCTTTCTCATATGTTTGTTTTTAGCTACGAGTATGAGAGTTACATTTTAATCTTCACCCAGATTTTTATTCTTGTAATTTTAAATGAACTAATGTTATAAAACCAGCATGGTCAACTGAGCTTGATCATTGTTATAGCAAGGCATGAAAGTTTGACGATCTGTTCTTTATGTCTTGAACATCAAAACTGTTAATTGTTTACCAAGTTTCAAAGGACGATACTATTGACGAGTGTTTAGACTTGACTCTACAGGTAAACAAACAGTGATCACAGCATCAAATCACGCAGATTCATAATTAAACTGAAATTGATGATAGTTTCTTCAACAATTCTTTCCAGTGTATAATAAGTTTTCATTTCTTTTCTCCCTGTAGTGATAAAGAAACCAGTTGTACCCGTTGGATCGCTTTCCAATTTTTATTTTGCGTTGAAACTTTCGTGGACTGTAAGTAGGACAATGTCGGTGGAAGAAAACCAAACGGCGGGCAGTTACGTAATTGAAGTTGAGCATGACGACACGAATGCATCCGACTCGATAGATCGTGACAACCCATCGAGTAGTAACTCGTCCACGCTCGACGATATTACACAACACCCGAAAGACAGTCCAGCTTATATGGAAGTTTCCAAACCACGGAAAATTCCGGACGATGGATCCGAGATGAGCTATTCGGAATTATTGAAGCCGAGCAATGAGCTCTCGTTTCGCGATTTGACGTACAAAGTGTGGCTGAAGGACGAGAAAAAATTCAAAGTTATTTTGGATAAAGTTTGCGGGCATTTTTCCCAAGGTGTGAACGCAATCATGGGTCCATCGGGTGGTGGGAAGACAAGTTTGCTGGATATTTTAAGCGAGAGAATCAATCTTGTAGGTAAGCTGGAGCAAGTTCTTTCGTGGGGATTTTGTAACCAAAAACAACAAAACCGCGCGCTTTACAAACGTGAAATATTCTGATTTTACTAAATACCAATTCCGGCAGAGTGCGCTCAGTTCGAGTTCTCTGGAGCAATAGAAACATTCATCAATAATGAAAAAACGATAGATTTAATCTCGGTATAGACAAGATAAAACAGCTCCCTGAACCAAGAGAGGGGCGCTGCAGGTTTTTCTGCTGTAAAATGTATTTTACATGTAGAAGCACAAGGAACGAATTAGTTTGATAACTCGCCACATCTGCAGTTAACATCGGCGATTGCTTATCTATTTTTCTAAATTAAAATTTTTTTTTAAATATTTCGTCCAAAAGTTGCATTTTACACATTTTTAAATCTGAGTTAAGTGGTTTTTCAAACAGTGAGCAAAAACGATTAACAGGTTTCAAAATACAGGTAATGTTTTAGGTAAAATTTCAATTTTTGAATTGTTTGCCATAAAACAGTGATAAAATATAATTATTTGAACAGTACGAACAGCAGGCGGAAAGTCATATTATCTGTATTAAATGAAATTGAAAGTAAATTTTCAAAAGGCTTAGATTTTATATCTCAAATTTTTTTCTCAATAATTGTTAATGAAATCTTTTATTTGGAAAAAAAAAATTCCGTCGGCCCATGGGCATTGAGATATTTGAAAATGAGATCTATAAACAATTTAGTGTGAAAATGAGGGAAATGTGGAATGGCTTCTACTGCCATTTTTTTCTCAATGATTATTCTATAGTGTCTTTGGGGTTCTAATTTATGATTATTTTCTTGCAATTTTCTCTGTCTGATAAAATTTCGATAGAGAGCGAAAGTTGCGTAATTTATATTTCCAGCTTATACGAAGGACCTAATCGCTGGCTGCGCGTTGAAAAATTTATCGAACTACTAAGTGAAATTTTTTGCTTGCTTAAAAGATGTGGTCGACCAGTTGTCCGCTTTTGAGATTTTCAGTGGGATGTAAATTCGGATGGAAACAGCAAGCGGGGCAAAGTTTTGGCGCGCTCACAAACTTTATCGACTACTTTATTCTCAGCGCAATTTTTGCTGCGTTCCAGCTAAGAAAATGAATAAGTCCGTATCGAACTCCACGTACGAATCAATACTGGGCGCGTCTAAATGTGTAACGGCTGCTCTCCTATCAAAGTCAAGGAAAACTTTACACCGCCGAGTTCGTTTCAGTGGTTTCAAATCTGTCCAGATATTGTGTTTTTTGCAGTTAACTTTTGTGAACTGTATTATCCGGTATACTGTAGATTACCGTTGCATTACTTGTTGCTCAATTACTCCTAATAACTAATTGCTCAGCTTCGCTGTATAACAAACTTGTTTCTCTCAGAATAACAAAATAATTCAAATTGAAACAACCAATTTTTTGTTGAGTTTTGTTAATAACTCAGCTTATAATTCAAAGATGCAAATTCTGCTCCTAACAGATCGTTAAGGATGACTTTAAGTAACTGTCAACCAACTTTCAAGCTTGTAGCGAACCTCCTTGTTAAGGGGCGCTTTTAAAGCAACTCAGATATCATAAATCTGACTCAATTTAAAAAACAACTTTCCGTTTCTCAATTGGCTTCAATAACCACCAATATCAAAACTATGTTAGGCTTCCTTAAAACCAGTAAGAGCAACTGACTATGCGCTTTGCACAGAGTTTCTCTTACTTAGGAACTTTGTTCCCCAGAAAGAGAGTTTCGAGAATATCAAAGTTAATTCTCTTTTCACAAGTCGAAGTAAAACTGTACAAATCACTAATATGATTTACAAAATCAAGACAGGATAACAATTAATTAACCGCTCAAGAAAGTGTGCTTCAATACGCACTGTATGTCAGTTTAATATAACCAAGATTGCAAGTTTCAACTGAGTTTTGGTAGTTTTTCAAGCTCTATTTATACTGCCGTACATATCAATATTGCATCTCTGATTGTTTGTAGATTACTATGTCATCAGAACGTGAACACTTTTCCACACCGTCAATTTTTCAGTGTAAATTTGATGTCAAGGGACGTTTGTTAACCATATAGAAGTTTTGTCAAATATTCTGCATCAATAACAGGTTGCTTCGCAATCCAATCGCAGAGAATCTGATGCAAAACTGTTAAGTCGTAGTATTGTTTTGCTGGTGATTGAGGTAGTTCGAGTTTGAGTTTCACTTCATGTATCACGATTGTGTACTAATAATAGTTGTTTCTAAATATAAATGCTGAACAAAGTGAACAAATCTTTCTGGCTTCGGTAGAATGTAGCATTGAATTTCGCTTGTCATGCTATTCTAGCTTTAAGGCTTGATATGGCCTTGAATGGCTATTCCATTTGGTTATTGAGTTATTAAGCTCAGCCACAACATCGCCGGCCCTGTTTTCCATCGTGAAAACATCTTTTCCATAAAGTACTGGGGCGAGCTTCACTACTGGTCTCTTGTACACTCCGTCGTTTGTTCGAACTATCGCTGATCAAATAACACCGTCGGACCCATCGATGGTCTCCGCAACTCGACCTAGGTTGTAATATCCACGCCTATCGCCTTCCTTAAGGCTTTCATTCGCCGTAGATCGCCATATTTGCCGATTATTCATAGTTGGCAGATAATCCTTACGAAATCTGTCCCATATGAGGTTTGCATAGGCTTGAGTTTGTCCAAAGAGTTTTCGATGATCAACAAATTCATCTGTGCATGGTAGATTAGGTAAGCAAACGTTCTTGTTGCCAAGCAAGAAGTGATTGGTGGTCAATGCTTTAAGTCATTAACATCTGAACTGACTGGAGTCAAGGGTCTTGCGTTCAAAGTCTGCTCTACAAAACACATCGTAGTTGAGAGAACGTCTTCTGTGACTGATCTGCTCACTGCATACACTGCATACCCAACACTGCATACCTTGCTTTCTTGCAACTTCTCTCCAACCGCTCCCATACTCCACCAAAGTGAGGTGCTGCGGGTGGGTTGAACTTCCATCTGATTCCTCGTGGGTTTAGATGTTCTTCGATCCCTTCTTTGTTCCATGCCGCAACGTACTCTGCAAACTCTCTTTCAGCTCAAACAAAGTTTGTCCCGTTGTCACTGATGATTGCACTCAGTTTGCCTCTTCGAGCAATAAATCTCAGTATTGCCTTGAGATAACTATCTGTGTCCAACTTGGGTACCACGTCTATATTCTATATGCACCGCTCTCATAGTTAGACAAGTGCAGAGACCACATCATAGCTTCTGGTTTCTTCGCCCAATCTTCACAATGAAAGGGCCAAAGTAGTCAACTCCAACATTTGTAAAGGCTGTTGAAGCATCTAACCACTCTTCGGGTAGATCTGCCATTGCTGTTGCTATCGTTTGTGCCCTGCCTTTTCTGCAGGTAACACACTTGTTCTTGATTGATCTTAAGGCGTTCCGTATGCCTAGGATCCACATCTTCTGCTGAACAATGTTTCTTACATGATCAGTGCCTTCGTGTTGATTGTCCTTGTGCTCATTTCGCAAGAATTATTCAACCGCATGATGTCTCCAATGAAGCAACATTGGATGCTTTGCATTGAAGACCAACTGACTTTTGCCTAATCTGCCTTGGGCTCGAATAAATCGTTCTTCATCTAGGAAAGGGGAGAATTGTAGAATTTTGCTGCCTTTTGGCATTTCCTTTTCAGCTTTCAGAAATTGCATCTCTTCACCAAACTGTTCTTGCTGTAGTAGCTTGAAGATTGTTCCTTTTGCTTTTTCTCTTTCTCAATGTTGACTACGAGTGTTGTTGGTTTGTGTTTGTTCAATGCTCGCTGTACGTATGCCACTGTATTTACTAGTCTGTTGAAGTTAACGAATCGCTCCCACTGAATAACAGCTTCCTTTTCTTCAGCCTGTATCATGAAGACTGATGAGGGTATGTTCTCTTCATCTGATGCAAAGATTAGGTTCACTTGCTCTGGCCACTCGCTTTCCGGTTGTTTCAACCAGGCCGGCCCAGTGAGCCACTCACACTTCTCTTAAGTTCATCGGTGTTGATCGCTCTGGTGCCAATGTCTGCTGGGTTGTTGATACCGCTCACATGTTTCCACTGTGAGACATCAGTTGTATCTAGTATTTCAGCCACTCGATTGGCCACAAACACTTTTTGTTTACGATGGGAACAATGTATCCACTTCAATACTGTAGATGGGTCTGACCAAAAACTGCAACTATTTATCTTCATTTCATGTTCCTTGACTACCTGTTCCTTCAACCTCACTGCCATGACTGCCGCTTGCAAATTATTCGTGCTGTTGAGAGATGCCTCATCGGTGCCACTCTGCATAATCCAATGACAAATGCTAAGTCAGCTGAGTATTCTTTTAGTTGTGAACGTAGATAGGCTACTGCACACATCGTGTCTTCAGATGCGTCAGCAAACACATGAAGTTCGGTTTTATCACTCTCTCTGTTGAAGTACCTTCTATCGATGCTTGTTTCAGTCACTATTGGAAGTTGTTTTTTCCATCTCAGGAATTATTCTTCGTCACCAGGCTCCACATCGCTGTCCCAATGTTGTCCATTCTTAGTCCAGATGCCTTTCAGAAGTCGCCTCATGTGAACACTGAGCGGAGCAAACAATCCGATCGGGTCGAATACTGAAGATACCAGTAATAGAACCTTCCTCTCAGTTATAGGTGCTTCAACTTCTTTGTTGGTACCTCTGCACATTTGAAGACTATCATCAGTAACAGTCCATTGTAGTCCTAGCGCTTAGGATCCCTCCGTATTGGGTTCCACTTCGACTTTCTTCGTGTTGCTGCTTGGCTTCAAGTCTTCTCGGATTGCTTCGGTAACTGCATCATTGTCACTCATCCATTTCTTCAATTCAAATCCATGTCGTGAGAGAACTGGTTGTAGTTGATTGAAGACCTCAATTGCTTCTTCAGGGGTTACTACCGATTTGATGAAATCGTCCATGTAGAAGTTGTTCTGTATTGCCTTTGATGCAATTGGATACTGTCTTTCGTTGTTCAGTCCCACTCGCTTGAGAGCATAGTTTGCACCAGTTGGAGAACTGTTAGCTCCAAATACATGACGCTGATATTCGTATGTCTGAACAGGTTCAATTGTTCTTAGACGCCAAAAGAACCTCAAGCAACTTCTATCCTGTTCGGGAGCTTGCACTTGTAGAAACATCGATTCGATGTCAGCTGTCAGGGCTATTGGTCCTTCACGGAATCTGAGTTTTGTTCCAATCAACCCATGTAGCAGATCAGGTCCTGTTAGTAGCTTATCATTTAGGCATATTTCTTTGTACTTTGAGGCAGCATTGCAAACACGTCTTACTTTGCCAGGCTTGTTCGGGTTCAGCACTGGATGGTGTGGCAAATACCATTCTTTCCCGAAGGTGCCTTTCACTTCGGACGCGTCCAATATCTTAACGAATCTTTGTTCTTCATCTGTATCTATTGACTGTTGATACAAACTCTTCAGGTTTGGGTCCCTTTGGAATTTTCGCTCCAGTGAGTAAAGCTGACCCAAGGCTGAGCTGTAGTTGTTCGGTTGGTTTGGCTCTGGTTCACTCCACAGCATTCCCACTTCGTGCCGCTCGCCTGTGAACTTCGTCGTACTCTCTAGCATCTTCTGTGTCTGCAGCTCCTTCTTTGACTGACTGAAGCCATTGATTTTGGAAGCATAAGTTTCTATATCTCACCAGGTTTGGATATTCTCAGCCACTTTCACATCTTCAGTGAAGGCGAAATGACAAACAATTTGTCTTCTTTTGCCAGTCATGGGTCCAATGACTACTCATCCTAGCTATGTTAGAACGGCAAAAAGTTCACTTCGTGTTCCTATCTTGTAGTCTAAGGGGCGTTGTAGCTCATAAGCATCTTGACCAAGGATGATGCCAACTTCCATCAAGTTGAAACTTTTGTTGGGTAGAACACTCAAATGTTTGAAGCTTTGCTTCAACTTGCTGTAGTTGTAGTTTGTGTTTCCCAAGGATATTGACGAGTGTGCAAAAGCTTCGATTGAATTCACTTTTGAATGTAGTCCCCTTATTTTAAGAGGAACCTTTTCTGTCTTCAGATCCTTTGTTCCGTGTATGCCAGCTATGATGAGCGTCACATCGGTGCCTTGGGCTCGTAACTTCTCTTGCACACTTTAATCGATGAATGAAACCGTTGACCCACTATCGAGGAAAACATATGTGTTCAGCCTGTTGCGACCGCTCTGTATTGAGACAGGAACTATCTGAAGAAAGCTAGTAACTTCGTTACTCTGGTTGATTGTTGCTGCGCTTACGATGACCTCGTGATTGCCCTCGTCCGTTTGGTTTTCTGAGTGTAGCAATCGGTTGTGCTTCTTGATGCATCCATTGATGCCGCACGCATTGACTTTACAATCTTTGATTGCATGTCCTTCGCCTAGACATCCGTAACATAAGCGTTGCTTCCTCACTGCTGCGTACCGATCATTCACACTCATGTTCCTGAATAGTGGACAGCTCCATATTTTGTGAGTGCCATCAGCTTGCGGACAGTGATCACTTTGCTTTGCTTTGTTTCTCTCACGTTCAAACTTGCCTTGAGGTTCGATGTTTTCGAGAACCGTTTCTCTATTTGTGCTTCTTCGGTCCTCCTCTCTTCGCTCTCCCTTGAAAGCTGAAAACCCTTCTTGCACGAATGCTATTATAGATAGCCACTTTTCAAACAAAATCAGATCAGGCCCATCTTCATTTTTATCATCAACGTAGAACCACCGCTTCTCTTTGAGAAGTTCGGGTAGTTTATCTACTTGCATATACAGTGTCAAGCTCGATTGCAGATCACCAATCTGCTTGTACTCTTTGAGCACATTCACAAAGTTCGAAACAATAACTGAGAAACTGATCAGACCTGTTGAGTCGTGAGGTTTCACTTGACTTGCTTTGCGAAGACTCTCCAGCTGGGCATCAATGATCACATGAGGCCTTCCGAATTTCCTCTCCAGAATGCTCCCTGCAGTGCCATGGAACTGTCCAGAATAGCCCATTCCAGAGGTTGCTGACCTTGCCTTGCCTGACAGCAGAGTCTTCAGATGGTTCATCTTCTCTGAGTCTGGTATTGGTCGCTGATCCACTATGGCAATGAACATACTAGACCACTCCGGCCATTCGAGGGTGTTTCCATCGAAGTTGTTCAACTTCAGCTTTGGTAGGCTACTGCTACCTGCGTACCCACTGTTGTATCGTAGTAAACCAGCTCTGGGGAAAACGTCTTGGCCTTCAACACTTGAGGATCGGTCTCGTGAACTGCGATATCGTGAGAAGTGACTATACCTGTTTACTTCAGGGGTTACTTCGAAGCGAGCTGTTGATCGTTCTTGTGTTAGAAGGTTGTCGATATTGCTGACCAGGACTGAGACTTCTCTCGTCTTTTGGGCCCAGTTGGAGGGTGATTTTTCTCGAACACCAGTTGATTGGGACGAGCATCATCGTTCTCTAATGCTGTTCTCTTCACTTTGCGCTCTAGCTCGCGCTCTTTCTCCAGTAGTTCGTGTTTGGTTTTCAGTTCGTTTATTTGCATTTCCAGCTCTAACTTCCTCCGCTCGAACCTTGACTGTTCTAGTCCCATCTTGTTTTCGAATATAACATCGAATTTCTTCATACTTTCCTCGCACTTTTGCTTTGCTGAAGATGTTTCCGAAACACTCTTCGTCTCTTGGCCACTTGCTGTAGCTCCACTTTGCACTGCTTGAGCAACTAGGATGTCAGTTGGGTAGTTGTTGTTGCTCTCGCTGTCGTTCGTTGCTTGGTTTGCGTTGCTTTGCTCTGCATTCATTGCTGGTTCCGTGCCTTTGCTTATATATGCAAGCCAATGGTAGTCCAAACTTGCTTTGCACTTCCTTGCTTCTTTCGGATGTTCCTCAGCAAAATTTGCTTGCTAGGGCACAAGCTTGTTTCGACGCTGCAGTTGCTTGGGTATTTCTTCTTTTAGAAGATGAACTGTCTGTTGGTAGAGGACCTTCAGTTTGTTGGGTCGATCTGAATCTTCAATTATTTTGTAGCCATTCCCTGTTTTAGTGTTAACTTCTTCCACTAAATCTTGGAACTTCTTCTCGTACCTTTGAGCTGTTGATTGAAACTCCTCTTTGCGGGTTGTGCTCGAATTGCTTGGGTGCTGTTTGCTTTTGTTTTGTTTATTCCTTTTAAGCAAGGTTAGCTCTTCAACGCTTTTTGTGAATTGCACTCGCACCTTTCTCTCTCCCTCACTGGCGTGGCGCTGTTGATTCGTTTGATTTTCATTGGGGGGGGGGGTCCTTCGGCACTCTCTTCATCAGATCGGACAGCAGTTTGCCTTTCACTGTCCGGCTCGGCGGACTAGATGTAACGGCTGCTCTCCTATCAAAGTCAAGGAAAACTTTACACCGCCCACTTCGTTTCAGCGGTTTCAAATCTGTCCGGATATTGTGTTTTTTTACAGATAACTTTTGTGAACTGTATTATCCGCTATACTGTAGATTACCGTTGCATTACTTGTTGCTCAATTACTCCTAATAACTAATTGCTCAGCTTCGCTGTATAACAAACTTGTTTCTCTCAGAATAACAAAATAATTCAAATTGAAACAACCAATTTTTTGTTGAGTTTTGTTAATAACCCAACTTATAATTCAAAGATGCAAATGCTGCTCCTAACAGATCGTTAAGGATGACTTTAAGTAACTTTCAACCAACTTTCAAGTTTGTAGCGAACCTCCTTGTTAAGGGGCGCTTTTAAAGCAACTCAGATATCATAAATCTGACTCATTTTAAAAAACAACTTTCCGTTTCTCATTTGGCTTCAATAATCACCAATATCAAAACTATGTTGGGCTTCCTTAAAGCCAGTAAGAGCAACTGACTATGCGTTTTGCACAGATTTTCTCTTACTTAGGAACTTTGTTCCTCAGAAAGAGAGTTTTGAGAATATCAAAGTTAATTCTCTTTTCACAAGTCGAAGTAAGACTTTACAATCACTAATATGATTTACAAAATCAAGACAGGATAACAAGTAATTAACCGCTCAAGAAAGTGTGCTTCAATACGCACTGTATGTCAGTTTAATATAACCAAGATTGCAAGTTTCAACTGAGTTTTGGTAGTTTTTCAAGCTCTATTTATACTGCCGTACATATCAAAATTGCATCTCTGATTGTTTGTAGATTACTATGTCGTCAGAACGTGAACACTTTTCCACACCGTCAATTTTTCAGTGTAAATTTGATGTCAAGGGACGTTTGTTAACCATATAGAAGTTTTGTCAAATATTCTGCATCAATAACAGGTTGCTTCGCAATCCAATCGCAGAGAATCTGATGCAATACTGTTAAGTCGTAGTATTGTTTTGCTGGTGATTGAGGTAGTTCGAGTTTGAGTTTCACTTCATGTATCACGATTGTGTACTAATAATAGTTTCTAAATATAAATGTTGAACAAAGTGAACAAATCTGTTTGGCTTTGATAGAATGTAGCATTAAATTTCGCTTGTCATGCTTTTCTACCTTTAAGGCTTGAAATGGCCTTGAAGCGCTATTCGATTTGGTTAATGAGTTATCAAGCTCAGCCGCAACAAAATGCAATTCCTTTTCAGTACTGATTCATGCACTGATTCATTTGAGTTTTTTTAATGTGCCACACGTGCGTTCAAACTGATTTTATAATGGTAAGACTTGAGCCAGTTATGATTTTACAATTTTCATACTTGCGCCAGTTATGATTTTAGAATTGTCATACTTGCACAATTACGATTTTTTGTTTGCCAGACTCGGGCCAAGTGTGAGTTTTATCTTGCTAGAAGAATCGTGGAAAAAGCCGGGAAAACATCAAAAGTCGCCGAAAAAACGACAAAAAAGCCGGAAAAGCGCCACAAATCGCCAAAAGAATTGTGGAAAAAGCCCTGAAAACACCAAAAATAGCCAAAAAAATGTCAAAAATGGCCGTAAATTTGGTGATATCCGTTAGGGCTACCAATTTAGCATAAAGTGGCCGGAAATGGCTTTTCCCGACCATTCAGCCACATGTTCTCCCCCGATCCCGTTTACTGGCTATTCTCCCCTGTTCCCGTTTCCCCGTCCCCACTTCCTGTTTACTGGCTATTCTCCCCGTTCCCGTTAACTGGCTGTTCTCCCCTTTTCGCGTTTCCATGCTCCCGTTTACTGCTCATAAGAGGTCTTCAGAGATTAAGCTGGAGCGTTATGCTGAAAATATGAAATCGTGGCACGTTACACAAATTTTTCTGGCGATTCAAAAGTTTCAATCAAAGAATTTTCAAAAGTGATATTAAACTTGGGAGCCAAGTATAATGCAAGTCTGATATGACTCATAGTACTGAAATTTCAATGATTCTGTACTTATTTATATAGTTAGGCTTGCGTTTGTACTGGCTCAGTACCAAAACGCACTTGGAGTGTGGTACGGGAATGCGTCCTAAATTGGCCAACATGTTTCAAATGAGAGTTTTACTCCATTTAGTTTCAGGCTTTTCAAAAGGACATTGGTTTGGTTGTGGAACTGTTAAAAACATCAAAAATCTTGTTTTTTGCGTTATGCCTGTACAAAAAAAGTTCTGCCAAAAACTCGTAAATAACATGGAAGATAATGATTAGCTATGTAAAAGCAGTTTTTTTTCAATTTCATCACTTTGTTTTCAAATGTCGACTCAAAATTGGGAACTGCTGTTTTCTTAAATCGGCCGCACAACTTTTTTTAATCAGTTTTTGCTTGCTTCTCAGTTGTGATAATAAAAAGGAAAAGCTATATAAATTCAAACGGCTTACCCAAAAAGTAGAAATTTTTAAGTTACTTTTCTAGAATAAAGTAGTTTCCGTCGTAAAATTTTTGTTTGTTGTCCTTTTCATTATATGACTGAATGAATTTTTAAAACTATATTGCTCTAAAATTTAAAGCATAGCAACAAACATCAAGCATTTCATGCAATTCCATTACAAATAAGTTTTAATCATTTTGTTCTGACTTTAACATATATGATAACCAAAAAAATGCTATAGAGAAATGTTAATGAGACGTTCGCTCACTGCGTCACCTTGTTCCAATAGTTTTCCCTCAAGTTTCTCTTTCATAAAATGTTTTCGCTAACATTTTGCTGTTGTTTTTAGTTTTTGCATTGCTGTTTAGACCTTACAAAAAATTACTTTGCAAGTCAAAACAATGGAGTCAAACTTTGTCTTCTTTAAAGAAAAAAATTTGAGTCATTTTTGTAAAATGGAAAACGTGATCTGCTTTTGTGACATAAAGGAGCATATATCGGAGTAATTCATTATTTTTTCTTAGTTTTGATCTTATGTTTCTAATTCAGCCTTTTTTGTTCAGAACCAGAACTTTTGTTGTTTTCTAAGAAGAAATAATTTGATCAAATAGTTTGATTTTTCACTTTCTACGTTTTAGCCTAAATTAATTTTCAATCATTCGATTGATCAGCCGAAAAAGTTTCTGCAAGTTGGAAATTGGGAGCTTTTTTCGGCTATCTCAAGAGCGCTTTCGCAAAGCATCTAAATTTTGAGAGTGTGATAAGCGAAAGCAAGTATGCTAATTGTGTTCTTGTTTACATTATTTCAGGTTTCAGCCTCACTAAAGAAAACCATAACTTGGGTTTCATCCGGTCGAGGGAAACCCAGGTCCCAGAAAATCTCAAAATAGGTCTTACAAGTCTTGCTCTCTGAAAAACTCATAATCAGGCCTCTGACATTTTATTTGCGGGGAAATTACTGCAATAACCAAATTGAGCCATAAAAAACTCACCCGGGTCGAGGTTTGGTGGTGAATTTTCGTAAGAAATGCGGTGAAAAAAAATAATTTTCACCGCGTATTTCTTAGATCTTTTTGCGGTGAATGGGGTGAATCGCGGTGAATTATTATTTTTCACCGCGTTCTCGGTGGCGGTGAATTATTCTTTTTCACCGCTTAATGCGATGAATTATTTTTTTTCACCGCATCTAGCGGTGAAAAAAAATAATTCACCGCTTTCTCTCAAGTTTCGCTCTTTCGTTCCACCTTTGTGTTATGTTAGGAGATAAGATCTCCACGAGCACCACGACAGGATAATTAGGTTGTTTTAGAGAAACTTGCAAGTAATTTGCTAAAAAGCTCAAAAGTTTTCTAAGAATTGTGTGGAATTATGTAATATTTTCAATATTTTTGAGTAGTTCAATTTTTTGTAAATAAAAATGAATGGACGAATAATATGAAAAATAGTGTTTTAATGATTTCGGGATTTGACGACTGAATTTTTTGGACATTCAACAATTTTCTCAATCACTCAATCAAGTTACACACCTCAACATTTTTTACAAAAATTTCCGCGTATATCCGCTCACGCCTCGACACCGGTGATAATCGAATTGATTGCATGTGTAGGGGTGGAGGGTGAGGTGATGTTGGATGGAGAGCCCACTCCCCCCAACTTCCAGCTGATCTCAGGGTACGTGGTGCAGGATGACGTTGTGATGGGAACCCTGACAGTGAGGGAGAACCTCATGTTCAGTGCCAACCTCAGACTCAGTCCAAATATCACCCAGGAGACCAAGAATCAAAAAGTCAACAGAATCATCTCACAGTTAGGTCAGTCAATTCATTCTGATTCAATTCAGAGTAGTTAACTATAGTCTAGAATTAAGCATGGAAATTGTAGGCAGTGTAATTTATTATGGTAGTGTTCTGTAATCGAAACTGTATCTACAAAGGCCTGCAAATTTGAAAACATAACCCACTAGCGTTGGACGAAATGCTAGTTTCTTTGGGAGGAAAGAGTGGGGCAAAAATAAGTGGGTGGGGCTAGAGGGGTCGCAAACCTCCCAAAACTGAGCTTCAGACAATGAAAATTTACCTGAGCAGCAGTTCCAATGAACCCTATACAAAGAAACTAGCAAAACTGAGATATCTGAACGGAATTTTAAGCCATTCGCGCTTTACAAGTTTATCCTATTTTTCAGGTCAAAAAGTCAACTGATCAGACAAAAAGACTGATCCAATATAAAGCTTATTGAACAATTAAAATTGACCCGAGATCTCACGCAAAATGATTCCTAGAAACCGACAATGCCCAAACCAACCGGCTAAAAATAGAGAAACAACAAGTTGAGTTATATTGCCTAAAAATATGTGAAAAATTTTGAATTTATAAAACTTTCTTTTTATGTTTAAAAACTAATAAAAAATCTTCAAAAAATTGTCTTCATCTAAGATAGCATCAGAGGACACAAATACTGTACATGATAAACAAACTAAAAGTACTTTAATTCTTTATAACCATTATTCGAGAACAGAATTAGTTTTTAGGAAAGAAAGAAGTTCTAGCCATCAACAAATTTGCTTCAACTAAAACAAAACTTCCAGAAACCCAGCAACAGTACAAAAAATCATTTACAAAATTTGATTTCTATAGCCTGCATTGCCTAAAATCAAAATCAATAAATAGATGGCTAGCAAAAAATTACAATATATGTCGCCTTCTATAGATCTAGGAAGTGTTTTGAAAATGCCAAATGATTTTTCAATTTCTTATCCTTAACAGTTTTAGTGGAGGAGCTGTAAATCGAATTGATGGGGGTACTTAAGGCAGATTGAAGTATAAAAGTTGAGGAGGTATCATCATCAGTGAAATTCTTCCAAATGATTTTTTTAGTTTGGCGAAGCCTCTCAGCTGCTATGGATAGAAAACTATTTCAGATCAAAAGTAGAAGTCATCATGTGATGCTAAAATCAACGAAACTATAACCAAGTTCACTTAAATGCACCCCTTGTGAAACAATGTGACCGGGTTGAAATTAGATTTAGCTGAGTGCTAAACTTTTAGCCCATTTTTAAGATTCTTAAGGGGAGGTACGTTGTGAGTGTTGGAGCAGGAGGTGGGTTGTAGTATGAAATGTATAAAAAGTGTAGATAGTATTGTTACAGGAATTGCAATAAATGGATCTAAATCCTTCTCACACTGACATGTTAACATTGAATAGTTTTAATTCCATGTCTTCAAATTAACTAAAATTAATGAGTAATGGGATCGCTTGTTACTGAGGTTTCAATCAATTCAAAAAAAATGATTTTTAACCTCACTGTTTAATAATTTTTTGTAATTCAAAGTTTTGTAAATGTGGATTTGCAATCTGTTGACATGGGGCAGTTTTGTTGTACTTTATTTTGACTGGGAAGTTTTTAAAGAGCTCTTCGCATATTTTTCACTGAAAGAAATTTTTAAAATTAATTGGGTGGTGTTTGGTCATAATTAAGTGTAGATTTATAGTAGTGCTTGATGATTGAAGTATTAGTGATGCGTTAAGAATTTTTAGTAATACTTTAGGACTGCAGGCGTGTGCTGACAGTCAAGTTGGCACCCAGCTTAGGAGAGGCATCTCTGGAGGGGAGAGGAAGAGGTGCAATGTGGGCACTGAACTCATCACCAATCCCAAAAGTACATTTCTCTCATATTTGCAAATGCAGAAAATATAGTTTCTTACATTTTGGCTGGATTTAGTCCAGGCGCAAGTGACATTTTTGGTCTAACAACCTGCCCTAATTTCAATTTTGGGAGTCTTGAAGGTTTGGGGGCATAGTCGATTACTTTCTCTGTATGCTAAAACGGCTTCATTACTCGGTTGATTTTTTGCTTGCGTCTTTTTGGCCAATTCATCATGTTGAGCAATTCTGATCAATTCTATAAATGAGATAATTATTCATGCAAATTGTAAAGAATTGGCAAGCACTGTAAACGGGGTCGTGGTCCTCCTTCAACCTCTTCACAACATTGCATTTGTTCACAATAAAGTGGCGACTTCACCCACGCTGATGTTCTCCTTCACAATAAGACAATCATCAGCAGCGTACTGAGAGGGTGGAGGGAAAAAGGGGTGCTCTTATTACAATGACGAGAACCCTAGTCAAAATTTTGATTATCGCCTGATTAATTTCGAGGTGTCTTCTGAACATATGGCTGGCTTTTGGCTGGAGCCTTGTGAGAACAAATACATTATTTCTAAGAGCCGAGAAATTGAAATTTTAAGATAACTAAATATTGAAGATGACTTACACTATGGTACCAAAAAGCTACGTACACCTGAATATTTTTTAAAAAGCAATACAAACATCAAATAATATAACATTTTGCGTTCAAACTTGTTCTCTAATAACGCGTCAATACACCTGTAGTTTTTTTAACGTCTAGTAGACAGTTTGTATAGTTTTCATTGAGGTTTTTCACGACGTCTGCGTCAATTTCATTCTAAATTTTATACACTTTCTTCTAAATTTTCCCAAAAACCCGTTTGTTTTAATAATCGTTGCTTCAAAATCGCCCATAAATTTTCAATAGGATCAGGACCTTCCACTCGTTTTCTTGGAAAAAAATTGCCAATAATCTTCGATTTATGCACAGGAGCATTATCTTGTTGAAAAATAATGTCCAGGAAATGTATTTTTTCTTCGTAATTTTTCAAAATCTTCAATCGCCGACAGCATTTAGCTTGTTTGGACACTTAAAAAGCAATTTCCGTCCATCTGATCATATTGCGCCCCAAAACACAAGTGATCGTTTGTCCGAACTCATTTTTTTTTGTTTTCTCAGGAAATCTCGTTCCATTTCTTCAAAAAAAATCTTACATTTCCGTCACTGGAGATGCGCACCCTTGTTTTATCTGTAAAATTAACATTCTCCCAAAATGAGAAAGGCTTCTTGATATTGATGCACCATTTTGAACGAAAACACTTGCTTTTCTTCTTCGAACTGACAGTTTTTGCAGCATTTTTTTGAAAAAACGCCATATTATTTGAGAATTCGTCTAACTGTGCCTCTGGAAAATGTATCGCAGCAAGAGAAATTGTTATGAACCACTCTAATACGCTCAAGTGAGTTTTTGAAACATTTTTCGAAACATCAGTAACAAACTTTTTTCCTGATTTTTTTTTACAATTGTGGGGTTCTTCCGATTTTTGGGCCTCGGAGCTGTTATTTTTCAAGTAACGTTTGTATGCATACTGTGCACGGCATCCTGATTTCAAGTTTAGTTGCTTTTGTATTTCAGACCATTAAAATTCGACATCTCGTAGCGTAACTACTTGGAAAGAACAAAGCGGTTTAACCATCTTTACTGTTTGAGCGGAGAAAGCAAGAATGAAATTACTCTTAAAACTTCTAAATTTCACACCTTTTTTCACGCCTTAACGCAATTCGTGTTTATAAAGCACGAATCATGCTTTAAAAGCATAAATCATGCTGTACGTATCTTTTTGGTACCATAGTGTATTTTTGTCTGCAAAAGTGTGACCATGGGTAATTTCGTACCAGGACCTCAGCTTGGGTATCAATTAGCAATTCGTCTCTTTGTGATTTCTAGTTCTCTTTCTGGACGAGCCGACGACTGGTTTGGATGCGTCTACCTCGTTCACTCTGACATCACTGCTGGATGACCTGGCTCAAGAGACAAACATGACTGTGATCATGTCAATCCACCAGCCCAGAGCGTCCATCTTCAAACAGATACAAAGACTTACTCTGCTATCACAAGGTGCGCTTAAATATAATACTGACATTAGGATTTACGACTGAAAAGGTAGTTCTTTATTTGATTTTTTCTTCCTTTTAATGCGCATGTCTTTTCATTTTCTGCAATACTGACTTTGCGTGTTGTTTTTTGGATATTTGTTGAAGCTTGAAACGAAAATCTTCCGCCTGATAGTGTGGCAAAATTTTGATACCAGTAAACTTTTATGTAATTTGTTTGGAAGACGATTATTATGAAATATATTGATTGTTTTTCGCATTTTTAGACCTTTCTATTGTCGCGCGATTTCGGTCCTCTTTTTGCTGATGCAGTCATTTTTAATTTATCAATATTACGATAATTAAAAAGAATCAGGCAGTGATTGATTGCGAATGGGCTGTTGAAAAAAGTGCATTTTTTTAAAAATATACGGCTAAAGGTACGTTCTGATTGAAACTTTAGGAAAAACTGTGTTCCACGGAGAACAAACTGAGATAATCGACTACTTCGCCCGACAGGGTCTCGTCTGCGAGGAGTTTGACAACCCAGCTGACTTCCTGTTAGACATGGTGTTACTGCACCAGCCTGCTCTTGGAGTGGAAGGCAGGATCCCCTCTGAGGATGACCCCCAAGTACAGATCTGGGATCTGGCTGATGCATTTAAGGAGTCGGAGTACAACCAGAGACATGTTGAGAGTCTACTCGATTCCATCAAAAGTAGGCACAGTTTGTTACCCGGGTCAGGTGTCAGAGATATTTTAGCCAATTCTTTGTAAGAAATGAGCTGACAGCGCTGAAATTGTGTAAGAAAGGCGCTAAATGTGCTCCAATTCGTTGAACCGTTATAAAATCAGCGCAATTTCAACTCCTTTTTTGCATAAATTATGAAATTCTCGCAGAATTTTGAAAAGTTTTGAAATTTTTAAAATCTGGCATTGTTTAGTGAGAAACTCGCACTCTCAAATCTGCCCGGCAGAGATCTGACATCGTAAAGTTTGAACCAGTATTTTGCGGTGTTTTATGAGAGATTTTAGTCAAAATCGGTCTTGCCGTCAAATTGCATACTATTATTTTTGCGTTTAGTTCGCCACGGAGGTCTTGCATTTTGTTTGAAAGCGTCTATAAGGCTACACATTCTTTACGTTCACTGTAACAATTAACATTATCAGATTTCATTGAAGCATTGAAAGATGATCTAACGGAAACTTAGCTAGGTTAATATTGTGTTAGTTTTCAGAGTTATATCGATAGAAATGACTCAAGCAAGCGTTTACCACTAATACGAATTATACAATTTTTTTTAGTAAATATGATTAAAAATGTATTTTAAAAGTTGGTTGTTTTTTTTAATGTGCATTTTTTTAGCAAAAGATAAAATAAACAAGGACCACCTGCGAACAAAGAAGAAGATCCGTCCAACATACCAGACATCTTTCTGGACCCAATTGCACTACTTGACACTGCGAGGTCTGCGCAATGTGGTCAGGGACTCCTCAGCTCTCAACAGCCAGATAATATTCGCCATTTGCTTCGGATTTCTCATGGCTCTCATCTACGCCAACGCTGGAAGCAACCAGAGAGAGTTAGTTCAAATTATATTTATCACCTGTCTGTGTGTGGTGTAACTCTGGGAAATTTTTATATTTTACTTGTTCTTTTTGTTTTTTTGTTCAGTCAATTTTCGACGATCGATATATTCATTGTACAGGATACTGAGTGGTATCGTTAGAAAGCTTGTCAATCATAGAAAGTTAAATTAAAACAGTTTTTTCCATTTATCTTTCTCTGAGGAGTTACGGATGTTTAAATGTTTGTGAACGTTAGCCGAACTTCTGTTTTGTTCACCTTTTTCGTACTTTTTGCTTAAATTTTGATCATTTTTTTGAAATGATAAAAATTTTTGAAAATGGTTTCATTTGATTGACTTTTTCAGACAGAAGAGAGTTGGTGAACTGTTTGAACCCTCTTTTTCGCAAAGTTTTTGGCTAAGTTTTTGAAAATTCTGCATTTTTTCCTTTTTTCCCAAAAAAATGGCATCGAATATGCCTATTTGGCCCACTTTTTCCACTCTGATCAGTGGTTCAGACCTGAAAACTGCTGAAACAATCTTCTTTTACTCAGATTTGGGCTAATTGTCCCTCCGGTTCCTAAGAAAAAATTGTGGAAATAACATTTTTGAGGTGCTTCGTTTAATTAAACCGATATTTACAAAAAAGGTTTTAAAAACTGGTTTTATAAAAAAAAACAATGATTTTTTTGAGATTTACCAATTTCAATTTTTTTTTTCGTAATTTTTAAGTGTACTCTCGTTAAAGAGAAAGGTATCATTTGTTTTCAAGCAGATTATTAATTGTTTTTTTAAAAAATTTAAACAATTTGTTTTTTGGTGTTGATACTACGAGTTTTCGTAAATTTTCTGTTTATTTTTTTTGAAAATTTTCCAAATTTTTAAGTCCTTTTTTGTTGTCTTGTTCCCTAAGTCATTTTAATGGCACATTAAAAAAAGTCGCATATCACATTAATGGCGTTGTAATAAGGTGCAATTGGTTGTATTCATCTTTTTAATGGATAGGTTTTGATCTTATAGGCTTCGAGACCGTTTCCTCGCAAAATTGAAATGACTTTTTGTTATTTGCCTGTATTTGATCTTTTGTAGTTTTATGACATTCCAGATATTGACAGGGTCTCAATGGTTTTACATGAAGATATAAATGAAGCCATTAAAAGGTTTAATTTGATATCTAGTTGCTTTCATGACCTGGAATTTTGATTATTTTGGAAAAGTGTACACTTACTTTCTGACTTTGTCTATTTTCTTTTCTGTCTAATTGTTGTTTATTCTCTATAAAGACAGCTCCCACATTTTTTTGCAAAAGTTTTTATTTCCAAAAGAAAAAATGATTAAACATTGAGTTTTGATCCTACTTAATGCTTGTTGTTTTTATTTGATTTTGCTGTTTGTCTTGTCTCTTACTCTACTATTTTCGAAAAATAAGTGATTTTCAAAAGTTTTTTATTTCTTCCTCATTTGGTTGACAATTAAGTCAAAAACGTGACTGAGCGGGGGGGGGGGTCGGAACATTATGTACGGCCGCACTTTAACGAGCCTCCTTGTTTCTTTTAAGTAAATTTAATTTTTTTTTAAATTTTTGAATTTTTTGAACAGAAGTTTTGTTCTCGTTCTTTTTTTTCACGGTGTCACAAACAAATTTTACTCTTTCTATTGTACGATGACTGTCGATATTTAGTATTGTTAGACTACTATAACGGTCAATTGCTACGACTAGTCTTACCAGTTATCTGTTATTTAATTTACGCAATTTACTCATCTATTGACAAAGCTGTCAGCCTAAATACACGCATTAATTTCGTTCACATTGGTAGCTGATGACAAATTCTGCGTAATGGGTTGGTAAAATAAACTTTTTCTGGAAAAGTACTGCTGTGAAACAACCTCTGAATTGATTTCTGGTGTGATTTAGTATGCCTTCAAGGTTATTTACTTAACAGTAAAAATACAGCTAAAAAATTGACAAAAATAATTGCAGCTAGCTAACTTCATTAAAAAAATACTTTCAAAATCGCTCCATAATCTGACGGCGCTAATCTTTTTTCTTTCGAAATTATTTTCAAATACTGCAGTGTTCTGAAAGACCTCAGTCTTCAAAGACTTTAGATTTAAAATAATTAAGTTATTCTTCAGCTTACAAATTGTTCACCGGACGCTTTTTTAGCTAACAAAATTTTATAATTAAAAATAAGATATTCTCAATTTCACTGTTGATTTTAGCCCCGATGGATTCATGGACAGATATGGTTTCTTCATGTTTCTGTCCCAAAATATCATCTTCGGATCTCAATCAGTCCTGGAAATATTCCGGTCTGAGAGGGTCGTTTTCCTCCACGAGAGAAGCAACGGGTTCTACCGTTCCAGTGCCTACTTCATGTCCAAACTGGTGGTCGAGGTCATATTTGTGAGAAGTTCTACAATTGTGATCTACTCGCTTGTAACTTACTGGATTATAGGTCTGGTTAACAGACCTGAGAACTTTTTTATCTTTGTCTTGTGCATGTGGACTTTGATGTTTGCGGGGGTGTCTCTGCTTCTGTGTGTTACAATCAGTTTCAACAGTGTTCAGGTGAAAATTAGGATCAGATTAAGATATTATTTTGTTCAACAATATTAGTGGATTCCAGATTGAGCGGTCTACTTTATGAAGAAAGACAGCATCTATAGAGGTCTTTATAAAAGTTCGAACCATTCCGAGTTTTCATCCATTTTAAAGTTTTATGATACTTGAAAATGTAGGCTCAATTGTTGATTAATAAACTAACGAGAGCTGAATTATCCGACATTTCTTGATAATTCTTTATGATTCATGGTAAATCTTGATAATTCGTGCTAAATCTTGAGGTGAATATCCGAGCTATATTTATATGGTCGACAAAACTAGTAATTAAGCGGTCGAATCAACACCGCATCATTGGTTGATTCCGATCGTTTTGGGTTGCCCTAGAACTTCAGATGTAAAAATATAGGTTGATCAGGGCCGTTTTAACCACGGCGTCCTCCAAATTAATGACCGGATGGTTTTTTATGAAGTTTGTCTAGAAAAGATCAGATTCTCTTGATATATCTATCAACTACGCTTTCACTGTTTCTGAGGGAATCTTTGTTTGCTAGTTATGAAACAGGTGAAAGTCATGAAAGTCACATAGGAGGACAAAAAATATGAAAGTTGTAGAATGGCAATTTATAAAACCCTCTTCTGAGCTGTTTGAAAAAAATTAACCCTTTCAAGACACAAAATTACTTTATGTTTTTTTTCGAGCTGGCTGCCTTGACTGCTGACTATAGCTGGTAATGATTCCAATTTTTCCTATACAAGAACGGGAGATGACTTAACTTAAATATTTTTTAAAAAGTATATTGATTTCTTTCATTAAGAATTAACAGAATACTTGTTGTCTAAGCACTTTTGTCTAAATATTCTAACTTTTAACTACTTTTGTTCTACAGTGCTCTTGTGTCACTTATATTTTTTAAATCAAACTATTATGTCACATTCTCACTTTTGACTCTATCCCATCTCCTAAGAATATTTGGTATATGAAAAAGAGCTGAGGCAATTAATAACGAAACCCTCAAAATTATTTTTAAGCATACGGGACGAACGTGCTTTGAGGAAAACCGTGGGACAAAATATTAGTTCCAGTTAAAATTTAATTTGTGTCTCTATTTTGTGGTCCAGATTGTTTACGTAATGAGTAATTTTGCTTTAAACGTAAGAACTGAATCTTCCGTTCATTGAAAAAACTGAAATTGAAATGCTTCGGAAATATCATCAACATTTTCAACAGGTCGCTCAACTAATGACAACGATTCCAACGTTGGTCTCGTCAATATTCTCTGGGCTCTTTATCAACATCGACACCCTCCCGCCCTACCTATCCTGGTTACCCTACGTAGCCCTGGGTCGCTACCCTATGATGATATGGTCGACCAATGAGATGGCAGACCTCACCTTCTTTGGAACCCAAAACGAGACCCTATATTACCCAAATGGAACATCCTACTGGGTAGTATCAACGTACAATATAACTGGAAGAACAAAGTTACAGGAGCAAAATATCTCAGCGGATCCTTCCAGTATATGGATCAATGAAGGCATCTTGATCGGAGTTACATTTGTCATGTTTGCTTTATCTTTCATACAACTAACATTGCTGAAAAAGCGCAAATAACAAGATAATCGTTAATTAATCAAATTTTTCGTTATAATTATCGTTATGTAATCTTACGTCAAACGAGTTTTATTACTTATAATAGCTTGGTGTAATCTTCTCAGTCGCAGTGTATAGTAAGCTAATTTTTTCCCAGATACCAGTTTATTACTGATTTTTATTGAGCACTAATATTCTTTTTAATGACAGAGTTATTTTTAATGTCATAAATTTAAATTTGAGGCCAATTATGGGGCCGAGTCCAAATTTGGTCTCCAATATACACACCATTTTACAAAATAAGTAAGATATAATCTTCCAAAACACTGATTGTATTAAATCAAGAAACTAAGTTATATCTATTTGTACGAACTATTAATACTTATATATGCACACCCCATTTTACAAAATAAGTAAGATATAATCTTCAAAAATACTGATTGTAATGAAACAAGAAACTAAGTTATATCTATTCGTACGAACTATTCATACTTATATGTGCACACCCCATTTTACAAAATAAGTAAAATATAATCTTCAAAAAAACTGACTGTAATTAAACAAAGAAAAATAAGTTATCCATTCTTACAAACTAAAATGAACTATATTATCCTATATGTAACAGATTTCAACACATACCGAGAGCATTCAACTAATGTTTATTTGCCTTATTCAAAACTCTACATACCAAATAAAAGTTCACACGTTACTGATTGATAATTGAGAACTAATTTCGAAGAGGAGATTAAAATATATTCAGGCCTCCTGTATTTTTTTGAAGTAAAACATGTAAATTATTCTGACTATAACCCACAAGTTAATTATCCACATGCCTTCAAATAATAAAAAAATAATCACAGTAATTAGTATTGTTATTATTATTATTATAATCTGTTTGTTCTCATAGGATTTGAACGCTTCTATTTATCTTTTAACGGATATTTTCTTGTGCTGATCGAGCAAAAAAAAATGGCTGAATTGAAAACTCTGAAAAGAATTGTATATTTGATTCGTTAAATGATATCTAGTGGTAAAATTTTCAAAAAAATGGAATTGCAAAAAATTGTTTAGTTTGTTTTGTTGACAATAAGACAAAACAAGGAACAGAGTGTTGATCATCTCTTTGCTTTGATCATTTCTGCAACTCCATAGTTTTAAATCTAACTCAAAACCGAGAAAACGAGTTGAATATTTCTAGCTATCGCTGTTCTCTTCCTCAGAAATGGTGAATACTAACAATAAATCAAAGAACATTCCGTGGATGAAAGACCTAAAAACAAATTACGTATTTAGTTTGAGATAAAAAATGAGGAAATCAATTGTTTGTTAAATTAATCAGACAATCAGTTTTTAGATATCTACCTTACCATGACAATGATCCCCATTTTTCACTCCTTGGAAGTGTTATAGAAAGTTGTCCTGACTTTTGAATTCTTGTTTCCACAATTTGGCCACCGACCGCTGGATTGTGATACATTTTTTAAAATTGACCAGTAGGCAAAATTGCCCCAATTGGCAAAAAAGCAAGGAAAAAATAGCAGTTTCTCAAAATTACTATTTTGCATTTCCCGCTTGTAGATTTGGAAATGAAATAAACTGAAAGAATAATCGATGATGAAAAACAGCATCCAGATGCCAACAATTGTTGTGCTCGAATAAGTTTCTTGCCCTTTAGTTGAGGTTTCTAGATGCAAACTCATTTCGATTCACTTTGAAAAATTGGCCTCATGAAAAATTGAAGAAACATTTTAATTTTTTATGGCAGCAAAACTTGTTTTCGTCTTTTGATTAAAAAAGTCGGGCTACATTATATATAATTAAATTAAGACATTATGCTGCACTCATAACTAAAGCAATATAAAAAAACATCTAACAGATACAGTTCAAACGTTTTAATGATGACGTTTTTACGAAGGTCATAAAAATGTGAGACAGACAAAATAATTAACAGATTGAAGCTTTGCAATTTATGAGAAATAAAACTTCAGAGAGCATCTATCTCTCAGAAAATTATCAACCGCGTTGCGATTTTTGACTGGAAGAAATAACTGAAGACAATATAATAGGAAAATTGCAATCATCAAAATAACAGAGCTTTGAGGTAAAAGTGTGAGTATGAAACTTGAGTCGCGCACTGGGGATGCCAGACCGACTTGAGTGGCACTCTGGGTGTGCCAGACCTCACTTGGGTCGCGCACTGGGATTATCTGACCAACACTTTTAACTGTTGATGTAGTAGTGATCATTGGTATAATGTATTAATTTCAGAATAGTAGTCACTTTTTAGTCTGGTTTTTGCTTTTTTCAGTAAAAAAAAACATTAGATAAAGATAAAATTTCAACTGAACAGCAAATAACAAAATTTAATCTTTACCGTGGTCTTTGATGTTAATCATGTAAATCCAGAGTCTTGGCTGGGTTCTGATCAGACTGCCAAGACCGCAGTTGGTGCTCTGAGCAGACAGTGCTGACTGTGGATAACGTCCTGATCAGACTATCCAGACCAAATTTAGTGCCACCAGACTCTGTAGAGCGGTCGCGGTTTACCCCCGGTACGTGACCCACGTTGGTCTAATCAGGGTTGGCTTGGGTCGCGCACCTTGTCCTGGGATTTCTTTAAAATGGGTTTTAAAAGCGAACTTGTTCTAATTGTAGGTTTTGTTCAGCATTTTTTGAGCAACTTTTCTATGACAGTTGTGACATCTCGAAATGGACAAATTTTTGACTCGGAAGAATTACAGTTACGGTCTTATTCGCTCACAATTGTTACTATTAGGGTTTGCTGTTTATTTTTAAGATACAAAGGTTGCATGCAAAATTATCATATGTTATGCTAATATCATATCCGAGCATATGTTATGGGATCTTTTGTTAAATCATGTTATGAACAACAAACGAACTTGATTATATTGAATTCGATGTTGTTGGACATTTTGAAAGATAATTCTGAAAGAGCTAATACTTGAGACAAGTTCAACTGACATCAAACAATTTTTCCAGTTACTTTAAGAAAACGTTCCAATACCACTGAATACTCCAGTTGGCCTACGTCGTGATGTTCAGCTCCCGTCCAAAAGTTACCATCCGTACCAAACAAATCCTAGACCTAATTGGCTATTAACCAGCCAAATATAGAGCTGAACAAGGCGGCTCGGTAATGTGGGTTTGCACATCATAAGTCTATTGTTACCCCTGTAAATGAAGAAGTGATAGGACATTTTTTAAAATTCACATAGTGCTGGAGAACAAGCGGTAAAAACTGTAATAAACTTAAACCACCAAATGAATTAAACAACGCCTAATCTCATAGTCTTATTAATTCCATTAATAAGACTATGAGATAACATTAAATACCGGCAAAACTTGTTATGAACCTTTGGAAAAAAATTATAGTCAAAATGGCATGAGATGAAATATAAAATAAACAAACTAACTTGTTCTTGACTACAAAGCAGACTGAACTTGTCCGTAGTCAGGCTAGATAACACGTCGACCGACAAAAAGAAGAATTAAAGGGACAAAGTACTAAAATCCACTGCATTTTTTATACGAATAACTTCGAAAACAATAAAAACCGTCAGCTCTCAATTTATACAAAATTTAGATTTATTTTCATGCAACTCCCCACTCATATATATCTTAGAAGCCAAGGGAACCAGTCCTTAATGAGACTGTGGCGACTTTCATTAGTTGAAGCCATACACAGCGTTGAAGCAAACAGAACCATAAGCAATTAACTTAAAAGATTTTAATGTTCAACTGTGTCTCATTGAAATTTCAATAGGCTCTGGTTTAAAAATTGCTATGTGAGAAGACAACAAAAAATCACAAAATTTGAAAGGTATTGAAAAATTACAAATATTTGTAATGAAAAATCACAGTGCCATAGCCACAAAAACCATCAGACAAAACAAAAAACAAAAACGAAGAAAATACTTGTCTCGCAAGAATGTGGATGTGAAGTGTCAATAATGAGACTAAGTTTGTAGTTCATATAAAAAACAAGAAGAGCATGGTACAAAATCATTAAGATATTCGTGATAACCAAATAAATTGAAAATTATAAATTCCATTAACTGTCGACTGAAAAATAACAATAAATACTTATACCTTAATTACGAAGCAATTGAGGCATGCTCTTAAATTGAATATGTCATATGACTAAAAAACATCGATTAAAGGCAGAAATTGAATATTCAATTACCATTGGGAAAATTTTGGAATAGTAAGTCATTCATTAAGAACACTATTTATGTTCAACTGCACTAACTTCCACGCCAAATGATTCTGTCATTGATGTTGTAATGTGTTAATAGACCAACGTAACTGAAAAATTGTGCAAAGTCTCAAAAATTACAAAATTCTTATGAAAAATTGTACCATGAAAGTCAGAAACTAATAACTCAAATATAAAAATGATATACATATCGAATTATGTTTATTGATAAAGAGGATGAGACTTTCCAATAATGAGGCTAAAATTGTATTAGAGTTCAGAAACTGCCAGAAACTCTTATAATGACAACAGAATCAAATTTATAGGAACAATCAATAACCAACTGAAAGCATTAGATTGTTTTTATAATAACTAATTCGGTAGCCAAATAGATTTTCTATCAATGTAACGAAATCATATGAAAGAGCCTTTTTCGGAGCCAGAAAACGGCTTTAGTTTCTGTAAACGTAATATTTGTTTAATATTTCTCATTTTAACCTAAACATGTTCTCTCTTTATCTGATATCTGTATGAAAATCGACTTTTCTTTAAAAGGCTTAAAGAAACAAAAAATGGGAATTTTTTAAAATATACTGCGCGCCCCACAAAAGTTGGAACTTGTTAATTGTGAACAACAATGATGAGACAAAAACTGTCCTTAAGATCACTTAGTGTCTATAAATACAGGTTATTGTTTCAATTTTTTTGCGTTACACACAATTTGGCAGAAAATTTTGATACATCAAAAATAAATGATGCGTTATAGGTAATTACTGATTTACATTAGCAAGAAGCTGGCAAAACTTCAATTCCAGAAACGTTTTCTCAGGAACCAAAACTAAAATTAACGCTCATCTGAGTAAATTGAAAGACCGTTTCAGTGGTTTATAGCTCATTAATTCCCGCATATTTGCATAAAGAGGGCAAACGAATAGTTTGCAAAAACTTTATCAGGGTCATGAAAATGATGAGCTTATCTCCGGAAACCTAATCTTTGTTCAATTTTACTCCTTTGAACCTAAACAGGACCTCAAAGTCTGAATATCTACATGAAAACTGATCTCTCTGCAAGTGCCAAAAAAGTGCGGAAAGTTTTACAAAAAAGAAAGCTCCCAAAAAGAATTCAATTTTTTTTGTACAATCTACATTGAGACAAAAACTGGTCTTTCATTCACTGCACGTTCAATTTTTATTTTACAAAATGTTTGTGTTAAACATTTCTAAAAAATATAAAGGTTTATATAAAATTTGGATAAACATCCATTTAAATTAGCGAAAGGCGGGAAAAATTTGACTTCGAGAAACAAAATAAAAATTGAACTCATCTGAACAAAAAAAATTTCTCCCACCAGATTTTAGGTTTTATTTCCGGATCACTAGTACGAAGTGAGCTAAAGAAGCATATTCGGTGACATTTTTCTTGAAAACTTGTGGAACTAAACAAAAACTTGAGCACAAATTGCAGCGAAAACTTGGTTCAAACAGCTCAACAGCCCTCCTCTGTCTTAAAATATATAAACAAAAACACTTTTGTTGGAAGTTTGCAAAATTGATGAAAATTTGTGGAAAAATATTAACAAAAACAACCGTTTTCACTCGAATATTCACACAATAATTGAGCCCAGGTCTAGATACAGACTTATGAAAAGACAATTGTCGACCAAAATATGCTATGAAAAGACCATACTCGACTCATTTAAGCTATGAACTTGATTTGATAGCTTGCGGACTTTAGCTTGACTCAGATTTTTCGCAAAAGACTTTGGCTGGTCCAAAAATTTTACAACATTTTGGCTTGACCCAATGTTTGCAAACAAAGTCGAGTTAAAGTTTATCATGGGTCCATCATTGGTCTTTTAATGGGTCTGCTTTTTTGCCATTAAATTTTTTGTGCAATATTGCATGTAGTGTAGTTAGCATGTATGTTGCCTCATCTTTTACGATTCAGAAGAACCACAAATTAGCTTATAATTTTGGAAAGGAAAACAACCTAACAACGCCAAAAATTTGATATGGCTAATGGGACTAGGACCAATACACTTAAGCTAGCTGGTTTCATTGAATCAATTAAAGTGGTGAAATACTCAAGCTGCGATAACTCTTTATCTTAAGATTTGAACAAAACTCTTAAGGCTTCAGGCAGTTTTCCAACTGATTCTTAAGATGGACTGCTCTGGTGAAAAAATTTTAGTTTTGCTCCGGTTCTGCTTCTGTATGTACAAAAGCAGAAAATAAAAATTTCGAATTCTGAAAAAAAACAGTCTTATAAAAAGAGTAATAGCTCACTCATGAAATGGCTTTAACTCGACTTTGTTGGTTATGAAATGACTATTGGTGGACCCATGAAAAGACCTTAGCTGGACTTTCTTCATTATGAAAACACGTTAGTTCAACCCATGAAAAGATATTAGCTCGACTTCAACCAGGAAGCTCGACAGTGTAATTATAGTCAATATTACCCCCCCTACTAGACTCTTAAAGTCTTTTCTTAAGCCGAGGCCTAGGCTTGGGAAATCTCGATAACTCCTCGGAAGCAATGAACTTAAAAAAAATCAAAGTTATTTGATATTTTAGGCTGGATGAGCGTTCTAATGATACCACTTACAGCTGTACAATGAATACGTCAATTGGCCAAAATTGATGGAACAAAAAAGTATTCAAGTTGAGCATATAGTTCCTCCCCTACAAAGATGGGGTTGGCACAATGTATAGGTGGCTAATAGAGGATGCGTGGACACATAAGATATGAAAAAATGTTCATCCAAACAGTGCTAAAATGTGAAATTTTATTTTTGAAAAGCATTTGGTGCCTGATTATTTAGAGGATAGATAGCTCTTGTACGCTATCAGTAATTCCACGTGACGGCAGCTATCACGTTGATCACCTCTGCGCCTTCTATGATGCTTGGGGGTCTAACTCTTGGATTGCATGATATTTTGCTCCCAGTCCACTCAAAGCAAAGGAGTCGTTCGATGCTAGGTTCAATGGGGGCGGGTGGTTCAGTGAGCAAATCCTTCAATATTTCCTCAACTGCAACGAGAGTGTTGTCTCGGCTGCCGTTTTTGCAGTTGTGCCTAAGTTGTGATTGCTGATAGGGTTGAATACTCTCATCTTTGGCCTTTTCAAGCGCGCAGATTGATCGTGTTGCTGTTCAGTATGTTAATTGAGATTTTGAGTTTCTGTTGGTTCACCCGTTTGTCTTAAACGAGAAAAATGTACCACTTTTGCTGGAAATTTGCAAAATTGATGAAAATTTGTGGAAAAATATTAACAAAAACAACCGTTTTCACTCGAATATTCACACAATAATTGAGCCCAGGTCTAGATACAGACTTATGAAAAGACAATTGTCGACCAAAATATGCTATGAAAAGATGTTACTCGACTCATTTGAACTATGAAAAGATTTTAACTTGATTTGATACATTGCGGACTTTAGCTCGACTCAGATTTTTCGCAAAAGACTTTGGCTGGTCCAAAAGTTTTACACAATTTTGACTTGACCCAATGTTTGCAAAGAAAGTCGAATTAAAGTTTATCATGGGTCCATCATTGGTCTTTTAATGGGTCCGCTTTTTTGCCATTAAATTTTTTGTGCAATATTGCATGTAGTGTAGTTAGCATGTATGTTGCCTCATCTTTTACGATTCAGAAGAACCACAAATTAGCTTATAATTTTGGAAAGGAAAACAAGCGTAACAACACCGAAAATTTGATATGGCTAATGGGACTAGGACCAATACACTTAAGCTAGCTGGTTTCATTGAATCAATTAAAGTGGTGAAATACTCAAGCTGCGATAACTCTTTATCTTAAGATTTGACCAAAACTCTTAAGGCTTCAGGCAGTTTTCCAACTGATTCTTAAGAGGGACTGCTCTGGTGAAAAACTTTTTAATTTTGCTCCGGTTCTGCTTCTGTATGTACAAAAGCAGAAAATAAAAATTTCGAATTCTGAAAAAACAGTCTTATGAAAAGAGTAATAGCTCACTCATGAAAAGGCATTAACTCGACTTTGTTGGTTTTGAAATGACTAATGGTGGACCCATGAAAAGACCTTAGCTGGACTTTCTTCATTATGAAAAGACGTTAGTTTAACCCATGAAAAGATATTAGCTCGACTTCAACCAGGAAGCTCGACCGTGTAATTATAGTCAATATTACCCCCCCTTATTGGACTTTTATAGTCTTTTCATAATCCGAGGCCTAGGCTTGGGAAATCTCGATAACTCCTCGGAAACAATGAACTTCAAAAAAATCAATTTTATTTGATATTTTAGGCTGGATGAGCTTTCTAATGATACCACTTACAGCTGTACAATGAATAAGTCAATTGGCCAAAATTGATGGAACAAAAAAGTATTCCAGTTGAGCATATAGTTCCTCCCCTTCTAAGGTGGGGTCGGCACAATGTATAGGTGGCTAATAGAGGATGCGTGGACACATAAGATATGAAAAAATGTTCATCCAAACAGTGCTAAAATGTGAAATTTTATTTTTGAAAAGCATTTGGTGCCTGATTATTTAGAGGATAGATAGCTCTTGTACGCTATCAGTAATTCCACGTGACGTCAGCTATCACGTTGATCACCTCTGCGCCTTCTATGATGCTTGGGGGTCTAACTCTTGGATTGCATGATATTTTGCTCCCAGTCCACTCAAAGCAAAGGAGTCTTTCGATGCTAGGTCCAATGGGGGCGGGTGGTTCACTGAGCAAAGCCTTCAATTTTTCCTCAACCGCAACGAGCGTGTTCGCTCGGCTGCCGTTTTTGCAGTTGTGCCTAACTTGTGATTGCTGATAGTGTTGAATACTTTCATCTTTGGCCTATTCAAGCAGGCAGATTGATCGTTCTGCTGTTCAGTATGTTAATTGAGATTTTGAGTTTCTGTTGGTTCACCCGTTTGTCTTAAACGAGAAAAAAAGTACTTGATTTTTATTAAATAACTTTCCTGTGGACAAAATGTTCTGAAATGTGGCCAAAAAAAGTCCAAAAACGATTTCTAAAAGAATAAAAAGTTAAGATTTTTTGGTCAAGTTCAACATGCGGAGTGCTTCAATTTGTTGCCACATGTTTGTCTCAGCTGTCCTCAAAAATAGAAAGTTGTCTGAGCAAAAATGGGATTGGTATCACATAGTTTTAAAAAAAAAGTGGGAACAATTAATTTCTTTCAAAGTTTGAGCTATATTCTCCCAACATTGATGGACAACAATGAGGGCGCGGAGAAATGTGACGGTGGCCGTTAAAAATAGTGACGAAATTTTCGCACATTTTTCAGCGCTTGCTCAAAATCAGCTTTATACTTTCTCGCTTGAAATTAAAAAGAAATTATTTTCATATAATTCAGAGACTCTATTGCTTTTGAGCAGTGATATGTGTGGTTGATAAACTGCTAATTGGTTTTTTTTTTATATCCGCAAATAGTATTGCGAGGGAGTTTGTTTTTCAAAATACGAAAAATAGATGTTGCTGAATGCGACCCCAAAATTGATGATTTTTGAACAAATCGCATTCTATGTAGCGATTAAAACGTTCAAACGTGTCATTTATGGCGGCCCCAAATCTTACGTTCTTATTCATCACAACGAGAGATTGGTTTTCAGAAAAAAGCTATGTCTTTAGGCAATAACTTTTCCCTTAACTGAAAGAACAGGAAACTATTAAGGTTTTTACTGCCAGCCCAGAACGACATGGTAATTAAAAAAACAGACTTTTCTTTAGTTTGGAAAATTAGTTTGAAACATTGTAGCAATTTGACCTTAATTTTTAAACCGATTTTAAATACCCAAAAGTGTTGTTTTATTGGGAAGATAAAATCTTTTATTTGAATTCATGCTTAGAATAATGTCAATAAATGCCCGTATGATTGGTAGATAGTTTTTTTTGTATAACCTTTTGGTTATCTATTCTAATTTTCTTGATTTGAAAAAAATCAGAAATGGATGATTCAAAAGTACATTCATACTTTTGTTTTCTTTTCGCTGTTTGTCCCTTTTACTGACAACCAAGTTGTTAACTCTTAAAAAGTTCGTTTGCTCTTGAATTTTATCTTATCTAATTCGTTTAAGAGCTGAATTCTTCAAGTAAATTGCTTTTGGTGCACGCTAATATTGGCATTAGTTACTCGCTTTGAAAATAAGATTCACAGGATTTATTATCGCATGTATTAAACCCCAGTTTGATGTTCGTAAGTTTAAACGTAGAGAGCATGATTGCTTGCTAGCTAAAAAACGTTAAAACGGCAAACTAGCATTCACGTATTTAAATAACTAAATGCTCAAATTGGTCAAATGACGCAGAGCTGTTACGTAACTCAAACAGCGCTGTCGTTGATCAAATATATATGATTAAAAATATCGGAAAAATCCGACGCAAAGTAGGTGAGTTTAATACGAGCGAAAGCTTTAATTTTTGAACAAAACTAATAAATGAGCTCATTTCTGATTACCGAAAGTAAAGAAAAAAGGCTAAGAGTTATTGAAACAGGTGGTTTTGAAAAGCAAATCAAAATTTGGCTTCGGTGTTTTTTTTTCAAAGCAGCGTGTTCTAACTTGCCATTCGCTGATAACTTTAATCAATTTGAATTAATTTACCGCTGTTCATTTCGCTGCTAATTTGGTCAAACATTAAGCAACAAGCTTTAAGCTACAAATTTCTCGATATTTTAATTTAAAAGCAAAACAACGACTATTCTTGTCCATAATCGAAAAGAAACTATTCTTTTAATAAATCATTTTTATTTTACGTTTTGTAACAATTTGAAAGCGAGTGCTAAAAGTTAATAGATGCAAATATGGCCAACTGAGTTTTGTAAATTACTGGTAAAATTTATTTTAATTAGAATTGCTTCAACAAAAGAACATTACAAACAAAAGCTATCAAGTCATTTGATAGCTCGAAAGCTAGTCGCGCTTGATTTCTGAAGACTTTACGTTGGTAACAAGTTAGTAGATTTGCCAAACTGAGAGTAAAGTTACAAAAGCGAGCGAGAGCCAGCGAGTGATATCAAGTAACTAACCGAAACACCCGAACAGAGATCAAAAGTTCAGAGCCGCAAACATGCCTCCCAGAAGTATCGAGGAAGATTTTGGCGACAAGGGGGATGGCACATATGGCGAGGTCGAGGTGAGGAACAGAAATTGATTTATTATAAATCACGCTGGCCCTCGGTGCTCTTTGATAGCAACTGGAAAATTGGAAAATAAGAAAAAAAATAAGAAAATAAGCCAACAACTTAATAACAACAGTTGTAAGGGCTGGAAACACCAGTGACAATTTGACCAATTAGATTTAGGAAGTCTGCTAAATTTCGCATTTTTTTGTGACTGAGCCCCGCATTTTTGCTCCTTTATGCGAAGCATTGCTGGTGTGGGATGTCCCGAAATCTGACATTTATCGTGCAAGATTTTAGCAACAAGCCTTCAATGCTCTCTTGTAAGGCTGTTTTAAACGGTTAAAAAACGAGGAAGTGAGTCCGTTATAAAGGCGCTTCTCAAGAGCACGTTTAAGTTCATTAGCCCACCCCACCCACTGCAGTGATTTGATTTACTATTGGCTCTGAAATACAAATATGGTTTGAATATGGTTTGAATGCCACTCACGGAATCATGCCAGCATTCCTGTTTTTATTCAGGGAGGTATTGTTTTGTTATCGATGAAATGCAGTTAACTGCTTCGACCGGGAACACCAAAACAGTTTTTTTTTGTGGTTCAGAACGCAATTTATTCGTAAATAACATTTGATTTTGGATAGTTCATATTTTTCGAGAAACAAAAACACTATTGAAAAACAACTTGGTTTCGAAAATTCGTTTCTTCAGGTTTTTATATGCTCTAATATTGGACAACAATACGACAAGCTTGTCGAAAAATTGATGCACTCTCTAACTCTGTGTGGCCAATCACAACAATTATGACAAAATGAAACTCAAAAGATTCCGATATTCAAAAATTCACAAATATTAAAAATATCATGAAAAGGCCAGCAAGAACGCTCACTGTTTGTAAACTTCATATCGAAACAATTGGTATCAATTAATAAACATTAAATGAACATTTTATTCGAGGATTTAGTCCTTACAAAGCGATTTTTACGCGACTGGACAACTGTGGACTGATTTTGGTGGCATTAGCGTACAATTTAGAACCAATTAGTAATTGTTATAGCATTGAGATTTAGAGATCAATCATGTGCAAGAACAGAATTTTCGTTTGTCATCAAAAATTACCTAAATTTGCAGCCGAATGTCTAATAATTCCAGGTTTTACTGGCTCTTCGGGCAAATTTAAACTTTTTCGGGATTTCGTGACATGTGACAACATTTTGACTTTTGTGAGAACATGATTTTGTTTTGCAGGACACAAGTGTGAGAATTGCAACATCTAAAACAGTGCCTCGACTGTTGAGAATTGACATCAATCCGCGAGTATCTATTCCAGCCTTTCTCATCATCTGGGCATTCATTTTCTGGTGTATGTTCTATGATGACGCCAACAAAGACATGAAGGAGGCCAGAGGCTGGATAACAGACAATTTCACTTGGCTTTACGTCGGCTCTCAGGCAAGTTCGACAGATGAAATTCGCTTGTTGACAAGCAGGGGGGGGGGGTACATTGTTTGAGAAAATTTGCTCAGTTCACAGCCAGCAAACGAAATTCATACTTGATTTTGATTATGTTTCGCTCATTTTCAGAAACGCGCTTCCATTTTCCATCGGAAGATTTTTTTTCTTGAAGTCACTCTACGTTGAACAAACACAGAAACTGTTTACCTTGAGATCCTTTGGTTAAACTTTGAAACAATTAAATTTTCAAACAACTTCAAAAATAAGTTTTCGGTGTTGTCAATTTTTACTATCGTTCTGTTTCAGGACCTGTGGACACTTTTCATGATAGTGCTCTACTTCAGCAAATACGGTAAACTGAAACTGGGCAAGGACGATGACGAGCCAGAGTACCCGACAGTGACCTGGTTCACAATGCTGTTCGCGTGTGGAATCGGAGTGGGGCTGTTCTACTATGGGGTGGCTGAGCCAGTGTTCCACTACACTGACCCCAATCGATACACGAATGACCCCTATAGACCAGACAACACCGTTGCCCAGGACGCCATCAATCTCACCTTCTTCCACTGGGGTGGGTAGTCAACACTAAAACAACATACCCAATGAAATGAAACTCTATGACAAGTCTTGCAAGATGATATTTTTCTAGGCTCAACTTGAAATGCCTTATCAAAAACTTGACAATGGAAGTTTTCTTGATAAATTATGATAAGATGACGTTTTCTCATCAATAATTTTTCCAAGATCTTATCAAGATTTGTCAAGTTTATCGCATTTGGTAGGGTATCTTTGTCGGATATAATGTTTCTGAGTTTCAGATGACATGTAGCTCGCACAACGTATATGTTACCGATTAAATGAAAAGCACATGTTTAATCATTGCATTGAAAATATTGTGCGCGGTGTATGAAAGCATTTGCTTGTAAAGTTTCAACGCTATTTTGAAAGAAGTCCAAAAGTCGAACACGAATGCAGTTAACCATACGCCACAGATAAAAAGCAGACCGAGGCCAACGTGAATAATTTTTTGGGCAGCTATTGTTCTACGTTCATGACGTAAAACTTCGTTATTGTACTTTTCAGAAAAGTATTTTTCTCAGAAATATAAGCAGAGTTTGAAACGAAGCAATTCAGCAAATGTTTTCATGTAATAAAGCACAGAACCTCTTTCAAAGCCATAATGCATCTTGTGTTTTTCGTTTAGTCGTCGCGACTGTTTGTTTAATTATCGCTAAGATCGGTTGCGGAAAGAAACCCCCACGGAAAAAAACCCACTTCATTTTAGATAGGAAATAAACCCCCACGGAAATAAACCCCAACGGAAATAAACCCCCACGGAAATAAACCCCCACGGAAAAAACCCCACCTTACTATTAAACAACTGCCAACTGCGCATTTAGCGAGTTTGACAATGCCTTGCGGGCTATGACCATGCCTCAGCGGCCCGTGGGACTTGATATGAAACTATCACAACCGAACAAACTAACAAAACCAAAATTGAAACATTCTCGATTATGAATTTCCACAAGCTGCAATCTGAATTTTCTTTTAAGTGGCTTTCCCTATTCATTTATTGTCCATTTGAGGTCTGTTTTTTAGTCAAGAAAAATTCTTTGAAATGTTTCAGAACCTGCTCTTGCGTTTGTTTATACAGAAAAATTGAAAAATTCAATCTTTCTAAAGAAATTCCTGCTGACGTCATTTCTCACTCTCTAGCAAAAGTTTTTAGGTTATTCCAGGTTATCTGATTACAATTTACTCGTAAGTGACTTACTTCACTCAATAAATAGACTTTCGCAATTTCAAACCAAAGTTTGGTTTAGTTTATGGTAAGAGTAAGTCGTGTGTGTAATTATAGTCGCTTTAAAAGGCTTCTGTGGAATCAATTTTAGAGTTTTTTATTTATTCATTTCATCCATCGCTGAACGTTTTTTGCATAAATTTTTGAGCGACTTTACTAACTCTTTCAACGTTTATGTATCCGTTTTTTTGTAGTTTCATATAATTTTTTTGCAGATATTGCGACTATCTGCGACACTTATTTGAGGGAAACATATGAATTAAACAACATGTCGCTCTCAAGCGTTAAAGTTTTAAAAGAAAACTTTACATTTATTTAAGAAAACTTCAAATTGGAACATGATAATTACTTTCCGATAATTTTGGAAAAAAAAATTTCCTCCATGATAACATCAAAAATTGTTTTTGAAACATGGGTAACTCTTTTTTATTACGACTTCGTCGGAAAATGGTGAAAAATTTAAATTGCAAACTAAAAGACAAACGGGACAATCATAATTTTCCGCTTTTCAGACCTAGTTCCGCTTTTTACGGTTTTCTTCCATAAGTTTTGATCTCAAATATAGAACTTCAAATGCCTGTGCAATCAGTCAGTTAGCATCAAATTCAGAGTTTAATTTCGGAAATTTTTCCTCCAGATGGTGGTTATTCAAGGTTTTCCTTTTAATGCTTACTTTGTTGATAAACTTGAACAATTATATATCGTGTACTCACAAGGGGAAACTTTTCCGAATTCAAACTCTGAATTTGGTGCTATCTGACAGATAGCGCAGGCATTTGAACTTTTGTAATTGAGATAGAAAAGATGAATGAAAACCCAAAAAATGGAATTGTGTCTGAAAAGAGGGAAAAAAATATGAATGTCTAATTTGATTCTTTTAGTTTGCAATCCAAACTTTTCACCATCTCCGAAGAAGTTGTATTAAATAAGAGGTATCCACGTTTCGAAAATCAGTTTTAATCTTTTCATGGAGGAAAAAGTTTTTGCTTTTTTCCAAAGTTTTCAAATGCAATAAAGTAAGCATTAATGAAGAAAGAGTTTCTTTCTTATGAAAATTTTCTTTTCCGATTAACCTAAAAACTTTTTTAGGATGCGGTTAATTTAGACATTGATTTTGCTACATTGTTTATTGCTAAATGGAAACATTTTTTGTTTTCCAGCTTTGGGTTTTGTGAGTCAGTTTTTCGATTAGTTAGTTCTTAACGATATCCGAGTTAGTTCTTAACCAATATCAACAAATATTAACTATTCTACCAACCAATAGAAATCAGTACTTCCTAGTTTGCTTCTTTTTCCTCGATATCGTTTGACGTGCAAACAGAGTCAGTCTTCACACGTAATGACAGCCATTACACAAAGAATGGTTCAAAAATTTTTTTCTTCAACTCAAAAACTGCGCATTTGCTCGTCAAAAAAGCATGACAGATAATCTTCGAGTCTTAAAAAAGTCGTGAAAAACAAATTTTTCACCATTTTTTGTTGAAACAAATTTTGCGCCTTAATTTATTCATGAAATGTGTGAGAGTATATCAGATTGTGTTTAAGAAAGCTGTTAAACATTTTTTGAAATGTTCTCACAAGTGTGAAAAGCCATCTTAAATTATGGAATTACTCTTATTGTTTCTGTCTGCTTTTGAAAGCTGATTTTTTTGTTAATATTGATTGGTTGTTTTTTAGCGGCGAAGCTGTAAGCTGAGCGTAGCTACTTTGCGCTGTTTGTGCTTTTTTAACTCAAAGAACTTGCCCTGTCCTTCTTTAGATCTGTTTACACATGATTTCTGACGTCAAATTTGAGGAATGATTTTGATCATGTCGAAACCTGAAAAACATAAAAAACGACCACTATTCTCAGAGTAATATCTTTTTTCACTCCGGTTAGAAATTTTAAAGAACAGTGATGAAACGATGTTTTAACAAAAGTTAACTTTCTCGATTATGGATTTCCACATGCTGCAATCTGAACTTTCTTCTAAGTGGTTTTCCCTATTCATTTATTGTCCATTTTAGTTCTGGTTTCTTTAGTCAACAAAAATTCTTTGAATTGTTTCAGGACCTTCACTTCGATGTTTTTTTGTTCTCTCTTGCGTTTGTTTGACCTTTTCAGTTTTTCTGTATAAACAAACGCAAGAGAGAACAAAATAAAAACATCGAAGTGCAGGTCCTGAAACATTTCAAAGAATTTTTGTTGACTAAAAAAACCAGAAATAAATTTGACAATAAATGAATAGGGAAAACCACTTAGAAGAAAATTCAGATTGCAGCATGTGGAAATTCATAATCGAGAAAGTTAACTTTTGTTAAAACATCGTTTTCTCACTGTACTTTAAAATTTCTAACCGGAGTGAAAAAAATATTACTCTGAGAATAGCGGTCGTTTTTTATAATCATTATAGAATAGCGGACGTGATCAAAATCATTCCTCAAATTTGACGCCAGAAATCATGTGTATAACCTAAAAACTTTCGCTAGAGAGAGAGAAATGACGTCAGTAGGAATTTCTTTAGAAAGATTGACCTTTTCAGTTTTTCTGTATAATCTTTCTAATGAAATTCCCGCTGACGTCATTTCTCACTCTCTAGCAAAGTTTTTATGTTATTCTAGGTTATTTGATTACAATTTACTCGTAAGTGACTTACATCACTCAATAAATAGACTTTCGCACTTTAAAATCAAAATATGATTTAGTTTATGGTAAAAGGAAGTCGTATGTGTATTTATGGTTGCTTTAAAAAGTTTCTGCGGAATCAATTTTAGAGAGCTTTATTTATTCATATTATCCATCGCTGAACGTTTTTTTTGCATAAATTTTTGAGCGGTTATACTAACTCTTTCAACGTTTATCTGTATCCGTTTTTTTTCTGTAGTTTTATATAATTTTTTTTTCAGATATTGCGACTATCTGCGACACTTTATGAGGAAAACATATGAATTACCCAACATGTCGCTTTCAAGCCTTAAATTTTACTTAAAAAACTTCATACTTATTTAAGAAAACTTTGAACATGATAATTACTTTTCGAAAATTTTAGAGAAATTTTTCCTCCATGATAACTTCGAAAATTGTTTTGAAACATGGTCAAATCCTTTTTAATACGACTTCGTCGGAAAATGGTGAAAAATATAGATTGCAAACTAAAAGACAAACCGGACAATCATAATTTTCCGCTTTTCAGACATTGTTCCGGTTTTTCCGGTTTTCTTCCATTAGTTTTGATCTCAAATATCTAATTTCAAATGCCGGTGCAATTAGTCAGTTCAAATTCAGAGTTTAATTTCGGATAATTTTCCTCATGTGATTACCAGATGGTAGATGGTCAAGGTTTTCTTTATTAATGCTTACTTTGTTGATAAACTTGAACAATTACATATCGTGTACTCACAGGGGGAAACTTTTCCGAAATCAAACTCTGAATTTGGTGCTAACTGACTAATTGCGCAGGCATTTGAACGTATGTAAATGAGATAGAAAAGATGAATGAAAACCCAAAAAGCGGAATTGCGTCTTAAAAGAGGAAAAAAATTGTGAATGTCTAATTTGATTCTTTTAGTTTGCAACCCAAACTTTTCATCATTTTCCGATGAAGTTGTATTAAATAGGAGTTATCCACGTCTCGAAAATCAGTATTGATGTTTTCATAGGGGAAAAAATTAGCTTTTTTCCAAAGGATTCAAATGCAATAAAGTAAGCATTAATAATGAAAGAGTTAGCCTTATTGATTTCATCGAGAGTCACGCTGAACCATTCGGAGACCTCATGTGAGCAAATAATGAAAATTAATGTGTAACAAAAATTTCTGTAAGAAAAATTTTCATTTAAAACCAACCAGTTCATTACTGTTTTCGTTTAAACAATGTTGAAACAAATTAAATTTTAAAATGTAGGCTACAAGAAATGATATTGGTCGTATCAAAGATTGCAGACATTTTTTTGATACCTGTCCTGAGATGTTTAACAGTATTTTATGATCTCAGGTACGTTCGTCTTTGTGGCGCTCAACAAAGTTTTCACTAGAAAACTTTACATTTCGGAGCACTTTATTTTGTGTTTTTGAATTTTCGTTCATGCAATTTTTCTATAGACAGATTTTTTTTACCAAAGTGAAAGAACGATTTTCGCTGTTTTGTCATTCAACAGCTGATCACTTGTTTAATTGCTCTTGAACGAAGTTCATAGCAATTTCTGTAAGCATTTTGGTCTTTTTTTATGCAAATTGTTTGCTTGACCGTTCTTGCGGTTTTCTAGGAACATTTTTTGACTTCTCAAATGATTTTTTCATGCATCATTTTTGAGTGATCTCTATTGTTCTCACTCCGAAGTAAGGCTTGTTACTTGAAAAACGATTGCAGCATAGCAGCAAGCAGGGACTGATAGCCTAGTGGGCAGTGCTTATGATGGTTACGGTTCGGGACTTCCATGGTTTGAATCCCGGCGCGGCCAACTGTTTTTGCACTCATGTAGAAAACTTGATCTAGGAGGCAGCTTCTGAATTAATTGCCTCGCTTGTCGTTCAAGAGCAAGTTTTCCGACATTAGTCGGTTTTTGTTTACATTATTTGTTCGTATGATCATGTATAGATAGATATTAAATCTACAGGTTGGTGAAGAAAGGAAAATTTTGACGATCAAATCTATGCTTCATGAACTTTAATATGGTGCAGTTTTTAGTTATCTTTTGTACAAACAACTTTTGACTGACCAAGGAGAAAAAAGCCAGCTTTGCTCACATATTACGTCGAAGTTGAAACGATATTGGAGCAATTTCAAATTAACCAATAGCTCTTTGTATGTAACAATCTTAATTTTTCTGCTCCAAAAATGTTGAACCCAAATTTGATCTCATAAAAAAACTTCGCCTATTTTGGGTTGGTTTTACAATTAAATTTTCGACTCCAAACTCCAGTAGGAAAGAACGTGTTTTGCAAAGGCAAGCATGTCGACGAATACATCGAATTTTTCATTGTTCTCTGACTTCTGTTAGCTGTCCGAATTTGAGCTTACTTTTGTAGTCCAAAAGATAGTGTTTTTAAAGTAAAAACTAATGGGAAAGGAATAAATGAACCTTTTGAAAAAATGACTAGACTGGCGCTTTGCAGCTAAAATTGATATGTCCTCAGACAGTTATGGCGGTTTTGTAGTTGAGGTTTGCTGATCTACCATTTCAATTAATCCCAGATAATTAAAAAAAGGTTGGAGCAAAATGGGACTACATGACTGTAGACTGAATCATATCTGAGAGCCAAAAATAAATTATTGCTACAGTTTTCGGAAGAGTTTCTAAATTAAAGTCTTCATTAATTCTATTTGAGTAGCTCAACTTCAACTTGTCACCAACTTTTAATCGTTCTTAGTCGATCATTAATCATTCATATCAATGACCAATCAGAAAAGTTATTTAAAAAGGTGTGACGTCAAAGTTGACATGTAAAAATGTTTGAATCTAAACCAGTGTAGTAAGACATGTAAAAATGTTTGAATCTAAACCAGTGTAGTAAGACATGTAAAAAATGTTTGAATCTAAACCAGTGTAGTAAGAGTTAAAATCTGCTGTTTTGCATGGTGCTAGGAAAATTGGCCGACAGGGGGTTTAGCCGACAAGGAAAAATGAGAAATTTAGCCGACAGTTTTTTTCATAATTGGTAAAAAAAGTTCATAATTGGTCCATAAATCAGTAGTTCGGTTGTGATAGGTTCATATCAAGTCCCACGGGCCGCTGAGGCATGGGCATGGCCCGCGAGGCATGGCCAGATGCGATAAAATGCGGTCCGACCACGGATAGACCTTCTTTACACTAGTTGATGTAAAAACTGCGGTATATTTGTCCGTTTATGAAAGTGTTTTAAATTGGCCAATCACAGCTTTAGAATAAGTTTTATTGCTCATTTTACTTAAATTGTCATGGTTAATTTTTTCATTTTTTGGTTGTCGGCTAAACGCCCTGTCGGCCAATACGGCGGCCACCGTTTTGCATGAATACAGAAAAACAAGTCAATATCAAAATGGCATCGTTTTGAAGTGAGCTTTACGAACTATAAATTAATAGTTATTAACACAATATCTCTATTAAGGCTCCCCTGTCAGCTAAGCATACATTCAATGTTCTCAAAAATTCGAGATGTTGAATCATGGCTTGTCGAGCATTTTTTGGTCATCAATAATTAATACGCAAAAGAGTAATATATAAGTTCCATGAATCTACTGAAAAAATCTGGCATTTGTTGAGAACCGTTTAGCGGAGATGTAACGAATTTCGAAGTAACTAAGCAAGAGTCACAAAAGCATTGCTTAAAACATCCAACTTTCAGCTTCCAAAATCTGGCACTCTATAGGAAAATCTGGCACGCTGTACGTCGGGCACTGCGAATTTCTTCCATTTGAATGTTTGAACAAACGTGACTGTTTCAACAAAGCATTTGTTATCAAATTGTCCACTAAAGTCGATTGACTAGATTCTTACAAGATCATGCATGAGTCTTACAAGATAGTCGGTTTATGACGATGAACGCTATATCTTTTTTAATGGTAATTAATTAGTTACCATTCAAAAGAAATAGCGCTCCGGATGCACGGTTTGTGTTCCCATTTCAGCGTGAAAAAAATCACGGATCAGAAAGCATGGAATTCAGTATTGGTATGAAAATAAATTTGCATTTTCAGCTAGAACTCTCCTGATGTTATTAAATTTAGGGCTTCTTCTTCTCTGTTTTTGCGGTTCTGCAAATTCTCGGACGAAAAAAATAATGAAAGAGCAAAACCTGACAGCTCAAATACTTGTGACTAAATTAAACTTTGCGTGTCTCAGCTTCCCAAATCTTAATTACCACTTATACAATTGAACTTTATTCCTAAACATAATAAAACGAGGTTCAGGTTTAGAATTACCTAGTATTGATGAATGTAATTTCTTATTCCGGGTTTTCATTTTAATTAGACGTTAAACAGTTTCATAGGCGGGGGTCTTTTATAGAAATCAACGATCATATTTTTTTGAAAACCGTTATTTTTTGTTGGTTAGATTTTTTGCAGAAAAAATTAATTTAAGTTTGTTCCTGCAAGTCTCGCGGTCTGAAAGTTGACAGAAATTGGACCATTTTTGAAGTTGAAGTTAAAATATTAATATTTTCCTCCCAATTTTCCTTCAGAAATTCACAAAAAACTTAGCTAGAATTTGATATAAAAAACTTACGCAGCAGGATTTTCGGAAAAAATTTAGTGGGAACGGATGTATATATGGTGTAATTCTGTAAGATTTATGCCAGCTGTAAGTCTTGTTTTATTTATTTTTTCGCGATTGTTTTGATGTGCCGTTTTTATTTTCAGGAATTCACGGATGGGTCGTCTACTCCCTGGTTGGGTGTCTGATGGGTGTCATGGTTTATCGATTTGGGCTCCCTATGAAGATGAGCTCCTGCTTCTACCCTATTCTGGGCAAAAAGGTTTTTACTTTTTAAAATCAAGCCTTTCTTTGCTTTAGCGTTAAATCTAGCTTAACTGAAAAAGCAGGACCTATGTTTTATTGGTCAGAATTGTCAGGTTTTTAGTGTAAGTTTTATGACAATTATTTGACAATGAATTCTTGATTCTGATAGCGTGCTACTTTAATAGAATTGCAAAATTTGTAGATTGCTACTTTTTATAATTTATAGTAGAATCGTTTTAAACAATAAATTGTGGACAGCATGAAATCATAAATGATCTTTCTGAAATCAATAAATCTTCAACCCGGACGCTTTAGAGGCTAGAGCAGATCCCACTACGTTGAACAATCCCAACAAATTTGCTCGATTTATCGATTTATTAAGAGAGATCAACTTTAGATATTAATCAATAAAGAGTTCTTGGATCTATTCTGTTTCGCCCCCTTCTGTCCCCCCCCGCCCTCCCCAGTTTAGTGGACATATATCCCGTACAGTTTACCAGATTAGTGGACATATATCTTTTACACCCCCCAGGCGCATGTGCTATTTTCGCGGCATAGAAAACACTGGGTGAGGGGCAAAAACAGAATAGATCAGTTTCTTAGTTAACCCAGAATTTCCTGATGCAAAGTTTGTGTAACCTGCTCAAGATGAACTAAATTTTCCGGGAAGAGCTTGCCTGAAATAAATTGTAAGGATGTGATATCTGAACAACTTATTGACAATCGGTTTCCAGTGACGCCCTTTGTTTGCGTGTAGTCGTTCGGGTGGTTGGGAGATGCGATAGACACCCTCTCAATTATAACCACACTGTTCGGAGTGTGTACCAGCCTGGGATTGGGAGCTATCCAGATCAACGGCGGGTTCAACATCCTCAACAGTGACATCCCGGAGGAGGACTGGGTCAAGGCAAGTGAAAAAATGACTTGTATATTTGGCTTGAAATATTCTTATTTTTGGTTTTAGAATAGTTAAGAACTAGTTGGCTGCTCAGTTAAACGAAACTTGATACACTTTGCCAAGTCATGCTAGATCTTGACAGTCTTCACAGAACAAGGATTATCTTATCAAGATCTTGATAGGACAAAAATTTTTGCTACATCTTGATATTATCTTATTAAGCTGTATCAAAAAAGATTTCTTAACTTGCCAAGATCATGGTAAAACATGGCAATAAAATTTTAACTGAATTTGAGAGGTGTATTAAGTAATCAGAATGTAGTAATTGCTCTTTTCCTCAACATTATATTTCTAAGTTGCTCTCTTCAAGACTTTTCGCATTTAAACAAACGTTTTTGTCCTCGCATTCTCGAATCCGTTTCAGTTTGTCGTATGTCAACAAAAATACCTTTCAAATCCACCAACAACGGTTTTTTATTCACTTAAACATATTTTAGTATTGATGTCATGACTATTAAGAAACGCCTGTTTTGAAATTTAACATCAGAAATGCTCAAAACACAATTTATTCTTAATAACTTAACCCCCCCCCCCCCCCCACACTCATAAAGAAACAAACTTGATTGGAGATACTTGTTGCGCTTATCATCTAGTCTTGTGTCAAAATTCCTGAAGCTCTCGGCACTGTGGGCTAGTTGCTAGCAATCTGGAATGTGGAATAATTTCAGAGACAACAGCTCAATCATTTGAGGAGGATGTTGCTACTGTTTTATGTTTACAACTTATTGGTCTGAATTGCAAGTGGGATTTTTAGCTGTTGTCCCTGTTGTGAAACACTAATAATGTTTGGCGTGGTCTTTCGTTGTCCATTGGTGCTCTGTACTTCGATGTTGAGCGAAATGCTTTCTCTTTGTTAGTTGCAGTTGGTAGATGGCTTTGAGTTGTAACGGTTTCTATTTGCACATTGCTTAGTTTTTGACCTTGGGTAGACATGACTTAGTTTAGTTGGCTGTTCTCAAACTGGTCATAGGTTTCAAAAATTGAGATTTCTTGTTTATTTTTAATGAGATCAACGGCAATGTTTTTTGCTCATGTAACGCAAAATTTCAAAAAGCCTTTTAAGGTTTTCAATTTTGAAAAAAAATATGACATTTTGGCTAACAAACTCTTTCGCGTCCATTCCTTGCTTTCTCCTTTTTCTCTTATGAAGTGAATAAGATTTTTTTAAATTTGGAGATCAACTTTTGTCGATTCGCATTGAATTATCATTGTCTTTCTGTTTAATTGGATTCTTTTTGGTTGTGACTATTTTTTTGGTGGGACTACCATACGAGATCAACAAGCAATTGCGTAACAATGATTGTTTCTTGTAGATGGGGATACTTATTTTCTCTTGAACAAAATCTGAGGCAATTATTGCACTTTCTGTTTTTTAATGCAAAATGTTTTGCTTTTAGGTTTTTGTTGCATCGTTTCTTCGTTCGTTTGAACAAATTGGTTTATATGGTGATATTGTATTCACGCTCGACAAATGCGTGTTGCATACTAATCTAATTAACTTTCAATTGCATTTTTTGGTTAGATGATTTTAATTGGTGGCAGTTAACTCCTGAAATTAAAAAAAAATCTCATTTTCAATATTTCAAATCAATATATTAGAACTATTTCATTGTTACTAGAGATCTAAAAAAGACCTGTTAATATCATTTGGAGATATTTCGGGCGCGCAGAAACAAGGCTACTAACAGATCAAATTCACCCTAGTCATCGACGGTTTCAAATCATATAAGATATTATAAAACTCCTATATCGTCTTGCAAGTCAATGCATTTATCTTGTAAGTTTTTATAAGTGAGTTACAGGATTTACACTGAATTTCTAAGATCTTATAAGAATTGCAATAATTCGTAGGAGCGTACAAGATTCTTATAAGATATGTTTCATTCTTGAGACTAATGTTTTAAGATTTCCTAAGAATAGTAACAACTGATGGGATCCTATGAGCCTCTTTTAAGTCACATCATTCTTATGAGACTTAATCATATCTTAAAAATATCTTATTAGAGTATTATAAGATACACCTCATTCTGTTAAGATTAAAGCAGATCTTGTAAGATCTTCTAAGACAAATTATTTTTGTAAAATATAACATCTTGTAACTATCTTCTAATGTTGATGACCTTGGTAGATATGAACCACTAGGAGCCGACAATAAATGTTAAAGGCTTGCCAAAAAATACATAAATTTCTCCCTTTGATAAACTTATATGAATCAGCCTAGTCTCTAAATTTGTTAAAAGAAATGCTCTTGTCATGTAAGAATCATCTAAGATGTTTTAGATAATATAAGAATCTTAAAAAATGCGTAAAGCGCATAAACATGTAATGGCTTGTAAGGTTGTCTCTGGCAAAATTTTGAATACTCTAGCGCGATCAGTGAACCCTCACTCAAAGTTAAGGGTGGGAGTTGGACTGGGGCAGAGAATTGCTCAAAATGAACAAAAAATAAAGCAGTTCCTTTTGGGTTGAACGAACTGCGAAGAGGAGAGTACAAGTAGAGTAGAGCATGTTGAAAAAGAGCAGAATCTTCTTTCGGTGTCACGGAGAATTTTCAGTCAGAATGCTTTTGATAACAACTGGTGCCATTCTTAGACTTAGGTCGTGTTAGAAACCCTATTTTTTCAGTACGCACACGTTTACGTAGCAGATTCAAAATTTTATTGTGATAGAAGTTGTTTGCTATAACTTTCTTTGAAGTAACGTCAGACCAACAAAAATGAATCTCCAGATATCTGTTACAAAATACATAATACCAATTCAATTACTTATTCAAAATCGTTCCAAAATGTTACATGGCATTGGTTTCGAATAAAATCTACTGCGTGAGATTTTTTTGGAAAATATGCGCTCAACTTTTGTTTAATTCCTCCAAAATTATTCCAAACATTATATCAATTTTACTTTTGAGAAGATACAAAGAAAATACTTGCAATGACATACAAATGTGTTTATTTTTATTACACTGGAAAAAATGAATTGATCGTTGAGGAGTCATTTCGGTTTTTTCTTTGATTTAGTGATAGAATATTGAAGTTTAAATTTCACTCAATTTTATTTCTTAAATTCAACGTTCAAATTTTTGCTTCGTATTTATAGAAATACATGAAAATATATATGCTCAAAAATATACATACCCAAGATTTGGGGAACGACACAGATTAAATACAACAGTTTCTGTGTTCATTAAATGCGCCGTAAAGTCATCCCAAGATATTCGACCTGTTTAATGTATTTTTCCAGACTTCATGATCAATAAGATCTTGAGTCGAGCCGGGCTTTTCCATTGTTACTTTTGGTTGATTAACAATTTTGCGGAAAATAGAAAACTGGTTTTACCGTAGAACTTAATCAATCGGCAAACAAATTTTCACCTCGATTCAGAAAAATTGAAGTTCAAATGCTATTAACATTCGGTCAAAGTTCGTAGTTCCTTCACTCCTCCAGATCAATTTAACTAAAATAATCCTGTATTTGACAAAGTCTGCTCATTTCCGGCAGAAGCGATTTTGGTTTGGCATTTTGTCATTAAAGAAAGCATTTCAACGACTTTGATTATGAACAACTTTGAAATTTTTGACGTTCTACTTTTCCTTCAGATTTTTGTAGAAAAACTCGGTGGTTGATTTGATCAGTTTTTTGTTTTGAAAGAGTTTGGTCTCAAAAAACACAGCTAATAGAGGCTAAGAACTCATATTTATAGTATGCGTAGTAAAATCTCCTTTGTTACTTACTCTAAGCCATTTAAAATTCGGCAACTACTCTATCAATTGCCTTCCGATAGGAAATTGTTAAAAATTAGCACTGTTCTAATCGCATATATACGGTGTCTTGTTGTTCCGACCCACTTAAGTTGGGGGAGGAACTATATACTCAAATGGGTTTTTCTGTTCAGTCATTTTTGGCAGATCGATATGTTCATCGTAGTGAGCTGTGAGGGGTATCATTAGAAATCCCGTCCAGCGTAGAACATGGAATTAAAAGTTTTCTTTTTCAGGGAGTTAACGAGGTTTGGAAATCTGTAAAAAAAGAGATTTCCGGTTTTTGTTCACATTTTCCGGCATTTTTGCCTATGACTTTGACAGGTTTGCTAAAATTCGTTGAAACTGTTTTAAACAGGTTTAGTTGGTTTTTTAACAAAAATAGAAGGGTGTCAAAGAATTTTTTATGTAACTCTTGGTTCAAGTTTTTGCGACTTGATTTTAAAAAATGAGCCTTTTTACCAAACTGCAAGAGATAAGCTTCTTCAGCCCATTTTAATTGTTTTCCGGATGTTTTCCGGAAATGAACACCAGAGAAATTTTTGACACAGTTTGTGCTACTTGATTCTAAAAACCAGATTTTATCGAAAATCGCAAGAAATAAGCATCTGGGGTCAATTTTGCTCAGATTTGCTGGAAGTGAACACCAGAAAAATTATTGACATAATTTGTTTTAACTCAAGAGAGGTTCACCTGACCTCTCCGCTCTCTTTGAAAGCTTTTGGCTTGGAAAATTTGACAGTTTTTAGCTAATATCTCTCGATAATTACACAAACATCATTTTATTTTCTCTGTTATATGACTTTCTTTGCGAAATTAACTATATCCATTAAACTAGGGAAACATTGCATATTCTTAATGTGCAAATAGTAATAACATGGCGAGTTTTGATCCCATCGTAGAACTCTGGAATCCAAAAACCGTTCGGTATGTAATCAGATTGTGTCTTTTTTTTGAAAAAATTATCGACTGTTCTATGTTCATTAGAAAAGAGATTAATCAAAATCAAGGCTGACTAATGACATGTCTAAATGGTTTCATGAACAATTATTTTCGTGAGACATTCTTTAAAACTTATGATCTGAAAGCTTTTTGCTTTAGTTGAAAGTTTAATTATGTTGAAACTTCTTTTAAAAAATTGCTGCTGGTTTACTTTTTAAAAAGGATTTGTTGTCGAGGAGTTTTTCCATATAAACTTTGGCTCAAATTGTTGCTACTCGATTTTAAGAAAATCAACCTTTTTTTTATCAAACTGCAAGAGATAAGCTTCTTCAGCCCATTTTAATTATTTTCCGGAAGTTTTCCGGAAGTGAACACCAGAGAAATTTTTGACACAATTGTTGCTACTTGATTCTAAAAATCAGAGTTTTTTGGTCGAAAATTGTAAAAAATAAGCAAATTTGCTCAAAAATGCTTAAGTTTGCGGGAAGTGAACACCAAAAACATTAAGGACATTTTTTGTATTAACTCCAGAGAGGTTTAATTGACATCTTCGATCTCATTCAAAGTTTTCTTATTTGACGGTTTGACGGTTTTTTAGGTAATTTCTCGATAATTACACAAGCAGCATCATTTTCGTTTTTTGCTAAAGATTTAAAATTTTCCAATTTAATTTTATCTAGTTAACTGAGAACCATTGTAAATTGTTAATGCGCGAATAGAAAAAGAGAGGTCAGTTTTGATCCGATCGTGAAATTCTTAAATCTAAAAAGAGTTCGGTTTGTAGTCAATTTCGGTCTTCTTTCTAGAATCAAATATATAATTTTTTATGATCATTACAGAAGAGAACAATAAAAATAAAGGCTCACAACTTACAGTTCAAAATGATTTCGTGAAAGATTGCTTTCGTGAGAAAGTATTCTCAAACTTTTTAATTGAAAGCTTTTTTGTCAATTTGACTTAAACTCATTTGTTTTGAAAGTTAGCAAGGGTTTTTAGTGCTTTGCCACTGTCCTTCACTAACTTTTTTTAATTCAATTTGCGGCTTAATTTCAGCAAAGATAGAAGGTATCTTTAGCCTAATTGATTTTTAATCTCAATAGCGGCTTTACATTTTAAGTAAATATTATTTTGCTTCAAAACTATAATTTTCACGAAATGTAATTTGGGACATTTTCCATTTTCAGGATCTTTTTTTGGTTTTGTCACATTATCATTTTATTGATAGGGTACGTATCACTTTATTGGTGTTCAAAACTTAGGCACAATTAAACTTATAAATATTTAGGAAATAGATTACGGTTTAAATGGCTTCAACAGTGTTTTCTTGAAGAGTGTAATGAAAATTATTTCAGTTTTGTCTTGGATTAACGTTCTTCTTGCAGTCGTAAATAAATTTATGAATAATAAAAAGTTTCAAGGGTATGGATTTATGTGACTTTCAACTGATTTCATTTTTTGCTGATAGTTTTCATGACTTAAAGGAAACTTTTGCAAGAAATTTAATATTTGAAATTTTTTATTTTGTTGCAGCCAATTAGTTAACTGGTTTCATTAATAACAAGTTACTTGTCAAATTCGGGCGTCCAAATGGAGCCCAATTGGAGATATCTTTTCAGTGAAGTAATTATGGTTTTAAATGCTTCGACAACGGATTTTCGCAAAAAAAATTTTGTCTGTAATTGAGGTTTTCCTAAATTTTATGGTAAATTTTTCTTTGTGGAAAGTCACAGGGGCTACTGTGGGGTAAACAACAAACATGTCCAGATTTTTCAATTTACAGCTGATAGATTATCATGACATTGATAATAATTGTTTTAAAAAATAAATTGTCCTAGCTTTGAGGCTTTGTATGTTTTGCTTTGTGTTTTGATACCCAGTCTCATTGAATACAAGTCAATTATCTCTTTTTTATTTGTATCAAAACGCGTTTGAAAAGTGCTTGTTTTCTTACTGAAAATCTGGTTTAAATTTTAACGGCTTCGACTCCTCTTTTTTTGCCAAAAAATTTTTTTAGTTTTTTGACGGAGTTTTTTTTGTAAACATCTAACTTGGTTTGATTGATCACACGTCTCATTGTTGAGGGAATGAAAGAATTTTTTCATTGACTGTAGTTGATACTGATCTCTTCATGAATTGGAAAAATATTGCTTTCAAAAAAATCAAAAATTTAAGTTTGCTTTTTCTGTTCTTTGTCTATTTGCGTTTAATACCTATTTTTTGTTAATTACAGGTCAAATGAAACAAAATTGGCATCGGAAAAAGACTGTGTTGAACGTATCTAAAGCTTTCAGCGAATTGGTTATTGTTATAACGGGCTTGATGCCAGTTTTTCGTTTTTTTATATCTGTCTGCATTCGACGTTGTTTTTCGTTAACGTATGAGATATTCGGAAAAAAAGACAGGTCTCAAGAGCGTCAGTTGTAGGTTTAATTGAACCTGTTTAATACGTTTAATTGTTTTCTGATTTTCTAAAAGTAATGATTATTTTATAAAATATCACTTTAATTATAATAGTTTTAAAATTATTTTTCAACTCTGCAACTTCTGTTCATTTTGTCTATTTGTTCTTTAGTCTCATTATTTATAAATCACTTAACATGCATAAAAAGAAGACAAAATTTATTACCTCACTTATTTTGAGTGAATTCAAAATGGTTTTATTAGCTTCGAAACTTTTTTTCGAAAAAAACTTTTTTCTGTATTTGACGTTCGTATTGTAAACGTAGGACAAATTCTGATCAAAAACGGTCACAATGGTTTAGTTTAGCGGAATTATTAAACCTTTTTTTATTTTGATGTATAGTTAATCATTTTTTTGGCCTTTTAAATTAAATTTCGAAAAACACAAAACGTTATTTTTAACTTTTCTCCCTTACTGTCTACTTATTACTTAGTCTCATAAGTGCTCACATATCAATTTATTGGCGTTCAAAAACGCGCAAACAAACATTTATTATTGTCAGGCAAAATAATATAGTTTTCTCGCAAAATTGATTCGAGTTTTTTTTTTGTACTTGTTTTGTAGTCGTATGTGAAATTCTTAATAACGACAGGTCCAAATGTATTATCTTATGGAGTTTTATATGATCGTGTTACAAATGTATTTAGTGATTTCAGTTTCGAGCATCTTTGAGGACTGATTCCAGTTCTTTTTCAGTGAAGAACCGTATAAAAGATATTTTGTTGAGTTTAGGTTTTGTCTGCCGCTATTTGACTTTGTTATTAAGTTTTTACACAGATAGACATCGAGTTTCGGATATTTTAAATGCTTGTTGTTATCTGATTGTGTTGTTCTTATCTTCTATTCCTAATAATGGCAAAACTCCACTGAGTGATTTGAGTTGGACGCAACTTTTTGTTCTAAAAATTCTTACACTAGTTTTGCTCAAAATACTTGAACTTCTAAAAGTTTTCTAACACCGTTAACTATTCCGTCCTCAATTGGTGGACATTTAGGCCGAAATGTGGATAGGGCGGGATGGGAATTTTATGTTCGAACGCAAATTACCGAGCCTCTTTTTGATTTAAGTTTCGAAACTGTTCTCCAGCCAACTAAATTGAGTTTTTCGTTTTCCCGTTACTGTTTTGCGAGCCTTCAAATATTGTTTTACCGAGTTGAAACTGAGTAACTTATTCTTATTTTTATTCTATTGAAACTTATTCTCATTAGTTGGAACTGAGTGCATGTATTTGGTGCATGGGCATCGAAATTTTTTTTATAACAAAATTTTGCATAGTTTGAAAATCTAATTTGTTCTTGCAGTTTGTCTGATTGTCCCCAGCATTTAATTTTATGAGGATTTAATTTTATGAGTAAATACTTTCTTCAATTTTTTGTCAACTCATCCGAGTACGTGTCAATGTTCGGCGGTAATAGCATAAACTTTCAAGATTTTTTTGAATTTAAATTGCACTTTTTTAGAAAAAAACAATGAATCATTTACTCTGACCTTGGGACAAAACCTTTTCTTTAGTATTTGCATAACTATGATCAATGCATAAAGTAGTGTACCCCTCTTTGATGAGGAACAAAAGCACATTACCAATCCTATTTGTTCTAATATATAAATTGAAGCTGAGCCTTCCTGTTTTTGTCCAAAAGAGGACTTAGTCTCGAATAACTATTCAGCAGCAAAAAAAGAATTTGCCTCGAGCTATAAACATGAACAGATTGTCCCGACCCAAGCACAGATTTGGCTCGAATGTGACTGGTGTGCTAAACAAAATAATTTGCGGTCAATATTCAGCGTATAGCGTCCTGTATAGGTATTGGGCCTGTCATATATTTGATCGTCAGTTCATACAATTGATTAGTGAAGGCAATCAATTCGCGTCAAAATCAGCAGTTTGAGAATCGTAAATAAAAACAAAATAGAACTTCTAAAATTTTTGGAAAAAAAATTTACGTCTGATTTCAAGATTTGAGGTTATTGGGTGGCACACATTTGATAATATTATTCCACAGTCGTCAAAGAAGTTAAGTCTGATGCAAAAGCTACCTCACAATCGAACAAAAAAAGGCTGAATAGAAAAGCTTGCAACTTTTCTTGCAAGCGTATAAGAAATCTTGCAACTTTTCTTGCATGCGTATAAGAAATCTTGTAAATTTTCTTGCGAATGACTAAAATCTTGAAAGTTTTCTTGCAAGGGAATTGAAAAGCTTGATGCCTGTATGCATTTGCTTGCAAAGTTTCCTTACAAAGTTCTTGCAAGATTTTCGATCACTGGGTTGGCATACAATAAGTACATACCACTCAATTTTAACTTGATATATTCAAACTGCAGGTGTTAATTGTGTGGGGCATCACAATAGTAGCCACAGTTTCTACTGTGTCAGGTGTGGACATTGGCATCAGACGTCTGAGTGAAATCTGCTTCGCATTTGGAGTCGTGCTTATGGTCTTCATAACCCTTCTACAGAAACCCGTGTACATATTGAATGTCTTCGTACAGTCAGTTGGCTACTATCTCCAGTGGGTTATACAGCTGGGGTTAGTGAATGCTCTTAAAACTATCCACACCTCACCTTATCAGAAGCCAGGATGAAGTCCTCGACCCAAAGGGATATGGGCAAGATGAACTTGGGTGGGAGATCAGGGGGGGGGGGGGGTGCCGACCGAACAGACCCAAAATAGGGAACCAGGGAACCTTTAATCATTATCAGAGTTCTAAGCAGAAATATTATCTCAGATTGAACCATGTCGGGCCGAATTTACCTCCCAATGTCAACTGTCCCCGTTTTTTAATGCCGCAAAGCGATAACTGGGGCTATTATTAGTCTTCTCTTGGTTTTTAATAGCTCATGAACGAAATTCATAGCATTTATTGTAAACGTGTTGGTCTTTATGCAAATTTTTTGCTTGACCGTTTTGCGTTTCATTTTTGAGTGATCTCCATTGCTCTCACTCCCAAGTAACGCTTGTTGTTAATATAGTAGGTTGCATCATCCTATATACTAAACGCGTGGGCTCTAAAATAAGACAAAACATTTGCATGTTTAGAGGGCCTCTCGAAGCGCATGATTAAGAGCAGCATTGAGCAGCAAGGTTAAGCGAACATATCGAGAGAGGTCAATCGCCTAAAAGGCTCAACGTAGAGTGGTGAGAATCGAACCTGGGACAAACGATTGTGAGTCAGATGTAGTTACACGAGGCTATATAGGCTTGAAAATATGCTCGCTCAGAGGGAGAATTTACTGTCCTGGGTACTACGAGTTTTTTAATTGCTCCCGAAAAATGTTTGATGTTCTTATTAAAAACGTGTGTTTTTCTGCAAAATTTAAGCTGTACAGACTCTGCGCTATTCTTAACACTCTTAGATTTCAACTAAGTTCTTCACGCTTTACTTTTTTGATTTTTGCGTGATCTCAAATGCTCTACCGGAAATATGTTTGTTGATACGATGAAAGCGATTATGAGAAAATGTGGCATGTAATGGTTATAGCGCAGTTGGGAAAATGGAGGTCTGCTATTCTGAGGGTCGAGATCTCAAACCCGTCTCGTGTACCTTCATTTTTGTAGACATGAAATTTTCTAATCAACACCATGACGTCTGTTGTTCGAGACCAGTTCTTGCGACAGGAGTCGGTTTTTGTTCCTGTGTGATCGGCGGATGAAAATTGGTTTCCTCCTATATATTAAACGCGAGATATCTAGAATTGGACAAAAATTTTGCATGTTTAAGAGGCCGCATGCAATTTCAACTAAAAAGCATGCGTGACGTCATTTTTCAGTCATAGTAGGTAGATGGAGTTTGTTGTCCATTCGCGTGATTATGTTTTGGTCACAGGTGACTTACTTCACTATCAAAATTGAGTTCTTCACTCGGAAATTGACTTCTTTAAGTTAAATTCAAAAAAATAAGGTCAACTGAGTGTGTGTGACTCCAATTGATGGTTATTCAAGAGCAGCTAATATAAGTAGCCATGAGTTACACAGATGCTTAGTCGAAATTTAGGATCTCAGCTTTTATTGGAAAGAATAATTTTTTTGGTCTGTCTTTTCTTTTTTTTGGGACTACGGATAAACAAAGCTAATGCAGCTATTTTCGGGCAAATTGCCAGATATGTTATACTTTTGAACGCTTGCCCGGGTCGAGGTCTCGCCGCCATTCAGCGCAAAATTATGTAAGATAAGCGGTGAATGTGGAATTTTTTTGTAAGATAAGCGGTGTATGCGGTGAAATTATATCAATCAGGCGATGAATGCGGTGATAAAAATTTTTATCGCCTGGTAGCGGTGAAATTAGATAATTTAACCGCTGAATATAGCGGTCAAATTACATAAATTCATCGCTTCGAAAAAAGTGTCCAAATTATGTAAGTTAAGCGGTGAATGCGGTGAACATACATATATTCATCGTTTAGAAATATTGTTAAAATTGTGTGAGATCGGCAAAGAATGCGTTGGAATTAATAGGGAGTAAGGAGGAATTGTTAGATTTACCCTCCTCCTAAGATTACCCCATAATCTTACATCCTTTTGACAATTTTTTCTCAGCGGTGACTTTATGTAATTTCACCACTAGAGTAAGCGGTGAACTTAGAAAAAATCACCAGATTTCACCGCGAAAATATGTAATTTCACCGCAAAAAATAGCAAATCATACAAAAATTCACCGCACATGTTTTTACAAGAAGTTGAGGGAAATTGATTTATATTCGAAACAAAAAACCTAGAATTTAGTGGGAGATAGCGCAGTGGAAGGAGAAGTGGATGACATTCAGGAGGTGCGTGGTTTGAACCCTTGTAAGGGCGGTGAAATTACATATTTTAGCGGTGAATTGCGGCAAAATTATGTACGAAATTTGCGGTGAAAAAACTAACTTTTCACTGCTTATGTTTCATATTTTTCCAATTTTTTTCTCGACACGGGTGCTATTCGTTAATGTTCTCACTTGTTCTCCCGTTCATTCTACTCATACGATCGGTATCATCTCAAACGGAATCCAATCGATCTTGCGGTGAAGTTCTTTAAAACATTAGGGATTTTTAAATTTTTCGTTTTGTGCCACCCCATCTTAGATGGTTCTTATAATATTTTAGGCATATAGGGTCTGCATATTATAGTTTTACGTGCGTCTGGTGATTAGCATTGTGAAACTGGTGTTATGCTATATTCATGTACGATTTTTAAGTAATGGTTAAGTGACTCTGCTTGAAGTCACTGAGAACTTCTGGAGTTTATCGACACCCGCAAAGTGGTTCGAGATATTCAGTCAGGTTTTCGAAGTGACTTCTGCAGAGTCACTTAACCATGCTTAAAACACGCTTACGATTTAAACGAATTGAAATGCTTACGTTTTAAAATGAAAGTAGCAACTTCTGACTATTTAACTTCTGACAAAATAACGTTCGGCACTTTAAAATGTGCACGTGAGTGTTTTAAGCATGGTTAAGTGACTCTGCAGAAGTCACTTCGAAATTCTGACTTAATATCTCGAACTTCTTTGCGGTTCTCGATAAACGCCAGAAGTTCTCAGTGACTTCAAGCAGAGTCACTTAACCATTACTTAAAAATCGTACATGAATATAACATAGCACCAGTTTCACAATGCTAATCTTTTAGCTATCTTAGCGTCATTGATTCTATATCAGTTTGGAGTCCATCATGTCTCTATCAGACAGATATGTTAGCCGCCGTGTTACCATGTCACCCCCAAATAGATATGATGATCTAGCATCACAAAGTATACAAAAAATCGAATCCATCCCACCCCCATGCATTGAACTTCCAGTTATAGAACACCAGCAATTACATAGTAAATAATATGTAAAAGCATCGCACGTGCGTTTTGTGGCTGGCACACAGACGCACGTAACACTATATTATGCAGACCCTATATGCCTAAAATAATATAAGAACCATCTAAGATGGGATGGCACAAAAAGAAAAATTTAAAAATCCCTATTGTTTAGAATTTCACCGCAAGATCGATTGGATTCCGTTTGAGATTATACCGATCGTATGAGTAGAATGAACGGGAGAACAAGTGAGAACATTAACGAATAGCACCCGTGTCGAGAAAAAAAATTGGAAAAATATGTAAGATAAGCAATTCACCGCTAAAATATGTAATTTCACCGCCCTTACAAGGGTTCAAACCACGCACCTCCTGAATGTCATCCACTTCTTCTTCCACTGCGCTATCTCCCACTAACTTCTAGGCTTTTTGTTTCGAATATAAATCAATTTCACTCAATTGTGTTTTAAGCATCATTTTATCCCAGATTTGAGATTCTGAACACGACAATTTTTTCCCAAATGAACACTAACTGTCGGGAAAAGAGCGTTTCAATTTTGATATATTCGATTTGCGTTTAGGTTCCACTGCGATGCGTTTGAGATGCATTCGCCCAGTGCCTTTGGGACAGAGAGGGGACGGGAAGTGGACTCTGGCACAGACGGACCTGATGACTGGATGGACGGGTGGACTATCTTCTACTGGGGATGGTGGATTGCCTGGTGCCCATTTGTTGGTTAGTCGACTGTTTGCATACTCATACCATAATGGGGAGCTATATTTTCCTGGGGTGGGGGAGGCTTTAAATGGGAGATACCAAATTGGTTCCATAAGGCAAAGTTCTATAACAACTGTAGTTCGATATCAAACTGCAGCATTTTGCATGAATAATCTCAGTCGCATTTTAGTATTATTTAAAGTACCCCATCCTCAGCAGAGATGGAAAATAGCGTGGTGTACTTTCCAAGCTTGCTTCCGATAGGTTTTTATTAAAATAGCCAAATTTAAGCAAATGAAAATTTAAAACTGGATCTTGTTAGAACTTGAAGTCAATCAAACAGACTAATAAGAGCAACGCTCTCATTAATAACCAACCAGGTGTTGACTGCTTCACTACCTCAGAAATCGTTAATGAATCTTTATCTTTTAGGAATCTTCATCGCCAAGATCTCCAAAGGCAGAACTATCCGTGAATTCATAAATGGAACTATGACTGCTCCGATTCTGTACACGTTTGCATGGTTCGGATTCTTTGGAGCCACCGGACTTGGGATCGAACGCCTGGCAGCTGCAGAAGGATACTGTTGTAAACAAAACTTCTTCGACAACACAACTGTAATCGGAAGTTCGTTCCAAACCAGTGCCACACTTCTTTCGGTTTCAGATTTCAGTGAGTACTGCAACGGAACTTGCAATCCATGTTCTGAAAGCATTCTAAATCACGCTGTATCACATGATATGTCTCAAAAGCAGACTTTTGATTGGATCGCAGAAGGCGAGAAAAATATGTATGCAAGATCAGATGACAAACAGCGCGTAAGGCTAAGTTGCTATAGCCTGGTCCAGATGTGGTTTTTCACCATGGAAACTAACGGAGACTTGGGAACTTTCCTTGACGTGATATCTCTCGCTGCCATTATCATGTACTTTGTGACGTCATCAGATTCTGGATCGTTCATCATTGACATGCTGGGCTCCAATGGAGATATGGATCCCCCGACGTTGCAACGAATCTTCTGGGCGTTAACTGAGGGTGCTGCGGCAACTGCACTTCTGGTAGCCGGTGGTGACGAGGCTTTGAACGCGCTTCAAACTGTGTCAATTGTATGTGGCCTTCCATATACTATCATTGTTTGTTTCTTGTGTGTTGCCCTTTGGCGAGCGTGTGCCGTGGCTTTCCACGACATAGACGCACACGCACCAGATTTCCAAGTGGGTTATCTGGATTTCGCTACTGAGTTCAAGATGGATATCATTTTGGAATGGCTTCTGGGATTTGTATTGGGACCCTACTGGGCGGCTAAAGCTGCTTGCAACGTTTGGAAAATGAAAGATTTCGTAGTGTACATATGGGCTGCGGTAGTTTACCTTTTGCTGTTCACGTTCATTCTCTTCCATTTCTTGCACCTGGCTGTGGACGAGTTCTGGGCGCTAGCCTGGACTTGTTTCTTTGGCTTCGCAGCGATCATGGGTCTGTTTCGGACAGCTGTGAGAGACCATCACGGGTACATTGGAAACACCATTGAGGATTTCTTTGCGGCTCTGTTTTTGTACCCAAGCGTCGGTCAGCAGCTGAGAAGATGCGATGTTGAAGAGGTTAAACCCATTGAAAATTTGCCCCCTGTCCACCAACTCAATAACCCTAAGAGGGAGATGGAGCCTCCCCAATATGGAATGGTTCAACCGGAACAGGAGTCGAATTAATCATGCTTGTCAAAAATGAGCAACCAATTTAATTTAGCAACCAATTATTATCAACAACTGTAGTCACAATGCATCTTTTATAACTGTTTCGATATAACCCCAACCGGTACTCAATTATTGACCTTCACTGTGTATTATTGATTAGTTTTTTTAAGACATTGTACATTTTAAAGTAGTTTCAATTCTTAATAAATTTATTGCAATCGTTTTGAAAGTTAATAGATGCGAGTCTAGCAACCCTACCCGTTACTATTATTTGGAACTCAAATCCTTTTATACGCATGAGCTCGAATTGGGTTTTTTCAATAAGGGTTAGAAAACCTCTAAGTCTTATTAATAAATACACTTATTTCACTTACGTTGTGTATAAGTTTTGGTTTGAATAACAATTGAGTCGAAAAAATTTAATTCTAAGCGCCGGATTGATACTGAGTAAGAAATCAGAACAGTGAAAATGAAATTTATGTACAATCTGACATTGAGAGTTTGTCTACCCCTGGGGAGTTTGCACCACATGTTACCGATGAGCGCTCATTTTTTGACTTGTTTAAAGTACAATGAACTTAGAGTCCGTTGGCCGTTGGTCTTTGGTAACTACCAAACTAGATTAACCACGCGAAACGACTTTCCAGAATCTTGGGTTGTTGAACCTCTCGCTTCCCAGATAAAAGCACGTTCACATGCAGCAAAATGACTTTGTTAAATAAAAAAAAAGTTATACACCAGTAGAAATTATAATAGGAATACGAATTTAGACTAACAATACCAACTACAATGAAAGAAGTGGAAAAAAAATTAAAGAGTTTACAAACTCTAACTTTTTAGTGTTTAGTTTGCGTCGAAGGAAGACGACAACGATTGGCTTGAGTCTAACCTCTTTCGTGGCTTTTTTGAACTTGGCTTCTAGGCTTTTCGGTGGTAACGACGACCGAGATACTATCAATTTTTGCTTGTAGCAGTTCAATTTGCCTTTTGTTAGTCGTACAGTTACTGACCGACGACTCCAGTCGAGCTTTGTTTCTTTCCTTTCTTATACGATCATCTTCTTTCTTCAGTTGTCTGCTTCGTCTTTTTCATTTTTTAAATCCTATCAGATATCCTCGCAGTTATTACATCAATTTTTCAACCATAGAGATGCACTCGAAAATGACGAGTAAATAAAACAACAGCGTACAATTCCCGCTTTGTTGTGTAATAGTCACGCTGACCTCTTTCTTAGTTTTACTAGCATATGTTATAGTTTTTAGATAACCACCTTGGTTCTGAGAAAGAACGGCTCCCATACCAGACAGAGACGCTTCAGTACACAGGACAAAAATACCAGTCTTCGTAGGAAAATCAAAATCGAGGCATTCAGCTATGTGTTTTTCAAAGACTGCAAAGCTTCATCGCCATCCTTCATCCAATGCAACCTCTTTTCTATATTCAGTAGATTATACAGAGATTGCGCTATTATACCAAAACTTGGTATGAACTTTCGGTAAAATCCTACTAACCCTTAAAATAAACGCACCTGCTTCACCGTTTCAGGGACTTAGTATGAATTTACAGCGTTTACTTTAGCGGGATTGGTTTGAATTCCATCCCTGGAAAAAACCTGAACCAAGAAACGGGTAGAATATTGAAAAAGTTGACCTTTGATGTGTCAATCGTGTTAAGACCAGATCCATCAATCTTTGGAAGGCAGCATGTGCTTTAGAAAGCCCCATCGGCAGTCATTTCCATTGGTACAAATGGAGTTATAAAAGAAATAAGATGTTGATCGTCTTCTATTTCCATGTGAAGGAAACCCGTTGCTAAATCAAAATTTGAAAAGAAAGAGCTACCTTGTAAGCTTCCCAGATTATCTTGAATCCATGCGAACAGCCTTGATGTCTTTTAGTCTGGGAATTCATTTTCGTGTAAACTATGACTATCCAATAACTATCATCTTTTTTGGAACTAAAACTGTTGGCGCTAACCATTCCGAGTAGGTCGGCTCTATTAGGTCTTTTGTCAGTAGGTATTTAAAAACTTATTTAGACCCTTCCATTTTGTTGGATTCGTTGACGGATATGGAACCTTACTTGGTTGGGCATCTTCTTTTAGGTTGTTTTTAAAATTATGCAAATCAAATCTTCCTTGATCCCATTTGTCTCGCGCAAGCACATTTGAATACTGCTCTATTAGTTTTTGTGCCAGCTGACGTTGCTCGTTATTAAATTTTTGCAAGTCCTCTGCAAAGATTGCCTCCAAGTATGGCTGAACACCTTCATCGGAAAATTTTACACAACAGACAATACAATTCGTAGGTGCTTCATTTAAAAACGCAACTTTCTGGTGGCTGTACAATGTACTGTTGCTTTTTGTATGATTCAAGATCCTATTGAAATTTTTACGGTCTTTGGGAGCCGTTACTGTTGCTGTTGCAATTAAGTACTTCTCATTATATTTATGCAATGGCTCAATCAAGCCAAATAAACCATTACAAATTAGAGAACCCCGCAAGGTAAGTGGGATGGGATCTACAACTGGTTGCGACGTAAGCTCACATAAAACAAGTCTTCCGCTTCTGTAGGGAAGCCTTGTTGTGTTAGCAACTTATACTGAATATCCCTTTGGTCTACTCGATGTCATAGTGGAAAGAATAATACATTCAAGAACTCTTTCATCAACATCTAATTGACCAAAAATAACTCGATTTTGCATTTTTGCTGACGTAGCAAATCCATTACCGTAATTACTGGTGCACTTATATCAACTGCTACGTAGAAATTTCCAACAAACTTTGCGCTGCCATTCATAAAATAAACCAGTTTTTCCCACAAAACAAAGCGGCCTTTTTTAGAGGCGGCTTATATGTCAGCTGACTCCGTTCAACCGGGAGAAAAATGCATCGTCGGCAGAATTGACTGTCGTATAACACTGATAACGGCTCCAGAATCCATAGGAGCCGTGAACAGGATATTCGAAATTTGAAGGTGGGTGTGTTCCGTGTGTCAATCTCGTTAACACCAGTTCCATCAATCTTTGGAAGGCACCATGTGCTTTACAAAGCTCCATCGGCAGTCATTTCCATTGGTACCAGCCAAATGGAGTTATAAGAGAATTTAGATGTTGATCGCCTTCTTTTTCCATCTAATGGAAACCCGTTATTAAATCAAGATTTGAAAAGAAAGAGCTATCTTGTAAGCTTTCCAGATTATCTTGAATCCATTCGAACAGAATTGATATCTTTTAGTCTGGGAATTCACTTTCTTGTAAACTGTGACTAACCAATAACTATCATCTTTTGTGGAACTAAAAGTGTTGGCGGTAACCATTCTGAGTAGGTCGTCTCTATTAGGTCTTTTGTCAGTAGGTTATTAAAAAACTCTTTTAGACCCTTCCATTTTGTTGGATTCATTGACGGATATGGAACCTTACTTGGTTACGCATCTTCTTTTAGGTTGTTTTTAAGTTTATGCAAATCAAATCTTCCATGATCCCATTTGTCTCGCGCAAGCACATTTGAATACTGCTCTATTAGTTTTTGTGCCAGCTGACGTTGCTCGTTATTAAAATTTTGCAAGTCCTCTGCAAAGATTGCCTGAAGCATGGTTGAACACCTCATCAGGTAGTTTCACAGAACAGACAATACAATTTGTAGGTGTTTCAGTTAAAATTTTAACTTTCTGGTAGCTATACAATGTACTGTTGCTATTTGTAGGATTCAAGATCCTAATGAAATTTTGACGGTCTTTAGGGAAGCATTGTGGTATTAACAACTAATACTGAAGATCTGTTTTGTCCACTCCACGTTATAGTGGAGGGAATAAAACATTCAAGAATTCCTTCATTACCGTCTAATTGACCCTGCCGTACACAATCAATATTTTGTACTTGATTTTGCAATGTGAATTACTATTAGAATTTCAGTTGAGTGTACTGGTGCGGCGAGTGCACTTAAAACAGTTTTGTATTTGGATTCACTTGGCAAAACGCCTATCTGACACTTGTCTATTTCATTCAGATAGTGAATACGGCTGCCAAGAAATAAGTTATAGAGAGCAACTGTACTAGAGGTGCAAAACTAAGAGAATGAGAATTATAATGTTGCAACACAGAAGTCATAACGAATGTGAACAAACAATTCCCAGTGCGGGAATTAGAACAACAGACATAATATGTAAATTAAAAGATGGTAGACAGTGAACTTATGATGACTTTGGAGTACGTCCTTCAAGATTAGGTACAATGTTAAATAAGTACATCGTATAATAATTTTACTGAACGAAATCAAATGATTATGTACAACATATCTCCCTTTTTAGTGAAAATTAAAATTGCATAACATGAAACTTTTATTGACAATATTGTTTATATACTAATATTTATTCACCGGTTAAATAGATATCAATAGATATTAAAATAGGTTTACTGGTTATCATAGCTAGTCAAAAGTAATGCTGTAAGGAAAGTTTAAGTCTACATATTCGCTTTGTCATTTATGAGTTCTCCAGGTGGACTCTGATTTGCTGGGCGAATGCGAGGGTGAGTTGGAGAAACTTCACCTATGACTGGCGAGGGAAATGTATTTGGAATTGGCTCTACTTGAGTCGCAGTATCCACAATTGTTTGGGTCACCGAAGGCTGCACAGATTCAACGTCACCTGCACGACGTTTCCTGCTAGGCTGTATAAAGTTAGGCGGGCATGAATTTGTCGATTCACCAGATGAATCGTCATTTTCATATCCAGAGTATTCGGGCTTTTTTGTGTCCTCTTATTTGAACGTGGGAGGACTTGATTCTAGGCTTCTGCTGGTGCCGAAGTAGACGGTAATGTTAATTCTGGTCGTTGATTCGTTAGTGCAGGCGCAATAATTATCTCAGAGGCTATGATTTGTTGGCCGGTATTTGTCTCTGGTTGTGATGGGGTCTCTGGCGGTACGAGATTGGGTGGCACTTTTGGCATCCTTACTCACCTTGCTTGAGCAATATTGGATCTGCTAGATGAGACACCGCTTGCCGTATCACTTTTGCGGTGTTTCATCTTACGATTGCCCTTCTGAATTTGAGTGAATTTTTTATGTGACTCTGAATTTTGGCCTCCGTTGATTTTTCATGTACTCTGGGTCCTGTACGGTTAATGTATTCTGTTAATTTGGACTTCCGTTCATCACGGGCGCCAAATTTGGCAATGTTGCTGTTTCTGACAGTGACCTCCAGCTTCCAGGGTTCGCGAATCACTGACGTAAACTAATCAGTCTTTTGCACAACTGAACAAGGTACTAACCCTTCATATAGCCCGTCCGGGTTCTTTTTGGATAGTCTATTCGGGTGCTTCTTGCGGGCAATATTCAATTGTACTGCATGCTCCTTGAAGGGTAATGGGCGGTGAACTTTCGTCGAGCGTAGGAAACGGGATTTATTGTCACCCGCAAGCCGTTTGCAAGATAGGGCTTCATTAGTGGCCGTACAAATGTTCTTCTCGTCTTCTTCTTCACTTCGATAATTGCCCCAACGATCTTCTGGTAGCAATTCATTGGGAGTGACCGTCTCTTCATCTAAATAATGATTTAAAATTTTCTCATAACTTACATCAGAAGAATGTGGTTTAGTACTAGTACTGCTAAGAAGAGTATTGGCTTGTCGCTCAATGTGTGATTCGAAAGGCGAAATCTTAGTAGTTTTATGTTTACATATGCGGAGCTGGTAGAGTATTGATTTTAATGCTGCTTTAATGGTGAACGAATTTAATTCTTTATTTGCTTCTTTCATACATGCAAGGCGTTATTTAATTGTATTAATTTTATCGTTCTATTAAACCTATAACTCGGTGATCATTTGCTGGAGCTGGGATTAGATTAATACTATTTTTATTGCGAAATTTTTTTACTTGGTTTCCTATAAGACAACGAGTTTGATCTATTCGTAAGGAACGAGGAACTCCGTGAATGTGTATAAAATTATCCAAAAATTTAATTACATTGGAAGCATTTGCTTTATCAAAAACTTCAGCAATGGGTTATTTGGAAATTCTATCAATACATGTCAAAATATAAATTTCATAATCTTTTTCATTATTAATAGGTCCTGCGACATCTATTCGTATATTTTGGTTCGGGACTGTACATGGTTTATGTGCTTGAAATTGCTTTGCGGGAATTATAGATTTTAAATTTTTACCTATTGCAGTGCAAGGTTTGTACTCTATTGCTAGAACCAAAAGGTTTCTACTCAAGTATGGCCACCAACAATGCTGGGCCATACATACCATCCCCCAGATACCCGGGTGACTGGCATGGAGGTCCTCGATGAGCGTGTCTTTTAAGGCTTTTGGGATGGCCACCTTCTCGTCCATGCAAACACAACCACCGCTGACATGTGCCGCCAGTAGTTATGTAGGTAGGGGGTTTAATTCTTTCAAACGTTCTTCGTCAGAGCGGATGATGCAATCCCTGACTTCTGTGAGCACTGCATCTTTGCTCGCTAGGCGATTAGGCTTTTGTTGAATACTTTCCCAATCACCTTGTCAAAGGAGAGGACTTGAGGGCTATCAGCGAGTGGGGTGCTGATATTTGATTGAGAGGGTGATTGGCGAGGCGTGTTTTGGGTTGCATTATACGTGAAGGAAACGCGAGGCGAAGTTCGGGTAGAACGATTAGAGTTTGATTTGCCTTTTGTCAATTGAGCACGTAAAATATTTAAGGTATGTGACTTTTAAGTGCTAATTAAGGAAAAAATTTGAGGCCCATTTGTGATTGACAAGTTAGAGCGGCTTAATTTAGTGAATTGATGCGGGTTTTGGTAAGCGACGGTTTCGGTGACGCCTTTCCGGTATTTTGCGTCTCAAATTGTGATGTTTGAGGCTCAATTTGTAGCGGAGTATTTATAGTATTTCTACTATGCGATGCGAGTTGAGATTTTATTTAGTGTTTACTAGGGCGAGTTGCAAATAAGGCTTTTGAGTTATGCGGAATATATGACTGGTTGAATAAGAGGGGATTATGCCCGGCGAGTATTAATTTATTATGAGTAAAGCGTACCCGCGGATGGAAATCACAATCAGAAATACGAGGAATTGGAGTATTTGATCTGTGTTAAATTCCTGAGTGGGTGGTAATTGATTTTGAGGTAATTGTTGTCATGATACGGGTATGCTATCAAATTGTGTACAATTAATGGGGAAAAAAATTGATTAGGATTTTGCTTGGCGAATGTTGAAATGTTTTGAGTTAGGCGTACGCGCATTGCGAGTTCAATATGGGAATTAATTTTATTAGAAGAGAGTAGATTTGAAAGATGCATTCGCGTGGCGAGTGTTGGATTATGTTTAGATAAGCGTATGAGGTTTGCGTGATCACTAAAAAAACTCTGATTACGTTTTATGAATAAAACTGAACTAGGATTTTGCGGAGCGAGTGGCAAAATGTCTTTTGTTATCAACTTAGGCTTAACGGAATGTATATTCAATACTTGATTAGTATGTTGAGTGCTAGATGTTTCTATGTTATTACTATCTAGGTGAAATTTATTAAGTTTAACAGCCGAACTATGATTTTCTTGTTGCAGCAATTTTGCATCAGTTTGTATACGGGATAATATTGCAACTAAAAATTGATATATTGGCAACAGGCATAATATTTGAAAAAAAAGGCGTTAGACATAAGGCGGTGAATTTAGGATGACTTTGAATACGTTCTTCAAGATTAGGTACAACGTTAAATAAGTACATCGTATAATACTTTTACTGCACCAAAAAAAATGATTATGTACTCGATTTTGCACTTTTGCTGACGTAGCAAATCCATTACAATAATAACTGGTACACTTAAATCAACTGTTACGTAGAAAGTTCCAACAAACTTTGCGCTGCCATTCATAAAACAAACGAGTTTTTCCCAAAAAAACAAAGCGGCACTCCGTTTACAGAGGCGGCTTGTATGCCACTTGAACCAAAGCATCAGAGGAAAAATCCATCTCCGCCCGAAATGATTCTCGTGTAACACTGATAACGGCTCCAGAATCTATTAGAACGGTTAACAGGATAATCTAATTTTTAAAACGGATGAGGAGGGATTGAATCCCATATATTGGTTTCAGTTGTGTCATTTAGTAATTACGACAAGACAAAGTACTTTCTGTATTTTTTCTTTTTATTACGTGTTTGCTTGTGGACAGCTTCTTGTTGTGTGAGAACTAGTTTCAAATGACCAACAGCTGCGACAATTGTTTTTAGTATGCACCTTACGGTTGCACTGACAGCAAACAATTTTGTTATTAAAATGAACGTGTCGGTTGACGCTTGGTGAGCGAGATGAAAAAGAGAGAGTTCATCAATCAGACCGCGGAATGCAGATGATGGGGAACCCGTCTTGTTCCTTTAATTTGTTTTGTACCTCTCCCTAGGGTTATATTGATTTCGAGAAAACCCCTGTTTCGGTGATTGAGAAAATTCGTTTGGCTTATATGATCTATGGTCGCCTAGAATGTCTCCAGATGTTAGAGTTAATTTGGCTGAGAGCCATCTTATAAATCATAGAATCCATTTGATTGATAAGTATATCAATTGATCCTGCCCCGTGAGGATTACTATCTAAACCAATTTTTTCGCCGCCTTGGCTCGGAATCCCTAACCTGTAAATTGTATCCAAATGCAAAGCACCTTTTAAAGAACTCGCCAGAGATATGTCTGTTTCTTTCCCAATATTTAATCTAACTTTCTGATCAAGCAACCCTTCCAAGGAAGCTTGCATAACAAGATGTTCTCTGATTTCCTCAGAATCATCAGGATATGCATTTTTAGAGAGAAATTTTAGATCTGCCAAGAACTCAGAAACTTTCTCTGACTCTCCTTGAGTTCGTTTTCTAAATGCTCCTCTTAAAATCTCGAGGATTTTAAATTTTGTTCCTCAAAAGGAATCCGAATGCTTTTTTAATATTTTTGGTGTCATCGTCCAGCGAATGATAAAACTCTATTGCCCCAGCTCTTAACCTAAGTAGAGAAATCTGATGACTTTTATTAGTGTGTAGCTGATTACCATCACCATTCAACTCAGGATTACCATCAGCATCTTTGCAAGGCGCCAACCAAATTTGCAATATACCTAATAACTTAAATTGAGTGACCGTCACTGTGTATTTTTGATTAATTCTTCGAGACGTTGTACACTTTAAAATAGTTTCATTTCTTTCAACTCAAAAAATTTATTGCAATCGTTTTGAAAGTTAATAGAAGCAAGTCTTGCAACCCTAACCGTTACTATTATTTCGAACTCAAATCTTTTTAGTCGCATGAACTCCAATTGGGTCTTTTCATAAAGAGTTACCAGAAAACCTCTAAACCTTATTATTAAATTCATTTATTTCACTTGCATTGCTTTGCCTAAGTTTTAGTTTGAAAAACAGTAGAGTCAAAAGAATTTAATTCTTAGCGCCGGTTTTATTTTGAGTAAGAAATCAGAACTGTGAAATTTAAATTTTTGTTTAATCTTATATTGAGAGTTTGTCCGCCTCTGGGGGGCTTGCACCACATGTTATCGATAAGCGTTCCCTTTCTTACTCGTATAATGTACAATGAACTTATTAAAAACGATCAACGAACTCTTAACTACCAAACTAAATTTACTGAGCGAATTAAGTCAGCAGAATCTTTGGTTGTTACTCGGGCTTTTGTAAAGTTGAACCTAATAGACATGAACCCTATAAGAGTTTTTTTTAACCGAAGACTAATTTACTCGCACTTGTCAGGATAGGATTTTCCATGAAAGTTGAGAAGTTTCAAAAGTGGAAGAGTTTTAAAAAGGAAGATTTGCCATCTAATTAACTGACTTTAGGCAAGCAGTGTATCTTTTCAAACCGATTCAACAAACAAAGAATCTCGGGATTTATTTTGCATCGTTTTCATGAAGGGGAGTTATCAATTACCAGGTATGGAGAATCACCGGTTACTGGAGTTTACTCAGTGGTTCCGGACACGGATAACCTTCCCACCAAGTGAACTTTTCTGCTCCTAAATTCTGTTCACCGAAAAAATCAATTTGGAGCTATTAACTTTTATAACGTATTGACGACTGACGGTTAGAAATCTTAAGAGGTTCTTGATTTTTCGTGGAGTGTATATGTAAACTTGTGCCGTTTAATTTGTAAACTTTCGTGAGGTCTTTTGTTCTTTACTTCTAAGTCCCTAGATAATCGTAGGAATGATGATAACTTGGGTAAAGCATTGACCATGGTGAAAAGTTTTGTTTAATTTCAAAATTGGAAAGTAAGTTTTGTAGCAAGCAGTAGTTTTTCTTACTATTTGTACTTGATATACTACAGTTAAGTGCAGGCAATAGCCGTAAGCTGCAGAGTTGTATGTAATTTTGTTTTTCTTATAACAGATGCCTTACAAGTATGACCGTTTGCAAGCATGAAGAAAGTAATTAGAATGACGGCGTCTTTCCCATTATAGCCCCCCCCATGATAATTTTACCATGATTGGCGTGTGCTTTTGAATGATTTCAAGAAAAAGTTACTTTCCAGTTTATGATTCTTTTATGACTACTAGGAAATCATACTTTCATATATGACCTTGTACGACAACCAGGAAAAATGAATATGATAACTGGGATAAAATGAACTGTTATCATTATCGATCTTACTTCAAGCGAACTAAGCGTCACAATTGGGGCAGTTTAGGCGTCCTTTAAAAAATTGTTTGACATTTGTATGATTACAGGATATCATACAAATCATATATGACCTTGTATGATTACCGGGGATCATATATGACCTTGAATGATTACCGGGATTTTTGTATGATGAGCAGCCCCCGGGGGGGGGGGCTATAGGTTATCTGACTACTTAGTCGGGGGCTATAATGGGAAAGACGCAAATCCCGAGCAACATGGAGTTAACGAATTGATTTTAAATTTTGGACAGTTGAATGAGAATAAAAGGGGGTTGAGGAAGAACCCTGAGTTAACCGGAGTAAACCAATACCAGAGGGCCCGGTAGCGAGGCGCATGGAGTGAACCAGTACCAAGATACAGTGATTGGGAGAATCTCTTCTAACGGTACATACAGCAAACCAATAACGAGAAAAAACAAGTGATGTAAGCTGACAAATAAATCATTTACTTTCTCTTCTGATTAACGGATATCTTTAGAGCCAATAAACTTTTTTTGAATGAACATTGAATTAACAAGGCGGCTCGGTAATGTGCGATCGCACATAAGGTTCCGACCCCGCTCATCCACAATTTTGGCATAATTGTCCACCAAATGAGGAACAGATGGAAAAACACAAAAAATTCAAGTAATTTTCAAAAAAAACTGGTGTATGAACGAAAAGATAGCCTCCAAAGCAAATAACTCAGTGGAGTAAAAAATGATGCAGTAGATTGATGAGATATGCCGATATTAAGAAGGCGAGCGATGACGAACGGCAAAATCAAACAACAACAGAAAACATTAATTACATCAAAAAATTTATGTCCGTTTTAAAAAACAAAACTTAACAACAAAATCAAATAGGTTTACAATTACCAATGCTTCTATAGATGTGAATTAAGAACTTTTGATATTCAATTTTTTTGGAGTTACAAAAAGAACAACAAATAGACAACAAACTAAAAATCAATTAAAATTTGCCAGAAAATTATTTGGAAGCCGTAAAGCCATACTTTTGCCCCCAAAATATGTTCGATTGCATCTTCGTCGAAAACCAATAATGTATTATGTGGCCGCTCATTAATGAAAATAGGCAACAATTAGACGAAAAGAAAAAATGCAAAATTATGTAATACTTGTTTTTTTTCGAAAAAAATTTATTTCCAAAGACATAAAAGCCATTAATTACAAAATGAAAAACTTGAACAGGTTCGTCCATTCTTCCAAAGGAAGCCCTTGAGACCTGCAATTATCCAGAAATTTTCTTACGTCTACAAAAAGAGCGTCAAATATGACAAAAATCAAATTGTCATTTACTTTTTTTTGTGAAAAACCCGTGTGGAAGCCAGTAAAGTCTTAACGAATTCTCATAAAACATTAGAATTTGTGACACCAATCCTATTGACACCTTCCCTTGAAATGTATTATGTGGCCTCTCATTAATGAAACTAGGTAACAATTAGACCCAAAAGAAAAAAGCAACATTTTGCAATACTTATTTTTATCGAAAAAAATTTATTTTCAACGATATGAAAGCCATAAATTATAAAATGAAAAAAATGATTAGGTTCGTTTATTTTTCCAAAAGAATCCCTCGAGACCTGCAATTATCCAGAAAATGTCTTACGTCTACAAAAAGAACGTCAAATATGACAAAAGCGAAAAATTAATTTACTTTTTTTTTGTGAAAAACCGGTGTCGCAGTCAGTAAAGTCATAACGAATTCTTTAAAAACATTAGATTTTGTGACACCATTCCCTTTTGACACCTTCCCTTGACAAAATTAATGTCATCTTTAACCTTTAATTAACGAGACCAGGTAACAAACAGACAGTAAAAGGAACAAAATTGCGATGTTGAAATGTTTTTTTTTTTTCATTTCAGAAATCAATTGTTTTCAAAGTCATGAAAGCCATTATATATCTTCTAATATCAGAGCATAGGATCATCTGTTCTTCCAGGAAAAGCCAATCAAACCGGGTCATTGTACAGGAAATTAAATAGGACTAAAAAGACAAAGTAAAAACGACAGTTAAAGACAAAGTTAAAAAATTCAATTAAATTCTTCGAGAAAGTACTGTCGAAGCGGTAAAGAACCACAATCTATATTATATAGAATTTAAATATTATCAACTGTGCGCTACTTTGAATGCGAAGAATGTGATATATGAACTGACACTAACGTGATAATTTGACAAAACTAGAAAACTAAGGCGTACGACCGCAATAATATCTAAATTTGAATTCAGCAGAAAGAATGAGCACTCTTTGATTGCTGACACTAAGCTACAAGTTGACCAAATTAAGAGAAAAATTAGACAAAGTTCAATAAGCCATTTTTTGTTTAAAAATAAAATATTTTAATAGTCAAAACGGCCCTAAGCTTTCAAGCAATCAATTAGATACATTAAGTTCAAGCTACTTAGGAAGCCAATAGGGCCTCTCACTAGTGGTCTTTAATCTGAAATGTTCTGTTATTTAATAAAAACAAAAATAGTTCGAAGTTTTTTTTATAAAAAACCGACTGACGACAATCCGAATTTTTTTTTGGATTGTAACGGTCCAAGATTGGCACAGAACTAGTCAGGCTAATGCTGATTGTCCATTAGGAATATTTAATTTTTGGAAAGTCATTGATATAGATATTTTTAAGTTAAAAATCAAAAACAAATGCTGCGTTTTTGAAAATCAACGAAAAAAATTAGCAAAAAACGGCAAAGTTTTATTTACAGAGCACTCTCAACGGAAGTTGAAGTGGAATTATTCCCCTTTTCAGTCTATAAAGATTGTGTTAGTGGTGTTTGGTTGTGCACTTCCTGCAAATTTAAACAGAGTGGACTAACGAAACTTATTTCGTGCTGTTTTTGATGAAAAGGTCTGAATTTTGTGAAATCTTTAGCCGAAATTTGTGACAAAAAAATTCAATGAAAATAGCCGACAATATATTTTGTATTTAAACGTAAAATCAACAACAGTTTCTTGAATTTTTTTTTCAATTTTATCAAAATTGGTGAAATCAACGGAATTCACTCTATTTCTTCAAAAGTTTAAACCTCAATAACTCCCTGTTGAAAACAAAAATAAAAAAAGATCTTTTCAAATCCATATTCAAGGCTGGACAAGCTTTCTCATGATACCAGTCTCAACTCTCTACGATGAATACATCGATCGGCCAAAATTGACTGAACAAAAAAACCCATTTGAGTATATAGTTCCTCCCCACCTCAAGAGGGTTCGGAACAACAATTAACTTGGTTGCCATGACTATGTTTATCACAACAGCAAATCAACTGTTTAATGTATCAATTTTCAGCAGTCCATTTTATTTTTGCACACATGGAAAGTATGTTTCTATTCTCCTCACTTTGTTCAGGTAAGAATGAAAAATCGTCACAAAACTCACCTAAACTGTTTCGCTGCTTCTCTCCCAAGATTTTCAGATTGCTGCTGTGGCGTCCTCTAGTTTCTATGACTTTTGTTTCTTTGATTCCTTAAACAGTTTGATTCCTTAAAAAATTGATTCTTTAAACAGTTGATTTGCTGTTTTGATAAACACAGTCATGGTAACCAAGTTAATTGTTAATTTAATGTTCATTCAAAAATCTTGATATTGGGGTACTTTTTCCATTGCTTGTTCTAGAAAACTGGCTGCAACATTAAATATCATCAGAAATTTTGTGGGCTACCACAGTTGTCTTGCAGATTATGGTAACTTGAAACTGTCCAACAGGGTGTTGGGCATCCCAATCTGCCCATTTGCCAGTGGATGCAATATTCCGCATGGACATAGTGTCCAAGGGTGATTCCACAGTCGGTTCCTTCTGATCAGACGGAACAAAAGGAGTAGCATAGGGCTACAACCTTCTGTCATCCGAATTTTTTGTTATCAATAGACATAGCATTTGACTAGATATTTCTGTGAAATCTGGGCTGAGCTGTATGGTTCCCTGGAAGTCCGTCAGATTGGTGACCACAATTAGAAGCCAAACCCAACACGACCGAGAGTAAACCTAACGGACCGTTGGCAGTCGTAGTGGTCATGCCGCTCAAGTGAAAAGTAGTGGGAAAAAGGTGCTATTCCGCCACTTCCTAATCGGAAGATGACTAAAACCACCTTTTCCCACTACTCTATATATCTACTGCTGGCTTATACCCCCCATTTTATTCACTACTATATATTAGCTCTATATTCAATCAAAAATCAATCAAAATCAAAAAATCAATCAAAATCAATCATTATTTTATGAATTACTCTGAGAGTGATTTTCACTCTTTATTTATTCTAAATCGGGTAATAATTAAGGAAAAAGGTCTAAATCTAAAATATCAATAAAACCCAAAAACTACATGACAGATAAAATAAAAGAAGAAGAATTAGCTTCTTGAATATTATACTTATAAACATGCTCCCTGAATTGATTTCTAGTATGACCATATCTGTATCTATGATGATAAAAACATAGTCTACATTTCCTATTTCCAAATCTATATAGTGATATATGTTTATAAACATTACACATACTACATACTAGATATTGATCAGGATCAGAATAAGGATATCCCAAATGTTCTATATAATCTTTCACTTTAACCATATTTTTACATACGTAACAAGAATATTCTAATTCTTTACATTTATTACAACATTCTTTCCAAGGTTTATTTTTACACTTATCACAATTCATTTTCATTTTTCGAAAAATTATTTTTTCCAAAGTTTTCCCTAAATAAATACATTATGTCTCAATCAACTAATACTAGTGTCATAAACTTCTGCGATGTCTATAATTTATCCTTTGAATCAAAGAAGGCTTTATACAGGCATCAATCATACGATCTCAAACATAAGGAACTATTGGAGAAATTGTTTGAGTCTGAAGAAGAAGATATCTTGGAGAAGTTGTATAATTCTGATGAAGATGATTATATTATTAAAACTAAGACCAAAACTAAGGACATTATTAAAAGTAAGGATATTATTAAAACTGAAACTGAAACTAAAACTGAACCACGCTGGGTTTGTGGCGAAAATCTTAAAAATCAGATAGGTCTACAAACTCACATGAATAAACACTGGAGAGAAAATGTTGTGTTAAACGATCCACGAAGTAGCTTTGCTAATAATTATAATATTAAATCAAAATTTAATTACGATTATTGGTATATTGGAATAACAGACATAATAACAGACATATGCAAATAAATATAGAAAGGACTAAACCATCATTAGAATTTTATACTGAATAACAGATATATGCAAATAAATATAGAAAGGACTAAACCATCATTAGAATCTTATACTGAACTGCCACTAGTTCTAAGAGATAAAACAAAAGCGATTTTAAATATTAGAAGTAATAAATTTAACTGTCTACGATTATGTATTACAGCTGCATTGCATACTGTAACTGAACGTGCAACTATAGAAAATAAGTATATTAATAATCTAGTCGATGACTGGGAATATAATGAAACTGCATATGATTATATAACAAAAATCCAAAATAAATATAATATCAACATTTGGTTTTACAGGCCTATGGCCGCGCTCCACCACAGACCCACTCAAGATAGTAACATAGCAAAAGTAGAATGCTTAGAGAAAGGTTCTAGTTTTGTAAAAGGTAGACATAATGTAAAAATGATAGCATTGAATGAACACTGTGCCCTAATTAAAAATGTAGAAGTATTACTAGAAAGACCTAACACCAAACATGCCAAGTTCTGGTTTTGTGATAATTGTACCTAATGGTTTAGTTCTCAACATAAATATGAAACCCATGAATGCTGTGTCCAAATCAAACCAAAGATTGTTTGCTCTAAGTTAAAACAAATTAAATTCAAGAATCAACATAGACAACAAGAAGTGAACAATGTTATATTTAGTGATATTGAATGTTACATGAAAGGAACAGATGAAAAGATTGGTAGTAATACATATAAGATATCTGAACATGTGCCTATTGCTATTGGCTATAGTTGGCATAGCAAAGATGAAGTGCTTCGTTAACCATACTTTGGTCCAGACTGCATCAAAAATTATGTTACAGATTTATTGGAAATAGAAACAAAACATAGTATTAAGATAAACAAAGCAATGATATTTACAGAAGAAGATAAATTGTATCATGATGCCAATGATTTATGTCACATTTGTAATAAAAACTGTGTTAACAAAATTGGAGATCACTGTCACCAAACAGGTAGATATACAGGCCCAGCACGTAATATTTGTAACTTAAACTATAAACATCAAAACTTCATTCCAGCAATATTTCATAATGGAAAAGGCTATGACTTCAATCTGTTATTTAATGAGATAATTAAACAGAATAATAGCAGGAGAAGAATTGATATCTCACCTAGTACTAATGGTAAAGCTAGAATGTTTAAGGTGGGTATATTAAAGTTTATAGATAGTTACAGTTTCTTGACAATGTCTCCTGATAAAATAGCAAAGGTTTACAACATAAAAAAAACATTATATCCTTATGAATACTTTGAGGATAAGAGTAGCTATAATAATAAACTAGGTAATATATCACTTCAAGACTTTAGATCATCACTAACAACTAAATTACCAACTCAAGATGAAGTAGATGATTTTAATAATTCTAATAGTAATAAAACAGGTAAAAAGTTAACATTAGAATATATGGAAAATGATATATTCAGATTAGGACATTGCTTCAATCTATTTGTTAAGTTAAACATGAATACATAAAAACTCAATCCTCTACATTATATTAGTCTACCAAGCTACAGCATCGATTGTTTCCTAAAACTAAGCAAAGTTGAATTAGACACAATGCAAGATGAGCAAATACAAAAAGACTTCATTAGTGCAATGAGAGGTGGCATATGTGGCGTTATGGATGATAGGTATATTAGAAGTCAAAGTGAGAGTGAAAGGTCTATCAGGGAACCTGCTTCGCAGATCCACGAAGTGGTTTCACCAATGGCAAAGCATGGCGGAGCATGGACAAAGTCCCATGACCGAATGTCTCTGGCGAAGCTTGATCAAATATCCATCTGGTACATCGATGCCAATAACTTATACGGTTATGCACTAATGCAAAAGCTACCATATAAAGATTTTGAGTACTCCAATACAACTCTAGATGAAGTATTAAATACTTCAGATGATAGTGATTATGGCTATTGGCTTATCTGTGATTTAGAATATACTAATGAAAGTAAAGAGAGAACTAGCAACTTCCAACTACTCCCCCATGGAAGAGAAGTAGAGAATAATGAACTGGGATACGAACAAAGACCTCCAACTTCATCAAAAAGCAAGAAACTAATATTAGATCAGAATAATAAATATGAACACCCAATACACTATCGGATGTTAAAGTTTGTTGTTAAGATGGGTATAAAGGTTACTAAAGTCCATAGAATATATAAATTTAAACAAGATTATATAATTAGAGACTACATTGAACTTAATAATAAAATGAGAGCTGAAGCTAAAACTGAACCTGAGAAAGATATATTTAAGTTAATGAATAATTCATTGTTTGGTAAAAGTTGTGAGAATCTATTAAAGTATCTGGAAGCTAAGATTTTAACCGATGATTATGAAATACTTAAAGCTGTTAGTAAACCAACATGTAAAGATGTAATTAGATATGAAAACTATACTCTAATAGAATTCTATAAAAAGGTAATCCAATAAGATAAGCCAATTTATTTAGGATCTACAGTACTAGAGCTCAGTAAGCTTCATATGTATAAATTCTTTTATAATGTATTAAATCCCTCGCGTAAAGATCTAATGTTACACTACATGGACACGGATAGCTTCGTGTTAAGTTTTAGCGTGGGAAATGTCGACAATGAGCACATGAATCTGAGTAATCTAGATAAACCAATAAAAACTAATAATAAGATACCGGGCAAATTTAAACACGAAATAGGTAGTAAGGTTATAGAAAAATTCGTGGTATTAAAACCCAAAACATGTAGTATAAAGAACTATGGGGCAAAAGAGAAAGGTATAAAGAAAGAAAGTAATGGAAAGCACGAAGAATATTATAGTGGTCTAATAGATAATAAGGAAAGGATAGTAGAGGAAACCAGGATTCAAAAAGTAGGAAGTTGTATGGCCATAATTAAGATAAGTAAAAGAAGTTTAAGTAATTTTGATGATAAAAGGTTTTATGTAAATAATATAAAAAGTTATCCATTAGATGAGAACATGTATCTATTCAAAAGAGATTTATTAAATAACATCAGGCAACAGACTTCACCCATGGCAAACCCAGCACTGATCGGTGAAACTGGTTCCCCGATAAACAATATTGAAGAGTTAACAATTAATGATGATAGAAAGTTTATTGAAGCCGCTATTAGATTATATAAGGAATTGTGATAATTATTTTTACAAAATGAGTAAACTAGAAACATTTATAGAATTAAACTATCTAGAAAAACAAAACAGAAAGAATAGATTAGAAGATAAATTAAAACAACAAGAATATCATGGTGAAATAGAAGAGTTATTTGATCCTTTAACTAAAACTTCAAATACAAACGCTGAAACAATGCGAACTCTTCAAAACAAAACTTTGGCCGTGCTAGACAGTAACACTAATTCTTTAAAGAGTCTAGGACACCATCAACAAAACAGCTTTCTTGATGAACGGGCCGCCCTGTTAACACCCACACCCGATCCACACACAATATTAAAAGATGATAGAAGGCAAACTTTTGCCGTAGACAATGATATGATTGATATTTTATTACTAATGGGTAAACAAACAAATAAACAATTCCAATTAATATCAGTTGATCCAAATTCAAACAAATTTAAAATAAATTGTGCAGATGTATCTCTAGTCCCTGATGGTATAAAAATGAAAGGTAAAAACTATGAATTTTCTAAGGGTTTTTCTATATTTATTACTAATAAAGCTGTAACCGAAAGATATATAAAAGGTGATGAAATAAAAAAAAACAATTTCTAAGGGATATTGGCTATAAACAAAGAAGAGATACTAAAAGTAATAGATCAAAACTTATAAGAAAAATGTTTTCTAGTATTGGCGAACCCACTTCTCGTGTTATATCAATAACAACTTCCAGTGAAGATGAAATATATCGTCGTGATACTAGTAATTATGAACAAGGGATAGTAGAAGAAGAAGACGAAACTGATTAAGAGACTGATTATGAGAGTGATAAACAAATAGAAGCTAGTGGTCTTAGCAAAACCAACCAACGAAGTTGCCACCACTATGTGGACACAAAATAATTAATAGAAAGATTAGAATTATTAATACTAGAAACAATAGCTGATGGATTATATGATGAAATGCTAGATATATCTAAGCAACTATTATCTATGGATATTATCAATCAAGAGCAACTAGATGATTTTGTTTTTAACTATGGTAAATAAACAAAAATGAACAAAGCTATCAAGGAAGCTGTTTCACAGATGAGCAAAACTATGACTACGTCCATCAGGGAACCCGCATAGCAGATGACTATATCCACAAGTAAACAAGACACAATTAAAACTAAACAACAACTATTATTTAAAGAAGTATTCAGTCCTCAAATAACAAAGTTCAGAAGAGAAAGAATAATACCATTATATAAAAATGAAACATGGTCAGCTGATTTAATTGATAAGTCATCTCTAAGTAAATACAATAGTAATTATAAATATATATATTAACAGTTATAGATATATTCACAAAAGCTGCTTGGGCTATTCCATTAAAAAATAAATCTGGTTTATCCATAACTAATGGTTTTAAAACAGTATTAAGTGAAAGTAGAAAACCAGAAAAGTTATGGGTAGATAAAGGTAGTGAGTTTTACAATAAAACATTTAAATCTTTACTTAAAGAATATGAACCAAAACTCTATTCTATTTATAGTGATTTAAAGGATGTGTTTACAGAGCAATTTAATAGAACATTATTAATCATTATTAATATAGAGCGATTTAATAGAACATAGTTAATAAACCAATGTTCATCAGGGGTGATAGTAATTGGGTAAATATACTAAATGATGCAGTCATAAGATATAACAAAAACATTCATTCAACAATTAATATGACACCTGTTGATGCTTCTAATTAGCCCGATAAAGTTAAATACACTTCTAGTTTTAAGAATTTTAAACCAAAATTTAAAGTTGGTGATTATGTTAGAAATGCAGATAAACTTAATATCTTCTCTAAGGGATACACTTCTAATTGGAATAGAGAATTGTTTGAAGTTAAAGAAGTTCTAAAAACACGACCACCAACAAATAAGATAGACGATATGAATGGTGAGATAATAGAAGGTAAGTATTATGAACAGGAATTATTGAAATCCGAGTTTGACTTTGAAACTAATAATAAGGCTTTGGTACCATTAGGTATAATTCTATAATTTCTGTAGACAAAAACAAAGATGACAAGAAATAGATTCAATCAAGCTAAACTTCAATCAACATCAACATCAACATCAACGAACAACCTAACACTAAGTAACGCTCGTGGGTTATTCCTAGAAGATAATGATAATATTGATATGAAGGATACCTATAAAATTACAAATGTTCATCCTCCAATAGATGGAAAAGATGTTGTTAATAAAGAGTATTGTGACGATAACTTATTATCCTCTTCTAATAAAATAGACATTTTAAGTAGAAATATAACTGAATTAAGAAAGCGTGACTTTGATAAAAATAGAACTAAAACATTACAACTAAATGAAACACAATTTAATGATGAACTAATTAATGAGTTTATTAAATCATCAAATGAAGTCACAAATACTGTTAAGTTTTGTTATAAAGTTGCTGCCGATACTATCTCTAAATATAATCGATTAAAACAAGAATTTGATAATAATAAGTTTAATCAGAATATCACTAACATACAACTAGATGAAATGTTTACTACTGGGCTAAAAGAATTTAAAGAAGTTATTAAAAAGACTAATTCTTTTATAGATGAAGCCCTTTTAAAGAATAAAAAGAGAATAGTACATTATATAATTGCTATACTTTTACGAAGTACGTTAGTTGACAATAAAGAACAAGAAAGACTAGAGAAGCAATATGGTTTTAAACAAGAAGATATTACGAAAGAAATAGAAAGAATTTTTACTAATTAAATTAATCGAAAGTATGACTAACCCAACAGCATCGAGTGAGAGATTACTATATCCCAACTTGTCAACCGTTAATGAACAATACAAAAAGGAAAAGATTCAAGCCAATAATAAATTTAACAACAATATTAACATTATAAAAGATATTAGAAATTATTACGAAACTGAAACTAATAACTGTAATAAGAAGTTAAGTAGATATAAAAATTATATCAACGTAGCTGAGATAACAGAAATACTACTATCATCAATAGCAACAACGACAACAACAACATCAGTTGCATTCACAGGTATAGAATTACCTTATTCTATACCAACAACTTTTGCTACGGCAACTGTTTGTGGTTCATTATCAAAAACAATTAATAATAAAATAAGCAATAAAGTTATAAAGTATTCACATATGTATACTTTAAGTGAACAGTTTAGTGAGAAGTTTAATAGACTATATACTAAATCAATGAGTGATGATAAAATAGATAATGATGAATATAATGAATTAGTTAAGGTATATGAGGACTATAAGAGGAACAAGAAAAACAAGCTGAGTGTTTTTTATACTAAAGTTAATAGTGTTTAGTAATAATTGTATGTTTAGTGATAATAATATTAGTATTAATATTTATCAGGGAACCTGCTTCGCAGATCGATAATCATAAACAAAATATAAATATAATCATAATCATAATCATAATCATAAATATAATATAATCATAATCATAAACATAATCATAAACATAATATAATCATAATCATAATCAAATAATTATCTCTTCTTAGTACCTAAGTATAACCCTCTTCTTTTTTGTACTACCTTTATACCTTCACCAGTTGTTGCAAATTTAATTAAATCAGGTGTGGCTGATAAAGCAGCTCTAGCGTTTCTAGATGGAGCTGCACTTCCTATTTTACTTGCCATTTCTAATGCTCTTACTGGATTATTAGCAATTTTTTTCCGAAGTTAACTGTAGCTTTACGAACACTTTTAAAGAAATCTTTCAGTCCCTCAGCTTCTATTGTTGCTTCAGATACTGTCATTGACTTATTCCTTCTACATATAACACAATTACCCTTTAACATCTTAGTTCCTTTTTTTAAGTAATAGCTCCTCTTATATTATTAGTACCACTATAATGTCTACCTCCAACACAATAGGAATTAGTTTTGAACTTATTTAAAAAACTCATTTCTATATATAAAAAATAATGGAAGTTAAAAAGTATAATCCTTTTGTTGTTATTAAGCCTAAGCCTAAACCTAAAGCCAATCCCAAACCCCAAACAAACTTGAAGCTAGAGGCTTAGCTCTAGAGAATCAAAAGAAACTAGATATTATTTATGCTAAGGGTTTGGTTAAGACTAGTAGGAAATAATTACAAGGACTATAGTTATAATTAAAACTATGACTTAATTATAACTATGACTTTAGTTATAACTAAGACTATGCCTATGGTATAATATCAACTATTCTATTACGATCACTATTAACACTAATAACCTTTCTAGTTAATACTAATGCATGACATATAACATCTGCAACTGCAGCACTAAATTTAAAATTAAGTTGTATTGGTTGTGGACCTATATGATCACTTTGATATCTAGTATCAAATACATATATTCTATAACTACTTTTGAATGTTCTATGATTTATATACGGTTTTATATTATGTGGTAACCCATTATAATCTTTATTGAAGCTAACAATCTCTTTAAAAGCCTCATTATAATTATTAGCACTATAATTTTTATTCATTTTATCTTCAAGATAAAACTCACTACCAATCTTACAATAACATTCAGTAACATTCATTATATGAAATGTACTTGCATCATGAGTTTGTTCATTAACATTACTATTTTCAAAACCAACTATTATACATTGCGGTCTTTCCATACCACTTTCCATACCTAGATCAAACAAGAAGTTAGTAGCATTGGGAACAGTCTTATAAAATGTCTTTCCTTCATAATAGCTAAAGTCTACATTATTCTTTTTACTTAAACCCTTTTGCACAATACTTCTATTGTCATTACTAGGATCAATACTAGGCACACACCATGATATATCTCTAATATTTTTATTACCATCATTACCAACTACAGCAGGATTTGCATTAACTCTAAATAGAGTTCTATCATCATTATTATTTCTTTTTAATATTAGTTTAAATCCTAAACCATATATATCTTTTCTAAATCATTCACGAAACCAAATAGATCACTCATCTTAATCATCATATACATATGACCTCGTTGTGCAGCAATATGGTCACTTTTAAGTTGTCTATCTCTATGGCCTTGATTTTTAACAAAACCACTCTCATTTTCATCATCAGTACTAATTAATAACTTATACATCAATAGATTAGGCTGACAATGATCTATATAATCAATAGTCCTACCACCACTAGTTTCAAGTTTAACTGAACTAAACAATGCCATCATACCATAATTAAGTAATCTGATATTAGCATCATTAGCAAATACACCACCAGCATCATCTGATACAACAAACTCTATCTCTAGATATAAATCACGCAAATTTAAATTATTCTCTTCTCTATAAAGTATGATATTAATATTAGTATTAACTGTATTCATTGTTGCTAGATTATTAGGTTTATATTTTATAATCTTAATTTTGTGTATATCATTATTTTAACCATAAGTTGTATCCAAATTAAAATCCATTTTTAGACAGATAAAAAATGACAGAAAATTTAATCTTAAGGGAACTACAAAATATACATGAAGCTTTAACTAAAACTGAAGAAGAGCATACGCTTAACTTTAGAATGATAAAGCCAACAGAAAAGTTTAGCTTTAGTGAACCTATACTTAACTCATCAAAATTAGGTTTAATTAGATTATCTGTTTATAATTCGGTGTTTAATGTGAATAGAATGAACAATCAATTCTTATATGATACCCAAGGTGAAACATGGTCGGATACTCGTATTTTAGCTATTATACAAGGGGCATATGAATTATTCGAAATAGCAGAATTAATAAAAGAAGAAACTAATGGTAATGTTATAATAGAATCTGATAAGAATACAATGAAAACTTAATGGAAATAAGACAAGGTGCAATTAACTTTGATATAGAAAATGCAAAAGCCCCAATACTAGGGTTTAGAAAAATAACTTATAAAAAAGGTAAATTTACATCTCAGAAAATTGTTGATATTATGTGTTTTAGTACTATTAACATTCATTGTAATGTGATATCTGGTGTTAAAGATAATGGGAATAACACAAACATACTATATACTTTTACTCTAACAGAACCACCAGATTACTTGATAAATTTTATACCAACTAATATCTTGTATCAAAATGTAACTAAAGATAGAATAGAATATATAGAATTTCATATTAAAGATGAGTATGGAAGACCTATAGACTTTAATGGCGATGTATTAAGTTTTACTTTATATTTGATTTAGACTTATACTTAGTCATAGATATAGACTTAGTCATGGTCAGAAGCAGTTCCTGATAACCATAGACTTAGACTTAAACTTACACTTTACTTAGACTTATCTACGAAGCAGGTTCCCCATACTCATACTTTTACTTATATTTAATTATAAAACTCTCCGATCCCAATTAATTCTTAGTATACCATTAATATTTTTATTTTTAGTTATATCAATGACAATATAATTATAAGGCTCTTTCCATACCTTATTACATATACTAGCAAAATCATTATAACTAAGTTCAATATTATTAAAGAAATCTTTATATATCGATGCTTTACCTCTTTGTTCAAATAAAATAAATAGATTTATTTCTCTCTAACACTCTACCTATCCAGAGAGAACAGGTTTTGATTAAGATATATCATATTGCAATTATTATGTCTACCTCTACAAAAGTATTCATTAATAACTGGCTCTTTGGCTCTAACATCATCAAATATCATTAGTTTCTTTAAATCGTTGGGTAGTCTATCAGTAGATGGTAAATGTTTTATATCTTTAATAAATTCTATAATTGCTTTTGGGTTTTTCTTGCTAATCCATTGTATTGATCACCAATAGGTCCAATGATGTATAGCTTATCAAAATATATACTAGCTAGAATTAGTTTTTTAAATAAGAATGTCTTACCACATTCACTAGGACCAGATATTATACATCTAAAGTTATCTGGGAATTCAGCTTCAGTAATTATATCATCATCATTTAGCCATGATTGTAGATCTTATTTGTGTTTATAGAGATAGTTTTAGTAGGATATTCTTTATTGTTGTGTTTACCCTTTTGATGGGGCTTCGCCCATCCGGGAACCGGTTCCACCGATGTTGAACCATGTTTTCCATCCAATAGATATATAAAATTATCATTATCATTATCGTTATCATTATCATTATCATTAACGTTATCATTATCATTAACATTATCATTATTAGCAAAGCTACTTCGTAGTTCATTATCAATATCATTATCATTATTAGTAAAGCTACTTAGTAGGTCATCTGCGAAGCTTGTTCCCTGATTAACATTAACATTATCATCTGCGAAGCAGATTGGCATGCCACGGACGGAATCCGTACCCTGATTAACATTACTACCTAAACAAAAACACTCATTATATATTTCAGGAAATTTAACTTGATTAACTAGAATATTAAGAGCACTTTTAATTCTAAATCCTCTATCAATAAGATAGATCCTATATAAACTAAAAGCCCCACAATAAGATTCATCATATTGTTGTATTCTTTCATTAGAGCCTAGATCAACATATTCTTCTAGGAATAATGGTAGGGTTTCTACACCAAAACTATCAAAGTAATACACAGGACCACCTTCTCTTCTTATAACTAAAACCCAATGTGTACCATCATTTGGATGCAGATTTACAATAATGTTTAAGTTCGGTTCGTTTGTGTTATCTAGTTTATCATCTGTCATTACAATTTCAATTGGTGTTTGAATTATATCTTTACCTATATCTTTTATTCTGATATCACTCATAGCACTATTATCACTATTAAATTTATTATTGAATTCCTTAAAAGTTAGGATAAGCATTTTTATTTAAAACTTATTAATGTTTAATTTTAGGTTTAATTATAGGTTTGAGTCTAAGTTTAACTACAAGTCTAATTATGGCGAAGCATGGTCGAAGACCCATAAGTCTAATTAAGGCGAAGCATGATCGAAGACCCATAAGGCTATATTTATCTATGTTTTCATATATAAAAATGGAGACAGGTGGCGCAGTTATGATCTTTATTTTCTTAATTGAATTTGTTATTTATTATATGATTCAATACCGAGTAAATATACAAAACTAGAAGAAAGCTTCGGTGGATTTATGAATAGGAGTCTAGTTAGATTTGAATATGAAAAGCCACCATTACATACTATTGTTTATGGCAGAACTGGTACAGGCAAAACATATTTTGTTAGATAATACTTAAAATCATACTCAGTCCAAAACCAAGATCTGCGAACGGACGAAGTGGCAAAGTTCGTTCACTGATCAAAACCAAAACCAAGACCAAAACCAAGACCAAGCTTAAAATATAGTTATAGTTTGTAAAGATGACAGAGACTGGATAGATCCTGAGTCTAATAAGTTTTATAATGGGTTTAACAAATGTGATATAAATATGATCTCAAAAAAATTATGCATAGATTTCAAAATTGTGTAATAGTAGTTGATGATATGGGTGATAGGTTAAATAAGGATATAGCTTATTATTTCACAGAAGGAAGACATTATAATATTCAAATGATTGTAATGTGTCAAAACCAGCTCAAATAATTAATACAGCAACAATGAGTTGTGATACTATTTATTCAACAATTTATAAAGGAACTGATCTATTTAAAAACTTTAATGAGATATATAAATGTGAACATGACATTAGTAAAATAATTAGTGAGTTAAATAGTAACCATTATAATCGTACAGATGGAATGTCAGATGAACTTCGTTATGGTATAATTAAATAATAAGAAGGAAAATACTTTTGTTATTATTAATAGTAATAGAACAATGATATATGATTCAAGGGTTGGTTTCCTTGATTTAAGAGCTCTTAGTTTAAAAGAAGAAATAGAAAGAGAAGATATAAATAAAATTATAGCATATATGAAACCACTAATGATTAATGCCAGGGATAGAAATGTTATTAATCATGATAATTTTCAGTTTTATTTTAATAAACTTCTTACTTTAAATAATATTAAAATACAGAATGATGTTCTAACTAAAGAAATGATTATGGGAAAGGGTATAAAAAGTTTATCAAATATTGGTGGAATTATAAGCCGAGGTTTAATTATATTTAGTTATTTTTATCCCGATATAATATCAAGAAATGCTGTGAGTGTAGCAATGGGAGCAAGCACAATGTTGAGTAGAGTAAACACATTAGTTAACGTTGGATATGGAGAAGAGTTGTATAATGATCTGCGAACGGACGAAGTCCGTGGCAAGCCAAGTAGCTTTGTTGATAGCGAAACATGGGAGAAGCCCAATCTACGAAATACAATACTAGAAGAATATATAAATGAAGAGATGGGTTTTTTGAATAGAAATGGGGGAAAGTTTTTAACCAGACTATATGGAAATAATGAAGAATTTCGAGAAGAGATTATAAATTTTGTTAGAGATAAAAAAGAATTAGACCTTGAATTGATTTCAGAAAAGAGATGTAAAACTAATACACTCAATACGTTAGGAAATAATTATTTAGCAGAATGTATCACATCTAAAGATAATACTAAAGATTTAATTGAAATCATGGCTAAATATTACCCCGCGAAATGATTAGGTAAATATTTTAGTTTACCCTATTATAAATGCTTTTAAAATGTTTAGAGTGTAACTATACATATGGAAACATTGCTGTTTTAAAATATCATTATGAATCATGTCAAAAAGCTAACAATGATAAATGTATGTGTAAAATATAAAAGTAAGTGCTATTTGTGCTAATAATTGTTCTCCATGGGGTTGTTCTTTAAAAAATGAATCTAATTCTAGTTCCAGCTCTAGTTCTAGTTCTAGTTCTAGCTCTAGTTCTAGTTCTAGTTCTGGTTCTGGTTCTAGTTCTATCTATGACTCCAACTTTAACTCAGTCCCTAACCCTACCCTTAACCTTAACCCTAACCTTAACCTTAACCCTAACCCCAACCCTAACCTTAACCCTAAACCTAACCTTAAACTTAACCTAAGCCCAGAAGTCTTAATTAGAAGTTGTAATAAATGTAATTATGTGAAACCACTAACTGATTTTGGTGAGAGTAAGTATACATGTAGAAGTTGTTCTTCAGCTAAAGTTAATTGTCCATATTCGGCTTCTGTTGTGAGATATGATGGGATACGGGCTCATCTAAAGAAACAACATCCAGATGTAGAATTACCTAGAGGATTTAGTAGAAATCTGCGAACGGTTGAAGTTCGTGGCAAGACAAGCAGGTTCCCTGATTTGAGTGAGAAAAGAATTAATCCTAGTTGGCAAAGCAAGACTGTAAGTCCTTTAGTTATTAGCCAAACTGAGGAAAGTTGTTGGTGTAACAAGACCGAAGGTCCTTCGTGTAAATAATATAATTTTGTCTCATTTCTTATTAATAATGGGTTAAATATAGAAAAATAAAAGAAAATATAAATTTATTGAAGAGTATAGATAATTTGAAATAAAAGTATAAAAAATAAAAAAATATCAAAAAAAGAGGGAATCACTCTTTAAGAGCGAAAAAGAGTGATCTTTCTACTGGGGGATCACCCCGAATAAGCGTGAATCGCTCTTAAAGAGTGATTCGCTCTTAAAAGAGGGATTTCGCTCTTATTTTGAAATTTGCTTTATTTTTTTAATAAATTATTAAATTTTGCTATTACTTTGGGTTTTAGCTTAATTAACAAGGATCTTAATATTTATAAAAATTATTAAAATTTGAAATTTATAAAAGAGATAAGCTGGTTTTTTTGTTCAAGTTACACTGAAAAACACTAATCACTGTGTTTCCACCGATCTCAGTGTTTTTGACAGTGCTCATTTTTGTTCAAATTATCCTCGAAGTGGCTTCATCAATCCACAAAATGGCTTCACAGATTTTCGCAAGTTTGGTTTTACGTGCTTGTTACACGATCTCACCAGTTATACTGAAAAACACTAAATACTGTGTTTCCACCGATCTCAGTATTTTTGACTGTATACCCATCACAGTGTGTCCCATATACAGTCTCACTGCAGGGATCTGCGAAGCAGTTTCACTGATCATCCTTTTTAAGAACTGTGAATTTGGTTTTTTATCTCACTTAGTTTCATAGTAATTCACATCAAAGTCGGGGGACGTTCAGTGGAGTCAGTGAGGAAGGAACCCCAAAGCTTCCGTTTGCTAAAGCAACTTAACTAGACTCAATGATTTAACCACTACACCAAGTGAGACAGAAAGTTTTAGTTTTAAACTGATTAAACATTGATTAGGGGATATATGAAAATTTTTATTATTTTAATATTTCTTTCAATTTTTGTTTAAGTTTTCTTTTTTGTTCAAGTTTTTTCGCAAATTTGTTTACGTGCTTGTTACACGGTCTCACTAGTTTTATACTAGTATCTGGGGACGTCCCCTGGAGTCAGTGGGGATAGAACCCAAACTATCCGTCTGATAAAGATTAATTACCAGCTTAACTCGACACTTGTGGTTTGCACCAAGTGAGACAAGAAATGATAGATTTTGAGTGAATATAAAGGTAATTTGTAGTAGTGGATAAAACAAGCTAATATATAGTAGTGAATAAATTGGGGGTATAAGCAAGTAGTAGATATATAGAGTAGTGGGAAAAAGGTGGTATTTAGTCATCTTCCGATTAGGAAGTGGCGGAATAGCACCTTTTTCCCACTACTGTGAAATTTAGTGGTTTCTATAGGCTTCGACCCCCAGTGGCTATAGGCTATAAGATTTATTCCGCTTCGACCCCCAGTGTTTTTTATGCCCCCCGTTATAAATTATCTGTTGTTGTATAGAATGTTACTATAAAGAATAGGAGTTTTTCCCATTATGGCATGCCCAAAATAATATAGCCAACCCCATAATCGTATGTATACCACGATGGGAGGGGCTAAAGGGGCTAAAGATTATCTGGCCACAAAGGTGGGGAGGGGGGACTGTAATGGGAAAGATCCAAAATTACACGTGCAAGTTGGCAGGGGGTGTGGTGTATAAGTTATATGCAGACTAATCTACTACAGATCCGGTTTCTGTTGGTAAAAGAGGATGAACTCTTCAGCGAATATAGGTAGCAATATAGGAGCTGCATGCATTGGTCGAAGAGTCACTACCCAGGCTGAGGTCCCAGACCGAAACCAGATGTGTCCAGACCGAAATGAACGCACGAAGGGGGTGTCGTGCGTTCAAAATTACACGGTCTGGTAACACGGATGAACGCACGATGGTCTGGACATGAACGCACGATGGTCTGGACATGAACGCACGGTGGTCTGGTGACCGCACGATGGTCTGGACATGAACGCACGAAAGTCTGGACATAAACGCACGGAAAATTAGATATAAAAATAAATCTCTCGAAGAATCAGGGAGTTTTGGGCATCTTGCAATACTGGGCACCTTTTTTCAAGACTGGTGCAAGGACCTCATTAAATTGGTCGGAGTGGAGTATGGGGAAGACAGCAAGGATACAAGTCCTGCTCTTGTGCCCTTACCTTCTCTCTCTCTCTCTGTCGTACACAATCAGGTTTGTGTACTGTAATTGATGTTTGAATCACAGTTCGTATATCAAAACAGTCCTGTCGCACAGCGCGTACACATTAGACAGTCTTGCAATAGGATTCGTCTGGCGTATTGCTTAGTCTAAGCTTGTCTACTAGACCTGATAATAAATACAGTTGTAGATTAATGAATCGAACTGAGCGACTAATCACGAGAAGCAAAATGAAAAGATTAAATCTCCAAGAACAAGAGATACTTACTACATGAACAAATAAGTTCCCGATGCGTGAATAAGGATAACAGTCATGCAGGTGAAAACTATAGTGACTTAGGGGTACGAAATGAACTGAACTTGACTTATGATAATTGCCCTTCAAAATTAAGTAAATTATTAAATTAAATACGTCGTATATGAATTTTCCTGCACTAAATTAAAATGAGTTTACTATATACAACATTTCTCCCTTTTTTACAAATTTAAAATTGCAGTACTGAAAAATTTTAGATAACAATATTGATAACATATTAATACTCATTCACAAGTTATATAACAATTAACAAAATATTTGCTGGTTACTTTAAAATGAAATTTTCCTCATCTAATACCAAGTAATCATCTGGACTTTGATCTGCCGGGCGAATTCGGGGATCCGTGGGAGATACTATACCAATGACTGGCGTGGGTTACGGATTTTGGTATGGGCTGATATTGCGTTGCAGTGCCAACTATTGATCGCACAATTGAAGGTTGGAATGATTCAATGTCGCCCGTTCGCTTTTTGTCTGCAGTGGAGCCAATTTGGAAGATGAATTTCTAGAAGATTCACCAGATGAATCATCTTGTTCGAAACCATAATATTTGTGGTTTTTCCTTGTACGTTTGGCGGTCTTTGGTAAAATCTGTTGTAGGACTTCTTGGGGTGCCGATGTCGAGGAAATTAGCAATTTTTGAGAAGTATTTTTTGGCGGCGCTGCATTGATTGGATTGGCTGGTTAGAACAAGGGCAGAAACTGGAATTTGTTCTATGATTTCGGGACCAAAAAAATGCCAGAACTTTTGGCATTCGAACTCGCATAGCGCGAGCAATTTTTGACTTGGTTGAAGATAATTAACTTGCATTATCTCGCTCGCGATGCTTCATCTTCCTGTCTCCCTTCCTCATGCGCGTGTATTCTTTAACATGGCTGGCGATTTTGGCTTCTGTTTGTTTTTGGAGAATTTGGGGGCCTCGCCTGTTGATTTAGTCCTGCAATTCTGATTTTGTTTCGTCTCTAGTTCCAAATTTACCGATGTCAGTATTACGGACCGTTGCGCCGAATTGGCCGCGGTTTCGAATTACAGAAGTATATTTTTCCGTCTTTACGGATTCAGGGGTCCATACTTCGAGCAAGCCGTCTAAGTTTTTCTTAGACCACTTGTTTGGATGACGCTTTCTTGATATTTTGATCTGGACAGCAAATTTTTTCAGTGGAATGCGGAAGATGGATTTTTGCCTGATGGATTTAGGAAGAGCGAGTGAATCGGGGTTCGTTGTGTGCTGCATTATGTTCTCTTGTTTGCGCATCTTGGGCAGCTTTACACATGTTTTTTTTCTATTTCTTCATCAGTTTGATACGCTCCCCAGTGCTCTTCGGGAAGAATTTCATTGGGGGTTACCGTTTCCTCTTCTAAATAGTGTTTTGGTCTTTTATCATAACTTAAATCAGAATCTTTAGGTGTAGTACTAATATTGCTCAGCGGAGTGTAAGCACGACCGCCAAAGTCGGAAGGGCGAAACACCAGAAGTTTTATCTTTACATATGCAGAGCTGGTCAAGTGTTGTTTCAAGTGTTGTTTTAATGGTGAAGGAGTTTGTTTCTATCTTTGCTTCTTTAATACATGCAGGACGTTGTTTAATAGTACCAATAAGTCCTTCGACTAGACCAATTGCACGGTGATCATTTGCTGGAGCTGGATTTAAATTTATATTGTTTTTAATAAAAAAATCTTTTTTCCTTGATTGCCTATAAGACAACGACCATGATCTATTCTTAAAGAACGAGGATCTCTGTAAAATTGTATATGATTATTAAAAATTTTATTACATTGGAAGCATTTGAGTTATCAAAATGTTCTGAGGATGGGTATTTGTAAAATCTGTCAATGCACGTATAATAATAGATTTCATGTTTTTTCATTATTAAAAGGGCCTGCAGAGGTGACTAGTGACAAGGAGATCACGCCAACAGGAATGAGGAAAGGGGTTGAGTTGTTTTAGTCTAACCTCGTTGTCTCGTACAATGCAGTCTCTGATTTCCCTGTGCACTGCGTCTTTGTTTGTCAAGTATGCTATCAAGTTTTTATCGAAAACTCTACCCACCATTTTTTCGAAAGACAGAACTTGGGGACTATTTGTCAATGGAATGCCTAAATTAGAATTTGATTGTGATGGTGGGGCGCATTGGGTACGGTATCCGTCGTGAAGGAAACGCGATGCGAATTTCAAGATAAGGTTTTGGGTACAAATTTGCCTTTCAATCCTGAGGTTTGATTCATTTTTGTATTTTTGAAATTGAATTCACTGAATGAATCTCCGACTGTTTTGTAGAGATGAAATGAGCAAAAGGCAATTTTTTATTGTTTACCAATTGAGCACGTGAATTAGTAACAGAATTTGGTTTAGGAGTTTTGGTAACTGATATGCCGAGCGCATCAAACAGGTCTTTACTTTAGGTCTTCATTGACTACAACAAATTTTGCATCCTCATTTCGCCATCCATTGCCCTTGACTGGAGTTTTTATCTTGCCAATAACAGGAATTGGCTCGTTCGCGAAAGCTTTGAGGTCTTTTAGGGGTGCGGTTGTTAACCATCGTGCGAGGTATGAGTTGTTGATAAATTCTGCAGCGAATGACTCTCGTTTAGGATACTACGGACATTTCCAGAGTCAATTAAGAGGCCCATTTTTGGGTTTCCATTTTGTTGAATTGTGTTCAATTTGAAGAGTATTGCTTGTAATACTTGCTACCATATTGTCATTTGAGCTATTATAGTCGCATTTGCATTCTGGGTTATAATTCATGTTTGAAACTGCATTAATTGAGTTGTCGGTGTTGTTTTCGTCAATTGAGTTCACATTTGGGCGGGTAGTTTTTGTAGAGGTGGATTTTTGTTTTAGACACACACGAGCACCCTGGTTCTGGAGGCCACACTTATTGCAGGACTTGCCTTTTGCGATAACTTTGTCTCGAGTTGCGAAATTGGCGTTTGGGTACTGTAGCGTCTACGTGTAGATTAGATTGACTGTTAGAGATTTGCAGCTGGTTTCGATGACGAAATTCCATATTATTTGCTAAACGTAATGCCTGAGCTGGTTCGATTGTTTTTTTTCAATAATTCATTTTGAATGTCAGAATCCTGCATATTGTTGATAAATTCTGCAGCGAATGACTCTCGTTTAGGATACTACGGACATTTCCAGAGTCAATTAAGAGGCCCATTTTTGGGTTTCCATTTTGTAGAATTGTGTTCAATTTGAAGAGTGTTGCTTGTAATACCTGCTACTATATTGTCATTTGAGCTATCATAGTCTCATTTGCATTCTGGGTTATAATTCATGTCGAAACTGCAATAATTGAGTTGTCGGTTTTTTTTTCGCCAATTGAGTTTATATTTGGGCGGGTAGTTTTTGTAGAGGTGGATTTTTGTTTTAGACACACACGAGCACCCTGGTTCTGGAGGCCACACTTATTGCAGGACTTGCCTTTTGCGATAACTTTGTCTCGAGTTGCGAAATTGGCGTTTGGGTACTGTAGCGTCTACGTGTAGATTAGATTGACTGTTAGAGATTTGCAGCTGGTTTCGATGACGAAATTCCATATTATTTGCTAAACGTAATGCCTGAGCGGGTTCGATTGTTTTTTTTTCAATAATTCATTTTGAATGTCAGAATCCTGCATATTGGCAATAAAGAGGTCTCATATTAGAGTGTCTTCCTGGTAGTCAAAATCACTGTTTTCTGACAATTCTTTCAATTGTTTCATAAAAAGGGCCGGTTCGACTGATTCTCCCCTTATTGGTTTCATCGTGAGGAGCATATATCTATCAAATGTAATTTTCCTTGGTCGAATGAAGTCCTCTTCCTTGATAAGCCAGAGTTCTATTGTGGTTGAATTATCCATCCTGAGGTGCGAGTTTCGGCTAGAATTAATCCTCCTTCCTTCCGTTCCAAGGCTGAGGTATATCAAACAGACCGTTTTTTTGCCTGCATGGTTCCACAGCTTATCACCACACATGATCCCGAGTTCTGATTGAGGTTGACAATGATTTTCCCAATTCATCTTTAAATGGGCGTTCTTGGCTAGTCTCTGGCGTTCGGATTGAGCAGATGATCCTTGAATGGTGTCCTCATAAGACAGTTCAAATGGAAGTTGTACTTGTTCTGGTTGAGGGCCAAGTAGAGTTTCTAGGGTGTTGTCTTACACAATCAGGTTTGTGTGTCGTAATTGAGGCTTGAATCACAGTTCGAATATCAAAACAGTCCTTTCGCTAAGCGCGTACACGTTACACAATCTTGCAATAGGATTCGCCTGGCGAATTGCTTAGTCTAAACTTGTCTACTAGACTTGATAATAGAATTAGTTGTAGATTAATGAAATGAAATGAGCGACTAATCACGAGAAGCAAAGTGAAGAGAATGAGTCTCCAAGAACAAAAGATACTTAGTGCATAAAAAATAAGTTCCTGATGCGGGAATAAGAATAACAGACATGCACGTGAAAACTAAGGTATTTGGGGTACTGAACTTGCCTTTCAAACTAAAGTACGTCGTTAAATTAAGTACATCTTGTATGATTTTTACTGCACTAAATTAAAAAAATTTTACTATGTACAACATTCTCATTGGAGACGGGCCTAGCCACGTATCTGTCCTTTACTTTTAAGATATTTCTTTTGAGTTTGAATCAAAATCACTCCGCTTTTGGCAATAGAATTATACAAAAGCTTAAAAAAACTCCAATTTGGAAGAACTTGCGTCTACGTAACAGTTATCGACCGTTTGCTGTGAGAAAAGAAGATCGAAGAGCCTTACGGAAAACAAAGAAAATCTATTTTAATTCGCGTAAACACTTTTAGAGATATCCTTTTCGCTCTAAATTTTTTTTTCTTTCTTAAATTTACCTTTGTTCTGTTGGAGCATGTGTACCGGATTTATCCAAGCTACTTATATTTTAGTTGCATTAGACAATAAGGAAACCGGATCGTGATTGGAATCCCATGTTCAGGTACGCGACCCCCCGACCGCTCTGATCAGGCCTTTCCCAGACGTGTCTGATGGGGACAAAAGGGTTAGCAACCAGCTCAAGAAAATTGTGGCAAGATTTGAATGGTTTTATAAAACTTTCACCCGATGATTAAGCTGTTTTTCAAAAGAATGTTGTCGCTTTCTTGAACTCGGACTTTTTAACTGGACTATGAGACTTTTTCGAAAAGAGTTAGCTATTTTTGTCTGAGTGGGTCTGTTTGTGTGTGTATGTTTGTTTCTGTTTGTGTATGTGAGTGTGCGTCAGTGTGTCTGTTTTTGTTTTGTTTTAATCTGTTTCGTTTTGGACAGAGTTTTTGAGCCATGTTTTTTCTTATCTAGTGCTCTGTTCAATTCTACTATTGTTATGTTATGTTATGTAACTCCGCCACTGGCGGTTCCAACCCCGGAATTGAAAAGGAGAAGGATGAAAAAAAAACAGATCATGCTGGAAAATCTCAAAAGGTCGTTTTTTAATTTGACTTTGAGACTCTTCCGACAAAATTTTAGCTATATTTTTTCAAAAAATGCTTCTCATGCGACGTATGATCAGACCGTAGTGTGACCATTGTCCAGACTTTCGTGCAACATATGATCTGACTATAGTGAGATTTTGCTTTATGAGCAGATCGTAGTGCGACGATTGTCCAGACTTTCATGCGACCTATGATCAGACTATTGTGCGAGTTTGCCCTCTGATCAGACCGTAGTGCCACCATTGTCTAGACATTCGTGCGACCTATGATCAGACTATAGTGCGATTTTGCCCTCTGATCACATTGTAGTGCGACCAGTGTCCGTAGTTTTAAAGACCATGTATTTTGGGTGGCACCACGCCACCAATGTGCGATCCAAATAGTCTGAACAGAGTGGTCTGGGGTCGTGCACCTAAAACTGGGAAGTTATTATTCAGATTAGTGTTATATGTCGGTACCGGAATAATGCCAATGATTATACAAGATAATACAAAAAATTGTTTTGCTTGATTGATTTCATTTACACTTCCTCCAGTCTCCAACGTTTCTCCAAATTAAGCAAAATTGGCTTCTATTTTAGAAAAGGAGATGCAAGGCTAACCACTCAGGAATTTTTTGCTCTCAAACCGACGCTGTTGTCAGTATTTTGAAGTTGAAACTGTTTTGCCAACACAATTTCAAGTACCAAAAGAAAACCAGATAATGAGGATTGATCCCAATGCTGAATATTTAAATTTAGATGGCGGAGAGAAAAGTCAGTTAAAGACCTCATTGTAATACCACAGTGAACACTAAAACAAACAATAGAGCCTAGAATTTACAGTGGGCAATAACGGCAAATAAGCTAACACAAATGTAGCCGGCGCAAATTGTCGGAGAATAGCCACCGTTGACTCGCTTGACGTATATTGAGATTGAAACAAAGAAAAAATTCAGAGATGGAAATTAACAGAATTTTTCTAATTGTCAAAATGTCCTTATTCGGTGTACAAGTTCTGCGTATTCGGTTAGAATCTAAAAGTACACTTAAATCAGCTTTTAAACAGAACGCCAATAATCGTAATACTAGTGCCAGCTAACAACTTATTTAAGAAACTTTCGTACCCTAATGCACTATGACATAATGACCGTTTCGTTTGTCTTGGACCGTTTTGTTTATCCCGTTTCGTTTGTCTTGGACCCTATTCATTACATTTCGTAATCCAATGAGTGAAAGATTTCAAAATCCAGAATTAGAAGAATTATTTTTCCAAGATTTAGTGCTTTAAGAAACCCTAAAAGAAACAAAAATTACCGAAAAAAGTAACTCTATTCGTCTTTAGAAGAATTCGTGATACAACAAACTTGTCGGAATTTATGACAGACAAAACAAAAAAGGGCGCAAAAACTAACGGATATTGGCAAAAATCCGAAACCAGTTGCACAAACTAAGAGAACCTCATAACAATAAACCAAAACATACCCGACAGATTGCCAAAAATAGCCACCGTTGATCCCCTAACGAAGATTTGGATTGAAAGAAGAGAAAAAAACTTGTGAAAAAAGAGATTTTTGTACCAACAATTCTAAAGTGCGAACGGTTTTGATGTCATTTTATGCTGAAAATACTCTTCTTTCATAGTGAGACCACACAGGGGCTAGTATCAATACCAGTAAGCATTAGAGATGGTAACTAAAACATAGTTCGAGTAACAGGCATCTAAATTAGGGCTTTATGGGTTTATCTCGTTTCAATTTCCGATTTCGCTTTTTAACACAGACTCTGTTTATTTTGAATTTAATTACTGAGCAACTGCTGTCTAAAAACATTTTAAACAGGATGAGATAAGAGTAAAACTAGCCTAGAAAAGTCAAAATGTTGTTCACGCAAAATGTTGAACAAGCTGTGAGTTAATATAAAGCGAATAATTTTTATTCGACGAAGTAAAAAAAAACATAACAGGGAAAGTCGTGACGAGCAATACGAAGATTTTTTTTTGACTAAACGGAAAACTAGACGTAGAACGGAATATGAGTAAATTGGGAAAACCATTTTTAAAAAAAATCGCAACAAAACATTGAAGTTCAATTTCAAAATGCCGCATGTGAACAGAAAAACCACTAGCAAGAAAGCGATTTTTTGTTGAAACACCGTTTTCGAATTCTGCTTTAAAATTAAAGCAAAACAATTTCACGCCGGAAAACTACTCTCTTTTTCGCTCCACTTCCTGTTTCGGCGTATTCAAAATCATTGCTCCAATTTGACTTCAAAATCATGAAAATATCAGAACAGATCTTAAAAAAACATAGCAGGACAAGTCCTGAAATACAATTCACAGCATTTTTATAAGTTATGACCTCACAATCATTTACGCCACCAAATGATGGCTTTTAGTAACGAGACTAAGCAATAAAACAACACAAGAACACCAGAAACAAGCAAGAATAAAAATTTATTTTTTTTTGAAAAAACAGGATCAACATCAAAATCAACTGCTATGAACTCAAACTGCCAACTATAATTTCCTATTTAGCATTTGCAACCAACCTGTCATTAGATGTTGATGAGTCCTCTCACTAATAACATTAAATGACTAATAAGACAATTAAAAATTGCAATAAAACTCGCTGAAACTTTTAAAAAAACACTTAGTATAAAACTCACAGAACTCAGCAGCTACTGATGGATACAAATACATCAATTTTTTGAGTCCTCAATAATCACCGCTGAGACCTGTCATCGATGAATTAAGTAATCAGACAGCAATACGTACAACAAATACTAGCAAAACTTAAAAAAAAAACTGAGATTCAAGAAAACGAACAAGCGTATGAGTCACACAAAGCAATAGCTATGAATTGAAATGACTTGTTTTAATGAAATTTTTTTGACAACTAATGAGACCTGTCAATAATGAGGCGAAGACGACAATATTTTAAAGAAAAACTCAAAATATTCGATAATTATTATTGAAAACATTTAGTGTCAAAGTCATAAAAAGCACTAGATTTAAACAAAAACGATTAAATCGATAAAATTTAACCCTATTAGCAGCATACGAGACCTGTCCTCAGAGAGATTAAATGATAAGACATCAAAAATTAAGAAAAATTCTTGCAGGACTCAAAAAATTACTCAAAATTTTTGAGAAATGGTGGTGCAAAAGTCATGAAAATCACTAGTTATTAACTCGAGCTATTGATTCGCTTACTTTATGACTCATTGGCACCCAACCACACCTTTTTTTGATGATAATAAGTGATAAGACAACAAATAAATTTTTCTAAAAATAGGAAAAATCTAAAATTCACTGATATTTTATAACAAAAATTAGTGGCAAAGTCATAAAAAGTGCTAGCTGCCCTTAATGCATTCAAGCAAAGGCAAACAGGCAAAATAAGAACACATATGTACCGTCTTAGAAGCACTAAAGGAGAGAAAACTCTGAAAACAGAAGTCAAATTCCTGAAAACAGAAGTCAAAAACTCACCTGAATAAAATTCATCTCCAAAACCGCCAAATTTTTTAAACACCAATTTCTCACTCCACTTTAAAGGTATTTTGAAAAAACTCCACCTCGAACCTACTCAATTTTTGACTCCCTTTACTATTTCAGTATGACCAAAATCACCACTTTAGTTTGACTACTCACTGCCGTGAAAAAAGCCGAAAAAAGCGTGAATAGATCTTTAAAAATTACAGCGCACAAAAACAATTCAAATTCTTTGATTTATAAAAAAATTAAGAGCGTTTTAATAGCTCGCTGAGAAGCTGAGGTGGCTATTAAACACTTTACCAAAGCTTAGCCAAAAGGTTTGAAATTCATAAAAACAGTCTTGACTGGGACTAAAATAAAGCTGCAGCTGATCGTCAATAAGAAATTATTTTTCTTCCTGAGACTGAGTGAAAAGACGCACAAAAGACAAAAAATCAGATTTTATTTACCGAAAAGCAGTTGCCAAAACTGGTGTGACAAGTTATATTTACCTATTATTTGTTATCAACCGGTGACAACTACCATTAATGAGATTCAGTAATAAAACAAAATTAAGTACACCAAAAACTGATAAAGCTCAGGAATTCATTAGAATTTTTTGGAAACAAATAACGTACACAAGTTAGCTGGAAACTCCAATAATTAAAATGAGTAGTTAAGGCATCCTGAAAATCAATGACACTGGTCAGTGAGGCGACTAAGAGGTAAGAAAAAAATTATGCAATAAAAAATTGTAAAACCTAAATAACTCGATAATAATTCTTTAAAGAATGAAATCGAAAGTCTTAGAAAGACTTAGTTTGACCTGAAACAAGAAATTGATTAAAAAATTTCAAATAGGCAACCTATCACACAAGATGAAACGATAGGACATCAAAAACACCACAAATACTCTCGAAACTCCAGAAATCATTTTAAAAAATGTTGAAAAAATAGTGTCAAAGTCTTGAAAACGAGTAGCCATAAACTTAAACACCAGGTTAGACTCATTTTAGCTTCATTTGCAACCATTGATTCTGTCTTTATTGATATTAGCTTTATGATCAAACAATAGAGATAATAATAAAAAGGGTCAAAGATAGAATTTTCACAAAAAAATTATGACAACAATTAGTGTTAAAGAGAAAAAAGCATCAGCTGCCTGTCGATGAGTTTAATAAACTTCTCATTCCACTTTAAAGAAACGTGAAAAAAGTTACAGTTCAAGCCTACTAGCCTTTCCACTCAGTTTACAACTCCAAGATGATTAAAATCACCACTATAATTTGACTTCCAACTGACGTGAATAGGTCGAAAAGAACAGATACTTACTTAACAAAAGACAGTACACCAGTACAATCTAAATACTTTTGTTCAAAAAGAAAAGAACAATTAAATCATAGACATTGAGAGGCTCACGGCGGCTATTAATCAAAACATAGCTTGCAGATTGCCAGAAAATAGCCGCAATAGCTTCGTAGATAGTAAAAGAAACAGACCAAAAAATTGCTTTTTTATTGAATGCTGAGTTGTTATGCTTTTCATTAAGAGCTTGTTTATCCTAAGGCTACTTCTATTCGGTGCTCTCAAACAACCTTAAAGAAAAGTGACATACACTCACTTGAACTCATTCATCTCCTTGAATTAAAGTGAAGTAAAAGTCAATTTTAGAGTGAGGAAGTCAGTTTTTAGAGTGAGTTAAGTCTCGTGTGACCGAAAACTTTTTCGCGCGAATGAACAAAACACTCGCTCAAATACGAGTGCAAATTGACGTCACGCACGCACTTCAGTTGAAATTGCATAAACGAATGAACAAAAAGCAGAAGTGAAGTGATTGTGACGTCATATGGTCGTAACAAAAATTTTGACGGCAAAATAAAAAAACAAAACAAGACAATTCCTGAAATAAAATCCAAAGAATCGATTGAAAAACTGAGAACTAATGTACCTGACCAGCAGATCAACTGAACAATCCCGGCCAAAAATACAATTTCAAAAGCTGAGAAACTAAAATAATCAAACAAACTAAACAAAATATTGATTGCTGCAACTATTGAAGCTTTTACTCTGAAGGCCAATTATGATACAGTTCACTATACCCATGAACTCACTCACAAGACTTGAAAGAGATGTATTCACTAAAGACAGATAAACTCAAAATTTGACAAATTCTACAAAAAAAAATGACAAGTGCAATTTTTGAAGTTTCTAAATTTTGCGGAAATAAAATGTTCAAAACCATGTTTTGATCTGTAGAGTGCCGCCATGTGACCCATCTGCAAGACATAAAAAAGTTTGGTTGGCCTGTAAAAATAGTTAAATTCAGAGAACAACGGCAAATTTTAATAATTTCATGATATTAACCAGTTTTTTACCATTTCATTGTCTCTAGAGACTACCCAGTATCTCTATTTCTAACCTCAAAGAGTTTCATTGGCTCATAAAGATCAATAAAATTGGAGCATGATAATAATTCTCAGAAAAAAATTAAATTTATCGAAAAATTGCTATAACTGGTGTTAATGGAAAAACGATAACCTAAACATTTCCTCTAGCAACTATGCAGTAACTTATTGTCAAACCGTAGAGGAGATTACTGGGCCCCAGGGTGATGGAAAACTCACTCCAGAAAAATTTTCAAAAAATCTTGAAAAATCGCAAGTTTTATCAAAATATTGCTAAAATTTGTGATAATAAAATGATGCAAACCATTCCATGGCCAATAGTACCCGATTATCAAACGCTATCGGAGATTTCCTGGCTTCTGGGGTTCGGAAATTTTAGATAATAACAATAAATTTTTCAAAGTTTGAAAAATATGCAATTTTTATTTTAAAAAAATGCTAAAATTTGAGATGTTAAAATGTTGAAAATCGTTCAATTACCACTAGAAGATATGCAGTAACCTATTATCAAACCCGGAATGAGGTTGCTTAACAGCTAGGGCTGAAAAACTCAAAAAATGACTAAAATTTCCAAAAAACTTGAAAAAGTTGGTATAAATTTGTGTGTTTATGTTTCGAGTACCAAAAGATAAAGCTCTAAAATGGCCATAAAGAGTAATGTTTCGTGAAAAATACCTTTATCAACTATTATAAAACACTGCTTTTGACTGGTCAAACAAAAAATTTGAAAAAAGGACGAAAAAATGCGAAAAATTGCTACATTTTGGGCTCAAAAACTCCTAAAAATGACCTTTTAACCTTGAAATACGACCTTCCAAGTTGCTTCACTTGGAGGCACTTGAAAGACTACTGAACGCGGCTGAGGGCCTCTAATGAAACTTGATGCCCGCTGAACTTTACCGGTTTATTCCTTTTTTAAGCTCAAAGTCAAGAAAAAAAGGTGTGCAAACATCTTACAAAAAGAAAAAGAAAGACAGAGCACCAATACAGTCCAATTCCTGGATTGTAAGAAATCAAGAGAAGGCCAATAATAGCCTCAGTCATGTCACTTGTTTAACCATTGTTACCAAACTGAGCAATTCAATCTTGCATAAAGCGCTAATTGAAGAAAGAAATGCAAATTATGTGTGCTCAGACATTATAATAGTGATTTAAAACTTGCATGCTATTGATCTCACTTATACTAAATACATTTTACAACTATTCTAAATTTTGTTGGTTTCGAAAAATAGAATAGAGAGTAAACTACAAAACGGAATGCCAAACAATTACTGTTAGTATTGCTGAGGTGTCCAAAATTTAATTTTAATTAATAAATCAAACATCCGACAAACGTCGGGCGGTTTGCTCTCAAACGACTGTCGAGCGTTTGGCTTCCTCAGTGGCTAGCTGGGGCTTACTGACCCCGGTCGAGAAAAACTATGTAAGACATGCGCTGAAAGGCGCTGATTTTTCGAAAACTTCAGCGCAATAACCTTACATAAAAACGCGCTGAAATGTGCTGAAATGCGCTGAAACTTTGCAAGAAACGCGCTGAAAACCACTGAGTTTTCAAAAATTAGCCATCACTGACAATCGAACCCTGCTCTCTGGTGCCGTAGCCTTCTCTCAATCCACTGATTCCTGAAGAAATTCTTCCTATATAATTTGATTCTATATTAATAGACAGTTTAGGAAGAAAAGCGCTGAATATTTTTCTTACATATTTTCAGCGCTTTTCAGCGCATTTTTTAAGAAAAAGTTAATCGTTATATAGAGAAAATTAAATGGTTCAAAATTGAGGAATCAGTGTCAAAAAGCGTTAAAATCGACTAAATAATTTCAAGAAATGCGCTGAAATTTGAATACATTTCTTACAAAGTTTCAGCGAATTTCAGCGCAAAATTATGTAAGATTTTTGCTCTGAAAAAAATTAAAAAATCAGCGCGTTTCAGCTCATTTCAGCGCAATTCAGCGCATTCAACTCATTTCTTACATAATTTTAGCATATTCAGCGCACTTCTTACAAAATAAAGCGCTGAAACGGCGCTGACATCTCGACCCGGGGAGGCTAGTTTTAGACTAATTGAGGGGTATAGCATTTGAGGGAGGAGGGGGAGGGGCGACTTAATGGGAGCTAAAGGAGGTGGTGGCCAAACTCTAAGAACCGCCCTTCACGCTTCTCATCGTGAATTTAAGTCTCGTAGATTGTTTCCTCGATTTGCTTACTTAGAGACTATTGAGCTGTATATGGCTCTAAAAGAACTTAATGCCCTCCGGGCATTACCTTTATCCGGTTTTTGATGACGAAAAGTCAAAAACGTCAGACAAAAATTCTCTCAAGAGAAAAATGGCATAAAAAGACCACAGAACGGATATAAATGCTACAAACTTTGTTTGAGAGCAATTAGTTATTCTAACCTACTTGTATCTATAGTTGGGAATTTATAGCTTGAATTTGATTTTGGGTATGAGTTCACACCCCCCCCCCCCCGCCAGTACGTTATGCACCCCAGCTACAGAACACGTGCTATTACATAGTAATTCATTATGCACGCGCGTCTGAGGGGGAGGGGCAAATAATATGCACCCACTAAGCTTGGGGGGTATAAACAAAAAGATCCGACTTTTGTTTATACTAAAATTTTAATTGTTGGTTGCCAACATTAGTCAAGTCATAATTCCAACTGGATGTTTGAGGAAGTCTGATCTGATAATTGGAATTCGACTGTTATTGTGTTTCACTCGACGACACAGCGAGCTCTGTCAGCAGGAGGTCTTTTTGTTCTAGAAAGATCCAAGTCCAACTCAGTTCATCAAATCTTGGATTGGATGGTCTGGCGAATTTTCGAATGACTAGCGAAAGTAGGCCGAGGCAGTAATCTTTACTAATGAGCGATATGTACGTATCAATCAGCTCTGATTGAGTTTTCTCGTCAATGAGGGGGCTTGTCAGTAGAAATTTAGCTGCAAAAAATTGCTTTCGTTTGAGAGCCAATTCAAGGGCGTTCAAATTTGCTTCCTCTTTCGTCGAGTCACCTAAATTTGGCATTGATTGTGTGTTCTTTTCAACAAGCATTGAGCTTAGTAGTCCATACTTTAGCAGAAGCTCGACTAAATTTCTCTCATAGTTGAGGCTAGAGTTTGACATTAGACGTTTAACAACATTCATTCCGTTTTCATACCGTCTGTTAATTTCTGCTTCTAAGCTGCCTCTAAGTTTCAAGAACTCGAGAGCTTGTTGCAAATTTTTGCAATATTTAGTGGTAGAGGTCACGTAGTATAGAATGCCACTTTCAACTGTAGCCAAATTCACATCTTTGTCAATTGAAAACTTCTGCCTCGGGATATATCCCATCGCGTTGAAGTACAACTTTCGGTGTTCCAAGTTTGATAACAGTACCAAAGCTTGTTTAAACCTTCCTAACCTGCAAGACCATTCGAACGCATTTCTTCTTCGATAGCGACTCGCTAAAAACTTTCGAGGCCAGTCTGCTTCAAGAAGGGCTTCAGTGGCATCAACTTCGCTTTTTGGGTGCATGCATAGAAGGGTGAGAAAAGACATAGTTTGATCTTTTGACTGCTGGCCATGCTTTTTGAAGAAATAGTGGAATTCCTCTCCAAGGATTAAGTTCTGTTTGGAGAAGTTGATAGCCAGTCGTATGGCTCTGGGATCTTTGCTGTGGACTGCGGAGTATCCAGCTCTGATCAGATCTTTGCCCGGAGTTCGTTCACTCATTGCACCCGCCCCAATGACTTTCATCACCTCTGTGTAGGTATCTGAAAAAAATGTGAGCTAGGGTTATGGTCAAAACCGAATGATGTCCTAGCTCTGTCGTCTAACCGGATTGAGGTGCCAGCGATTTTAAGTTGAAAACTTAAAAGGAGTTGTAAAAGCTTCAGGAAAATTGCCGGAATTATGTCATAACTGCGGTGAATGCGTTGAATAGTTGTAATAATTGCTGTTTTGGCGTTGAATGCGGTGCATCGCTGAAAACATTAATGCTTATATGAATTTGGCCGTAAATTTATTAGTGGTGAAATTTTTTAAAAAGAGCTGCGGTTTGTTAAATTTTCTCCACCTTCATTTTGTTATCTTAGAATGTGATGTTCTTTTCACTATTCAGGCAGTGAAGAAGAATAATTCAACGCTATCCACCGCAATTAATGGAAAATGTAAGAGAATGTAGATAAGGATTCAATTACATTGTTCTAGACAGTTTGTTAAGTTTTTTTTCAGTTTTAACTGGTTTAACTCGTTTTGGTTGCGATAAGGACAAAAGTCAATGTTTTTTCAAGTTTCACTTCTGACTTGATTGTTGCACGACATGCTCCAGGGGAAAAAGGAGGCTAACTAACTCATCACAGACGGTTGACCAGATCGTCATAGAGGGTGTAACTCAAGTTGCCTAGAGAACCGTTTCGGAAAAAGGTCAAGAAAAAATGGGCTAATCAGCCAAAACGCGTGCGAGCGCGGAGACCGGGCGAACGTACGTGCCGTAAGCCGTTTTCACCTTCACCACACGGTGTTGTCCATCTCGTCCATGGTAGACCTCGAGAACACGTCCAAGGGGCCAAATTCCACGTGGAGTCATATCTTTCAGAATCCAAACAATGTCGTTGACTCTCAATGGTGTTTGGCCACTATCGCTCCATTTAGACCTCTTTAACAGTGTCGGAAGATACTCCTTGACGAGTCGTTTCCAGAAATGGTTGACCATTTGCTGCACATTCTTCCAAGACTTGAAACTGGCGGGTTCTTGGCTGTCAAACTTTCCTGGTGGGAGAGAATTGAACGGTCTGTTGATCAAAAAATGGTTTGGCGTGAGAGGCATTTCATTTTCCGGAAGGTCAGCGACAATCGTTGGTAGTCTGGAGTTCAATATAGCTTCGGTCTCGACCAAAATTGTCCTGAACACATCAAGCGACAATCTTCTGGAGCCTAGAATGATCAATAGAGTGCGTTTCGCAGTCTGGATCAAGCGCTCCCAAATACCGCCAAAATGAGGTCCATAGGGAGGATTGAACTTCCAGGTTGTGTTCGTTGCTGCCATTGCTTTGTAGATTTTGTCGTTGTCGAGACGTTTCACAGATCTTTTTAGTTCCTCAGATGCACCAATAAATGTCTGGCCATTGTCACTGTGCATTGTTGTTGGCTGACATCTGCGGCTTACAAAACGTCGATAAGCGTTTAGAAAAGTGTCAGTGTTGAGATCGGGACAAGCTTCTAGATGGACACACCTAGTAACCAGGCAATTGAAGATGAGGCCGTAGTGTTTTCCAATCTGTCCTTTGGCATCTTCTATATAAAAAGGTCCAGAAAAGTTGACTCCGCTGTTCGCGAAAGGATACTGAGTAGAGTCTGTCGGAAACCGGCGGGCAGGAGCGGCAAATCGTCTGCAGAGAAAACATCGGTACTTTATACTCAAAAGTGGTTTCCTGAGGCCAATGATGTGGTATCTTTGCTGCACAAAAGCTTTCACTGGCTCTCTTCCTTGATGAACGCAAATGTTGTGTGCATGCTCTATATAGAGTCTCGCTATCTTGTCTTTTGCGTGCAGTATAATCGGAAATTTCTTGAATTTGAGGTTATCTGGCGCAAATTGCAGTCTTCGTCATGACCGAAGCATTCCATTGTTGTCCAGCATTGGGTTGAGTGAACGGATTTTGCTCTTTGAATCTATCCTGGAACCATGTTTCAGGGCTTGGATTGTTGACAAGAAGAAATTTTGCTGCGACATTTTGATCAGCCGATTTCTTGCAAGAATGACGTCTTCTGTTATATACTGCTGATCTTTAGGCCTTTGTTTTCTAATCCGAAAGACCAAATTGAGGACTGTTGCTAAAGTCAGGAGCAACTTAATCCAAGTTGAGAACCGTGTCGGGTCGATTATTTGCTCCGACAAATTGCGTGAAATTTCATGCGTTGCTAAGACATGCTTTGGAGAGTTTTCAGGAGCACTCAGCTGTCTTGTGGAAAGAAAGGCTGGCGCTGTTAGCCACTTGGCTGGTATTTGGTCTGAATTTAGACCACGGGTTCCGTGGTCAGCTGGATTTTCTTTGGTGGTAACGTGTTTCCATTGGTAAGCATCGGTTGATGCAAGGATTTCTTTGAGGCGATTCGCAACAAAAACAGGTTGTTTCTTGGTTGTGGATAACCAGTCAAGTACTACTTGACTATCTGTCCAGAGTGTAGAACGAGTAATGAGAAACGATGACTCTTTCATGATGGTTGAAAGGATGCGCACTCCGATGACTGCGGCTTCCAACTCTAATTTGGGTATGCTGATTTGTTTAATTGGAGCAACTTTGCATTTGCCTATTAATAACAAGTTTCAACATCAGTGGCTAAGTTAGGAACTGTTTTCAAGTAAGCAACGGCTGCAACTGCTACAGCTGAGGCGTCGACAAATACATGGATTTCATTTTCACTTTCTGGTGAATGGCAACTCTTATTGAGAGTTCTGTTCAATGTCACTTCTGGTGAAGAAAAGCATAAGTCCAAATTTTTTCGAAGTGGTTTAATTACTTGAGGGGCAGTGTGTTTATCCCATTTTTTCCAAATTTTCCAAAGTTCTTGAAGAACTATTTTGAAACGGATCGTTGATGGCGACATTATTCCAATTGGGTCGAAGATCGAGGAGACAAGACTAAAGATCTTATGTTGAGCGTACGCTAAGGCATCTTTTGGGAAAACAGCGAGAGGTTTCATAAGAAAACAGTCTTTCTCAAGATTCCATTTAACACCAAGAACTCGAACAACATCTGTCTGGTTGTCTTTGTCATCTGGAGGGATTTGGTTTAGGACTATAGAGCTGTTTGAAACAAATTTTGTGAGTCGGAACGCACCTGTTTTTAGACAATGTTTTGTTTCAAGAACTGCCTTACAAGCGTCTTTTTCTGTTGCATGTGATTGGATGTAGTCATCAATGTAAAAGTGCTTTCTGACGGCTTTGAGGGCCTCTGGGAAATGTTGATTGTTCTCTTTGGCACAATGGTTAAGAACGTATATTGCGCACGAAGGCGAGCAATTTGCTCCAAAGATGAGTCTGGTAAATTGGTATTGTTGTATCTGATTTTCTGCTAACCAGAGAAATCGAAGAGCAGATTGATCAATCTGATGGATGGCGATTTGCATAAACATGCCTTTGATGTCCGGAAGGACTGCAACGGGATGTTCTCGAAATCATATCAGGACACCTAAAAGGTTATTAAGGAGATCGGGTCCTGTGAGAAGGTTTGAATTAAACGATTGTTCGCGGAATTTTGAAGCGGCATTTGCAACTCGGCGGACTTTTCCTGGCTTATTGATATTTTCTACAGGATGGTGTGGCAGGTACCAAATTCTGTCTGGTTGAGGATCTTGCATTTCCACCGGTTTGACATAGTTTTTCTCAAGCTCTGTCAAGAGAGTCTTATTGTATTTTTCTTGCAACAAAGGTTTACGCTGAAGGCGTGTGTTGAGGCTTTTGACTTGGTTCAGTGCAGAATAGAAGTTGTTTTCCAACTTTATTTCTGATTTCCAGGGCAGTTTGATTTCATATCTCTCACCATTGTGATTGATAGAGTTCTTCAAAATATCAAGAAACTGTTCTTCTTGGTTTGTGTAAACTTATTCACGGTCCTTCTGAATTCCATCTGCTTCAATACTCCAGAACTGTTGAACAAGTTCGTCAAGTCCGGGTTCATCTGTTCTGTTTCTTGACACATGGAAAATAAATTTCTTCTTCTGCTGACTTGCGGGCTGCTGAGTGGTTGCTGAGATACGGTTCTCATATTCACCGGCGAGGGTCCAACCAAGTTTAGTTTTCACACCAAACGGTTGATTTTGATTGCCAGGTATAACATGTGTAGGGTAGGTGAATGCGAATGCATTAACCCCGAGGAGGGCGCCGATTTTGCCATCGGCAACATTTGGGAAATGTATGTGGCGCAAACTGTTGAAGGCATCACAAATTTGGTTAAGTTCAACAATTTTTGCAGCTGCGGCGTTCAGGGACGGGGTGCTGAACGTTCGAGAGAGTTCAAACGATATTTAAGTTGACTTATATGGAGTTATTGTGACTGGCTCAACAATTTTTGAGAGGGACATGCTGTTCTCTGTATTGAGAAATTGTAGTGGTACTGACTGTTGAGTTTCACGGGGAAGCTCAAGAAACTCTGCTATGGCGTCCAATACAAAGCTGAATTGGCTACTGGGATCTATAAGGGCGTAGGTATCGAATGCTTTATCCCCCTTGAGGAATGAAACCGGAATAAGCTGCAATTGCTCATACCAATTTTTCGGTGTTTCTGAGCACTGGTTAATGCTGAACGATTGGTTTATTGCATTTCCGTTTAAATTTCGTTGTTGCACGTTTTGATGGCTTTGGTTGTTGAAAGTTTGGCCATAACGGCTATTGGGGGCTTTGTTTGTTTGACTTTTCTGTTGAGAAGATGTATTTGGATTTTGACTTGAATCGTTACTACAAGAAGAAGCTGTTGGATTGCTACCAGAAAAAACTTCAGTAGAAAAAGCTGCTGTAGGGCGTTTGATTTGATTGGCAGGATCATGAAGAGTTGTGTGGTGGAATCCACTGCAAACCTGACATCGTTTTTGCGATGGGCACGTTAGTTTGTGGTGTTTGTTGCTCAAGCAGTTTGTACACAAATTGCTTTGGCTGACGAGGTTGTATCGATCACCTGGTGAGCACAACTAATACTCAGGGCAAGTGGCAATGCTGTGTTCTTGTTTACACTTCTCGCAAGATCGTTTTGTGTTAAAAGTTTTATTCGGAACGTTTTGTGAAGTTGACGGTTGTTTCTGCTGAGGCGCAAAGTTCCAATGTTTTCTCCTGTTTTCCGCTGATGCGTTGTTGACTGACAATGGGAGTTGGCTTTTGTATGGCTTGGTTTGTAGGTTGTTCGAGCTGACAAACTTTGAGGCTTGAGAACTGATGGTTCTTTGATTGCTTTCTCGACTCACTTTGTCGTAGATTTGAGCTTGGAGCTCTAACCATTGTTGAAAATCGACGAGAGTCGGGTCTGAGCTGAGCTCGGTAAGACAATGTTCAGTCCATTTCAGAACCAAATGATGTGGTGTTTTCTCTTTGGCTTTCTTAATGAGTGTTGTAGACTGGAGGTCTGCTGTAAAGCCAAGGTATTGGAAGGCTTGCACAGGTCTTTTCAAAAATGAGGAAAAGGCAATGAAGCTTTGCTTGTTTTGGAAGATCATTTGCCAGTTTTCGAGCTGGTTTATGAACGCATTAACAACTACAGTACGATCACCGAAATGTCGGATTAGTTCATTCAGTGCTGTCAGATAATAAGATGGATCGCAGGAGTAAGCATGAATCAAGTCCTTTGCTTTCCCACTTACAGAATTCTGCAAGTAGGTTATACGATGTGTGTCTGCAATGGAAGTGTTGTTGTGAATCAATGTGTTGAAATTATTGATCCACTCGTGAAAGTGGATAGGGTTACCATTGAAATTCTGAGGTGGCAATTTGATTGAGTGTTTGAAATCATTATTTCCTCTTTCCTGTGTTACATTAGTGTTCGAATGTACTGAGCTAATATATTGATTGACAGTGGGTAGTAAACTCTGGTTGATTAGAGGCTGGCTCAACTGATTTTACTCCAACAGGAGTTAGCTGTTGATTAAAGCACATTGGGTCATGGATCGTGGAAGTTACTGGGGCTTGAAAGTTCGATTGAAGTTGAGAGCCAGGAATAAACTGGTTGTTACACAACTGATTGGGCTGTGCCATATTGTGATTAATTGAGAAACCTGTGCTGACGAGGCCGTGTTGACTGTTTACAGGTGGTGGAAATTGCAGAGGAGCTGCAATTACATTTGATTCTGAAGCTACCTGGTTTGGCTGAAAATTAGGAGCTGCAGGATTTAAGACGGTATTTTGATGCGGTTGTTCCATGAGTTGCCTGGAAATTGGTGGGACACTTGGGGAGTGTACCCCAGTTATAGGATTAATACATTGATTGGATTGCAGGCAATCGTTTTCTAAGACTATTTTATCAGTTTTACTTGGAAGTTGTGAGGTTCTGTTTGCCACTGTGGGTAAGCAGGGGAGCTTTTGCCGATCACAGTTCAAAAGTTGACTATCGGGGTATCCATTTGTTCCTATGTGAACTTGAAAAGGTCCAAAATTTTGTTGCAGATTGGGAAAATTATGATATTGGGGATTTCTGTTGGCAAATGAATCCTGATTGTTTGTTTACTTTGGCAAGTTTAAATTAAAGGTTTCCTCCAATGCCGAGTTTTGGGCAAATAGACCATCTGCATGTAATTGGATAGTGGGATCAGCCAAATTGAAGGGGTTTAAAAGTGAGTGATTGCTTGAAAGGTTCAAATTTTGGATTGGAGGCAAAAGGTTCTGCGACATGTTAAAATTGCCACTCAAGTTGATTTGAGCTGTTTCAATTTCGATGACCTGTCTATTTTTCAGAGTGGAGGCAATTTCGAGTTTCCCTAATCTTGTTGGAGATGTGAATTCCTGGCTGGTATCTTTGTCAAAGTAGGGAAAAGGATTGGGAGCATTTATTTGGTTTTTCAAATTTATTTTTCGATTTTAGAAGACTTTCATGAACTTCCCTTTTAGGATTTCTTTGGTGGGCTTCAAGCACATGTTGAATTTGAAGTCCTGGTTCATTAGATATTTGTAGAAACAATGATGGTTGTCTTGGCCGTGGTGGTATTGGGGGCGGCTGATTGATGAAGTTACTGCTGGTCTGCTTTTCTTCTATATCGCGCTGATGCTGGAATCGTTCCTTGTCGTCACTGGGCACAGGTGTTGATTGCTGAGACAAGTTTCTTCTGCTGGAGATCATAATGAAATCATCTCTAATGCGACTGGAAGACTGACTGAGCTGTCCATCATCGTCCAAGAGGTCGACTTGCAGTTCCAATTCATTGAGTCGAGTTATTAATGTCGTTTGCCTATTCAATATTGATGATGCAGTGCTTTTATGTGGCTGCTGTCTCATCACCTCCTCTGAGAGTCTCTTGAGCTCCACTTCCTGGCCTTTGACCTTGTTGATCATCAAAGACAATGATCGGAAACTCCTTTCCTGCTCCACAGTTTTCTCAAGGAGATCGAGCAGTTTCTTCATTGACATTTCTGTCGCTTTGAACATATTGATGGCAAACTGACATTCAGCGCTGTTCTGCTTCGACATCTTGGTGGCTGTTGTTTTGTTGAAGCTGACTGTTGAAGCTGTTGGTGAAGCAGCTCGTTACTGAAGGTGAAGAACGGCTTTGAGAACCGGAGCGACGCAAATTTTTGATTTGAAAAAAGGTTGTCTGAGGTTTGAATGCTAATGATCCCAGTTTTTTCTTGTTCAAAAAACCAGCGACGCAACTTTTCTCAAAAGTGATGTCCTAGGATCTGTTTTGTGTGCTAAATCTAGCTTTTTGCACTAAAAAAAACCTAAAAGCTTTTCCGAACGTTCGCGCGTTTTAACCGTTTTTCGTTCAACAGACCTAAATAATTGCTTGTTTTTTGTTGAATTAACACAAGTTTCGCTTAAATAGCTGGCGTTAACTGTTTGAACTAGTGTGTGTGGCTACTCTGGTTTACAGGAAAACTGTGCCTTGCTGCAATTATGCAGTTGAACCAATATTAGACCAGAACTCAAATAATTGTTACATTTAACTCCTTTTTCTTGAAAACTTCAATAAACTCGTCTGTTTCTCCCAAATTCGAATAAAATACCTAGCTTATAAAGCTACCCAGGAAACGTTCCTTACCTCCCTAACCCTAACCGAGCACTGTGATTAAAAAATAACTCTCACAGTTTTTTGCGAATTTATAACTTTGAAACCTGTTCTTTTTCTAGGAGTTTATTGTTGTTGTGACGACTAAAGATAAGAAATTTGTAAAAATACGTTACGTTTAGGCAACAAAAGTTACAGAGGGGCTACTGAATGCTAGAAAATTGCAGACACGAGTCATATTGTGGAGATCTTTGGAACTCTTTGGTGTATTAACTTTTTTCGGGTTTTGCAAAAACTTTTTCGTTTTCTTTAAAACTGTGTGACTTTATCTGTTGTTTTTCACTGTTTCTTCGTTATCTTTAATATGCATTGACTCTACTAAACTTTCAAAGCTCTCTCCGACAGATATCGTCTGAGATCTGCCTTTCAAAATAACTGAGAGTAGGAAAAAAAATATCAAATTTTCTGGTGACTACTGGAACCAATTTTCTTCGAAAACTCCTCTTCTGCTAATGGTAACGTCTGAAACCAATAGGGATAAAAGGACTTCGCAGACGGCAACGTCTGAGACCGAGGACTTCTGCAAAAAATCATTTTGGACGTTTTTTCCAAAAAAAAATTAAAATGGTATTTATTTTCGTCAAATGAAAGTTTTGATATTTGGTGTGGCGCCTAAGGACTTTCTATTTACTTCCCTATACAGTTGAAACTATCAAACTGACTGACAATGACTTGTTTTAGGGGTTTGTTTAGTTGTTTATTTGGGAATTCAAATGAATATGTCGTCAGAAAACTAACTTGTGTTTTTGAATTTTCTGAAATCAAAAAATTTTTTCTGACATTTCTCATTTATATGATACTGATTGGATAAATCTATGGAAATGGCTTTCTGTTTGACTGCAAACTATTTCAAGAGAGTGTTTTATTGGTTTATTCGGCAATTGAAACGGATATGGATTGAGAAAACTAAATTGTGTTTTTTGAGTTTTCTGAAATCAGAAAATTTTTTCTAACATTTTTTATTGATATGATGCTGATGTGATATATCGATCAAAGTGGTTTCTTGTTTGATCGAAATTCAATTCAGAAAGGTGGTTCAATAGTTTTTTCCGCAATTCAAACGGATATGTAGTAAGAAAACTAAATTGTGTTTTTTGAATTTTCTGAATTCAAAAAATTTTTTCTGACATTTCTTATTGATATGATGCTGGTGTGATATATCGATCGAAGTGGCTTTTTGTTTGATCGAAAACCAATTCAGAAGAGTGTTTTAATAGTTCTTTCCGCAATTGAAACGGATAGGTAGTCAGAAAACTAAATTGTGTTTTTTGAATTTTCTGAATTCAAAAATTTTTCTCCGACATTTCTTATTCATATGATACTTATTGGATATATCGATGCAAATAGCTTTCTGTTTGATCACAAGCCAATTCAAAAGAGTGTTTTAAAAGTTTTTTTCCGCAATTGAAACGGATATGTAATCAGAAAACTAAATTGTGCTTTTTGAATTTTCTGAATTCAAAAAAATTTCTCCGACATTTCTTATTTATATGATACTGATTGGATATATCGATGCAAATAGCTTTCTGTTTGATTACAAACCAATTAAAAAGAGTGGTTTAATAGTTTTTTCCACAATTGAAACGGATATGTAGTCAGAAAACTAAATTGTGTTTTTTGAATTTTCTGAATTCAAAAAAATTTCTCCGACATTTCTTATTTATATGATACTGATTGGATATATCGATGCAAATAGCTTTCTGTTTGATTACAAACCAATTAAAAAGAGTGGTTTAATAGTTTTTTCCGCAATTGAAACGGATATGTAGTCAGAAAACTAAATTGTGTTTTTTGAATTTTCTGAATTCAAAAAAATTTCTCCGACATTTCTTATTTATATGATACTGATTGGATATATCGATGCAAATAGCTTTCTATTTGATTACAAACCCATTCAAAAGAGTGGTTTAACAGTTTTCTCCGCAATTGAAACAGTTAGGTAGTCAGAAAACTAAATTGTGTTTTTTGAATTTTCTGAATTCAAAAAAATTTCTCCGACATTTCTTATTTATATGATACTGATTGGATATATCGATGCAAATAGCTTTCTATTTGATTACAAACCAATTCAAAAGAGTGGTTTAATAGTTTTTTCCGCAATTGAAACGGATTTGTAGTCAGAAAACTAAATTGTGTTTTTTTGAGTTTTCTGATTTAAGGAACATTTCTCTGATTTTTGTGTTTTTTTTCGCAGATTTTTCTTTAAAAATGAGATAATTGCCTTAACTCGCTTTGAAACTAGTCAAGGTTTTTGAATCGAGGTGTTATAGTAACAAATAAGCTTTTTTGGGGGACAAATATCAATTTTTTGGAGGCTTTTTGTCGAAAAAAAAGTAGAGATTTTGGATGGCTCTAACCGAGGAACAGGACATCAGAGGTAACGTCTGAGACCTCGGGCGGACTTCTGTGGGTGACGTCTGAAACCAATAAAAAACTTGATCCTCTCGTCAGGGTGACGTTTGTAACCCAAACTTGGCTTCGTCGCTGAAAAAATTGCTTGTCTTTTTTTTGTGTCTTTTCTGTGTCTTTGCTGTGTCTTTTCCGTGTCTTTTCTTTGTCTTGACCGGCTGCCAGCTTTCGGGTTCCGTTTACTGTGCTCGGCACTTGATGGTTGCACTGACCGCTGATGCTCTCTTCAGTGCGTCGCACAAGTTGTGGAACAAAGAAACTATTTGCCGGTAACAGGGGAGACTTTTGTCCTCAAAATTGTTTTGGGGAAAGAAGGTTTTGTTCTTTGAACGAGGGGTAAACCATAAAATGTAAGAGAATGTAGATAAGGATTCAATTACATTGTTCTAGACAGTTTGTTAAGTTTTTTTCAGTTTTAAGTTGCGGGAACAACCAACTCGTTTTGGTTGCGATAAGGACAAAAGTCAATGTTTTTTCAAGTTTCACTTCTGACTTGATTGTTGCACGACAGAAAATGTTACAAAAACGCTTCTATATGAGCATAAAATGGCTTTAATCTGATTTAAATACAGAACAAATACAACCCTGAGTACGTGGCTGGTGGAGTTGTGAAGATATGACGGCTATGCAAGAGGGCAGCGGTTCGATGACAAGCGAAGGCGTTGATTTTTGTATGAATTACGGTGAATGTGGTGAACAAAAACTTTTCACTAGCAAATTCACAGAAATTATTACAAACATTTTTCATTGCATTCATCCAAAAAGATGCCAGCTACATCCGGTAAAAATATCTCCTCAATTTATTGCATAACTTTAATATTCATTTATATCGGAACATTTCATATATAAATTTGTCAAATTTCAAAGAAATCATAAATGGTTAAGTAATTATCAAATAAATTGTTTAGGTTCAGAATAAACAAAATCAGAACACTCATTACTGAACTGAAACAACTTTGCAGAACTCTCTCGATTTTTTAAATTTTTTTAATGTAATTTGATCAAAAAATTTGCACTTCAAAAGCAGTCAAAATGCACTGCTTTCAACACGTTTCCTAGCCTCAAAACAAATTTCCTTCGATATTTTAGTGTTTTAAACAAAACAATTGAAAATTAATGTGGAAAAATTTAAATAGTGAGACATACATATAATAGTTCCGATATTGTGATAATAATGAAAGGAAAGTGTGGAAAATATAAAAGCCGGCTTCAAATAGCAGTACACCTCAAATAGCACTTCAAATAGCAGTACGCATCTATTTGAAGTGACTTCAAATAGCTGCAAATAGCAGTACATGCTTTTCACAACAAGAGCAGTTGAAGTATTGCTTGAGCCGTGGACATGCAATGCAATGGAGAAAGTGGATGTTAAAGTTCTAGAGAACTAGATTCAGTATTGCGCTAGGCTACCTATTATTAAGAGCTCTCCCGCAGTGTAGATTATCTTGCACAAAAAAGTTAGATTAGTGTTTATAACAAAAAAAAATAACCGAATAACGTCGAGCGAATTGCTCTCAAATGACTGGCGTGCTGTTGGTTTTGTCAGTGGTCAGTGGCTAGCTATCGCCCTTCACGCCATGAATTTTTGTCCCCAAAACAATTTCGGTGAATGGCACACTTGGATTATTGTGAGCCGGAAGGCTCCAATAGGTCTTATTGACCTCCGGGTGTAACCTGTTTATCCCGTTTTTGAGGACGAAAAGTCAGCCGGGTTGGATCTTTAAAGTTGATGATTAAGTTCCTCTTTTGTAACAACTCTTTGGAATTCATTAAACAAAGCTGGCAGATTGCCAGAAAATAGCCGCAATAGCTTCATAGACCTGTAGTCTCAAAAAGAAAGTAAAAAAGACTGACCAAGAAAACTTTTTTGAACTTATCTCTTTGACTTAAAGCAAATGAAAGTCATTTTTAAAGTGAGGAAGTCATTTTTGAGAGTGAGGTAAGTCACGTGTTACCAAAAATTTAATCACGCGAATGAACCAAATAAAACTCGCTTCATTAAGAGCGAAAAATGACCTCACGCACGCAATTCAGTTTAAAATGAATGAACGAATGAATAAAAAGCCGATTTGAACTGATTGTGACGTCATGTGGTCGTAACAAAAATCTTGACGACGAAATAAACAAAAACATAGCCGGAAGAATTCCGGAAGCGACTCGAAACCTCAAGACTTCGTAAAAAACCGTAATTGCAGCTGAGGTCATTACCTTTTGTATCCAATCATTAACTCAATACCTCCCAGTTTTGATCTAAAAATTGGTGAAATTTGAACCACTATCACCAAGAGTAACAAAATGAAGCAAAACAACACATTATTTAAAACGTTTGGTAACATTAAAAAAGTACGGATTAATTAGATGGACTGAATACTGATATGCTGAGAAGGCTGATAGGGCTATCAATTACCCTTAAATAATTTGTGATTCTGATCTCAAAAAAAAATCGCAAAAGCACACGGAAGATAATAAAAATAAGAACTTAGAAAATATGTAAAATTTTTCAAAAAAGAATGCTCAAATTCAAGAATCAAAAACACCTACAATTAGATTTATTTTCACTGTAATCAAGACAAATACAACACATATTTTTTTCTTGTTGTATACATTCTAGACATGATTTCATATTAATCCAAAAAATAAATTAATCATAGAAAAGACATCAACAACAGAATAAATTTTCTGTTCGCAAAAAATCGTTTAAAAACAATACCAAGGCCGGGAAAATTTGCAAATAAAACTACTAGGTGGAAATTTTGTTGAGGGTTTTCTTATAAACTCTCAGTACTAGCCTTAAGTTGAATGAAATCAATTGCAAAACAAAGAAATGACGAAAATTTAAGAAAACGATGAAATCAATCAAATTTGTTAACAATAGAAAAAATAAATAAAACGACTCTAAATGTAGGTGCCAGAGCAAAACTAGAACGATATAAACTAGAAGCTAAAGAATATGGACACATTGTAAGGAACACCGTAGCAAAAAGACTATTTCTCGGTTTTTGAAAGTTAAAAATCAAATATAAAAAATCAAGAAAAACGAATAAATTTCATTGTTAAGCATTCCAGACATAGAAAATACGATGAGCAATCAGAGACAAAGAGCCATCCTCCTAAACAGAAGAAAAAAGAAAAAAACAGAAATCAAACATAAAAAACATTAAAACTCTTTGCAAAAAAATGGTTAAAAACATTTTGAGACCACATTTATAAAAAAAATTTAAACTGTTTTTCAAAAACTTAACGCAAAAAATGGTTCATTTTTTTGAAACGAAATTAAAGTCCCTCATGTTGCACAAAGGCTATGTCTAGTAATTGAAACCATAATCCGAACAAAAAACATAGAAAAATTGGAAAAAAACTAATAAAATCGGATTAGCATATGTACAATTTTATAAAAACAAAATTAAATCGAGGTTGAAAGAGGCGTTTAGTATGTGATTTCTCACAGAGAAGTTGCCATAATCACTGATTTGTGACAAAAAGACGGCTGAAAGATTCAAAAATGAAGAAATTAATAGAAAAAAAATCCGAAAATTAACTAAAAAATCAAGAAATATGTGCCATTTTTGAACTTCAAACGCATTTTCAGGCTCTTCAAAGCACTGTGGTATCAATTTCCGAGGTTTACATTTCTATGTGATTTCTACAAAAAACCAAATTACAAGCAAAAAAACTAGGCCACTTAGACGAAAAAACGGCTAAAAACGTTTATCTATATGTGCCATTCAGTCAAAAACTGCTTTTCAATGTCAAAAAGTCATTCACTAAACGCAGCGCATGATCAAAAACTTCTCTCGCTCAGAAAAAATTAGTTCATACTGCAATTTTACTCGCTTTTGCTTTTAGGTCAAAACATCGTCTGAACGAAAAGTACTTCCGGTAAAAAAAAACCTTAAGAAAACCAAAACTCCTCTTCGAGTCGTAAAAACCAAGAGAAGGCCAATAATAGTCTCAACTATAGCTTCGCGGCTATTAAAAATAGAAATAACCTGGGTTACTTTAATTCGGCTACAGAAAGTTTATGTCATTTTTTTATTTGCGTCCCGAGTTTTCCCGAATATTTACAGCACATCAAAAAGCGGCTTACCGTATCGGTTGCCATCACCCACTAGTTTTTTGTATTCTTCGGTTGTCAGCTTCTGAAAGAAGTCGAGACGAGTTGCCAATAATAAGTGGCGGATTTTGATTATGTTGCAGGTTTTGCTCAAAGAGTCCAAAAGAATTTTGCGGTTCTTTTGGTAATGCAGTTTGCTGTTAAACTTTCTGTCACCCACATAAGGAGCGTAATTCTGTATCTGAAGGTCAGAAGCATGTTTTTGAACCCTCCAACCATTCGACAGCATTTCAAACATGGCCGTTTTTTGTTGCTGCTCCCGTTTCAAAAAGTTGTCAACATCAGTAAAATTTTCTGGTGAAGTTAGAACTACAAACTCGTTTATGGATCTCTGGGCACAAGAGGCAATAGCGCGTTTGAGAGCCAATAAAAAGGCTCCTTGACTTATATTCAGTTTTTGTGGCCCACTTAAGTCGACAATAAGCAAAACAGACATACAATCAATACCCGAGAAGACGAAGCCATTTTCAAATTTTGTTTTCTTGTTGAATAAATCAACATAAAAAACAGATTGATCGTTTTGTAATCCACAGATCTTTATTTCCCGCCATTTTTCCATAGTTATGTGATCACACAAGACAATTGAAATTCGCTGATTGATATATTTTGGGTCAATAATTGTCTTTTCATTAAACGGCGACGCCAGATTGTCATTCAATTTGAATTTATCTAATTGAATCGTTTGCTGGGCTGAGTAAAAGGCCCCCGCTATTCGGGGAGCTGTGGATTTGAACCCAAGCTGTTTAACAATTTGGTTGTTGGAAATATGACTGATGTGGCGGCTGTTTCGAAACAGAATGTTCATGGTTTCAAAAGTGAATATAGTTTTGGGAGCTCGTATTTTTTCCTATAAGTGATGTCCAAATGGAAATGTCACTTAACCTCTCCATCAGAATTTATTACAGAATGTTACGAGACTTTTTATAACCTTATATTGCCAAAACGTTCGCATTTAATATAAACTAATGACACTAAAGCACGATAAATTGTTTTTCAATGTTCTTCGTTGTATGTAAATATTGACTACCTAAGGCTACAGTGGCTAGCGAAAGCAAATAAATATAAAAAAAAATCATGTGAAGAAAAATTTTTATACTTCATCCGAAAAATTATTGAATTATTTCTTAACTAAACGTATACATCTTAAAGATAGTTGCTAATATAAATCAATGACACTAAAGCACGATAAATTGTTTTTCAATGTTCTTCTTTGTATGCAAAATTTTGACTACCTAAGGCTACCGTAGCCAGCGAAACCAAACCAATGTCAAAAATTTTATGTGAAGAAAATTTTTTATACTTTATCCAAAAATTTTTGAAATATTTCTTAACTAAACGTATATATTTTACAGATAGTAGCTAAAATGAGCAATTGTACATATCAATGTTGTGCTTCTGATATGTATTATTATCTGTTATGCTTTGTGATCAAACTTCATGGACCTTGTTAGCAGTGCGTTTCAGCGCTGTACCATTGACTATCAATTTTAACCAGTACTGAACCAGGCAAATAGAAGTATGAAACCTTTTGTCAGTCTGCCCAGACTACATTAAGAACCCCCCCTGTGTCCCTCTTCTTCGCAGCCTCAGTCACATTCTTGCTCAACACTGCACAGAATGTTTCACATTTCTCTCATCATCAGACTGTGCATACAAAGAATGACAGACTGCACATAGCAAATTTTGAAAATTTCGAATAACTGATCATATGCTTGAAATTTTGAAAATGACGATACCCTCAAAAGCTATTCTAGCTCTATAACTAACGCATATAATGGTGCATTCACATCTAAACCATATATTGGTGCATCAGTGGAGGTCGGCGGATGTCGGTAGCGGAGTTCGGTGGAGGTCGGTAGCGGAGGTCGGTGAACGTCATATCACATCCAGATGATCTGAAGTCATATCACATCCAGATGATCTGAATACATGTACTTCTCAACTGCGGAGACACTGGTACAACCTACGAAGTTGGGACATCTCTTTGGCGTCAGGTGGACAGGGATTTGATAGCCATTTTTCAACCAGTTTGCTCAGAACCAGGACTGAACCTTCAGTACAGCCGGAGTTAGCGTAGTCAGCCGGAGTGAGTACAATACAGTTCAATAAGGAGCCGGAGCCAGATATCGGACTGGAAATCATAGAGATTGCCAGATCTCGGACAGGAGGAGGCTTAAACTTTTTAAAGAACGTTTATATATCGTTAAAACTCGAAAAACTTGAAGAAGTTTCGTGTTTCGTACATTTCAAAAATCGGCGAATATTTTTGCGAATATTTTAAAAACCCCTATAGTTCCACCCCATTTTCCCCCTCGGTCATTTCAAACCATTTCTTCATCTCTCAGTCATTTCATCTATCAGTGATTTCAATGCTATAACTCATTGATAATTTGGCCATGCAACGTGGGCCATGATTATGCCTCAGCGGCCTGTGGGACTTGATATGAAACTATGACAACCAAACTTGGGATTAAAATTTTCGCTTTATTATGCAAAATCATGCTGTAATGCCGATTGCTATGTTGCGGGATGAAATGATATCGTGTAAAAACAAGCGGGACCTTTGGATCTGTGTGAAAAGAAGTAGAATACCAAATGCGATTAAGATTTTGGCTCTTCTTAATAGCCGTCCTCATCTTCTCGGCCGGTTATTGTAGCGCACTTTTTTTAGCTGCGAAGCTGTAAGTGGAGCGAAGCTATATTGCGGTGCTCTTGGTGTTTTGTTTCGTCGTCTGACGCTCTTTTTTCGTTTTACATTTGTTCACAGAGCAAAGCTGAAAAAGTCACATTTTCTGAATGACTTCCTCCTCTCACTAACGGCATTTGCGCGCGTGACGTCATTTCTCACTCGCTTTAGCAAAAGTTTTTAGGTTACTTGCGTGATTAGATTTTGATCATACGTGACTTACCTCACTCAATAAAATGACATTTACATTTTAAAACTTAAGTTTAATTTGAGTTTGTTTAAAGAAACTCATATATGCAGTAACGGTCCCTAATAAGAAGCTTCTGTGGAATGAATTTTAACATGCTTTATTAATTTATCGCTGAATGTAGCTCTAGGCTAGTTTCACTCTTCTGTCATTCTGCTCAAAGTCCTTTTAAAGTACAGTTTCTGTTGTACCCAAACAATTTCGATCCAAATTTCGCTCACATAGTTTGAAATCAGGTGAACTGGAGGGTTCAAAAACCTAGGTTGGGGGGTCGATTTTTTGCTGCCTCGAATAGAAAATTCAATTGAAAATGAAGGAGTTACGATTTTTGCTTTTCTTTCTCAACAGTTTCCAGTTTCTGTTGTATCCAACCAATTTCCCAATTTCGTTCCAAAAATTGCTCAAATAGTTTCAAATCAAGTGAACTGGAGAGTTCAAAAATCTAGGTTGGGGGGGTCGATTTTTTGCCGCGTCGAATAGAAAAAATCAATAGAAAAAAAGTTAGGAATTTTGCTTTTCTTTCTCAACACTTTCCAGTTTCTGTTGTACCCAACCAGTTTCGATCCCTAACTCTTTCATAAAGTTTAAAAGCAAGTAAACTGGAGGGTTCAAAAATCTAGGTTGGGGGCTCGATTTTTCGCTGCGTCGGATAGAAAAATTCAATTGAAAATGAAAAAGTTAGGACTTTTGCTTTGCTTTCACAACACTTTCCAGTTTATGTACCCAACCAATTTCGATCCAAAAATCGTTCATATAGTTTGAAAGCAGGGGAACTGGAGGGTTCAAAAATCTAGGTTGGGGGCTCGATTTTTTGCTGCCTCGGATAGAAAAATTCAACTGAAAATGAAGGAGTTCGGTTTTTTGCTTTTCTTTCTCAACACTGTCCAGTTTCTGTTGTATCCAACAAATTTCGATCTAAAAATCACTCAAATAGTTTGAGAGCAAGTTAACTGGATGGTTCAAAAACCTAGGTTGGGGGTCGATTTTTTGCTGCCTCGGATAGAAAAGTTCAATTGAAAATGAAGGAGTTAGGATTTTTGCTTTTCGTTCTCAACAGTTTCCAGTTTCTGTTGTACCCAACCAATTTCGTTCCAAAAATTGCTCCTGTAGTTTGAAAGCAGGTGAACTGGAGGGTTCAAAAAGCTAGGTTGAGGGCGTCAATTTTTTGCAGCTTTGGTTAGAAAAATTCAATTGAAAATGAAGGAGTTAGAATTTTTGCTTTTCATTCTCAACACTTTCTTGTTGCTGTTGTACCCAACCATTTTCGATCCAAAAATTGCTCGTAAAGTTTAAGAGCAAATGAACTGGAGGGTTCAAAAACCTAGGTTGGGGGCTCAATTTTTTGCTGCGTCGGATAGAAAAACTCAATTGAAAATGAAGGAGATAGGATTTTTGCTGTTCTTTCTCAACACTCTCCCGTTTCTGTTGTACCCAACCAGTTTCGATCCAGAAATCGTTTAAATAGTTTGGAAACAAGTAAGCTGGAAAGTTCAAAAACTTAGGTTGGGGGGTCGATTTTTTGCTGCGTCGGATAAAAAAATTCAATTGAAAATGAAGGAGTTAGGACTTTTGATTTTCTTTCTCAACACTTTCCAGTTTCTGTTGTACCCAACCAGTTTCCATCCAGAAATGGATTATATAGTTTGAAAGCAAGTAAGTTGGAGGGTTCAAAAACTTAGGTTGGGGGTCGATTTTTTGCTGCGTCGGATAGAAAAAATCAATTGAAAATGAAAAGTTAGGACTTTTGCTTTTCTTTCTCAACACTTTCCAGTTTCTGTTGTACCCAACCAATTTCAATCCAAAAATCGTTCATATAGTTTGAAAACAAGTAAACTAGAGGGTTCAAAAACCTAGGTTTGTGGGGTCGATTTTTTGCTGCGTCGGATAGAAAAATTCAATTGAAAATGAAGGAGTTAGGATTTTTGCTTTTCTTGCACAACACTTTCCAGTTTATGTACCCAACCAATTTCGATCCAAAAATCGTTCATATAGTTTGAAAGCAGGTGAACTTGAGGGTTCAAAATCCTAGGTTGGGGGTTGGATTTTTTGCTGCGTCGGGTAGAAAAATTCAATTGAAAATGAAGGAGGTAGGATTTTTGCTTTTCTTTCTCAACACTTTCCAGTTTCTGTTGTACCCAACCAGTTTCGATCCAGAAATGGCTTATATAGTTTGAAAGCCAGTAAGCTGCAGGGTGCAAAAACTTAGGTTGGAGGGTCGATTTTTTGCTGCGTCGGATAGAAAAAATCAATTGAAAATGAAAAAGTTAGGACTTTTGCTTTTCTTTCAAAACCCTTTCCAGTTTCTGTTGTACTCAGCCAGTTTCGATCCAAAAATCGTTCATATAGTTTGAAAGCAAGTGAACTGGAGGGTTCAAAAACCTAGGTTGGGGTTCGAGTTTTTGCTGCGTCGGATAGAAAAACTCAATTGAAATTGAAAAAGTTAGGATTTTTGCTTTTCTTTCAAAACCCTTTCCAGTTTCTGTTGTACTCAGCCAGTTTTGATCCAGAAAATGCTTATAAAGTTTGAAAGCAGGTAAGCTGGAGGGTTCAAGAACTTAGATTGGGGGGTCGATTTTTTGCTGCGTGGGATAGAAAAAATCAATTAACAATGAAAAAGTTAGGACTTTTGCTTTTCTTTCTCAACACTTTCCAGTTTATGTACCCAACCAATTTCGATCCAAAAATCGTTCATATAGTTTGAAAGAAAGTGAACTGGAAGGTTCAAAAACCTAGGTTGGGGGTTGATTTTTTGCTGCGTCGGATAGAAAAAATCAATTGAAAATGAAAAAATTAGGACTTTTGCTTTTCTTGCTCAACACTTTCCAGTTTCTGTTGTACCCAACCAGTTTCGATCCAAATATGGCTTATGCAGTTTGAAAGCAAGTAATCTGGGGGGTTCAAAAACCTAGGTTGGTGGGTCGAATTTTTGCTGCGTCGGATAGAAAAACTCAATTGAAAATGAAAAAGTTAGGATTTTTGCTTTTCTTTCACAACACTTTCCAGTTTCTGTTGTACCCAGCCAGTTTCGATCCAAAAATCGCTCATATCGTTTGAAAGAAGGTAACCTGGAGGGTTCACAAACCTAGGTTGGGGTGGTTGATTTTTTGCTGCGTCGGTAAGAAAAAATCAATTGAAAATGAAAAAGTTAGGACTTTTGCTTTTCTTGCTCAACACTTTCCAGTTTCTGTTGCACCCAACCGGTTTCGATTCAGAAATGGCTTATGTAGTTTGAAAGCAAGTAAGCTGGGGGTTCAAAAACCTAGGTTGGGGGATCGAATTTTAGCTGCGTCGGATAGAAAATTTCAATTGAAAATGAAAAAGTTAGGTTTTTTGCTCCTCTTTCATAACACTTTTGCAGTTTCTGTTGTACCCAACCAGTTTCGATCCAAAAATCGCTCACATAGTTTGAGAGCACGTGAACTGGAGTGTACAAAAACCTAGGTTGAGTGGTTGATTTTTTGCTGCGTCGGAAAGAAAAATTGAATTGAACATGAAAGAGTTAGGATTTTTGCTTTTCTTGCTCAACACTTTCCAGTTTCTGTTGTACCCAGCCAGTTTCGATCAAAAAATCGCTTATATCGTTTGAAAGAAGGTAACCTGGAGGGTTCACAAACCTAGGTTGGGGGGGTTGATTTTTTGCTGCGTCGGATAGAAAAAATCAATTGAAAATGAAAAAGTTAGGACTTTTGCTTTTCTTGCTCAACACTTTCCAGTTTCTGTTGCACCCAACTGGTTTCGATCCAGAAATGGCTTATATAGTTTGAAAGCAAGTAAGCTGGAGGGTTCAAAAACCTAGGTTGGGGGTCGAATTTTAGCTGCGTCGGATAGAAAAACTCAATTGGAAATGAAAAAGTTAGGATTTTTGCTTTTCTTTCACAACACATTCCAGTTTCTGTTGTACCCAGCCAGTTTCGATCCAAAAATCACTTATATAGTTTGAAAGAAGGCAAACTGGAGGGTTCAAAAACCTAGGTTGGGGGTTGATTTTTTGCTGCGTCGGATAAAAACTCAATTGAAAATGAGAAAGTTAGGATTTTTGCTCTTCTTTCACAACACTTTCCAGTTTCTGTTGTACCCAACCAGTTTCGATACAAAAATCGCTCATCTAGTTTGAAATCAGGTGAACTGGAGGGTTTAAAAACCTAGGTTGGGGGTCGTTTTTTCGCTGCGTCAGAAAGAAAAATTCAATTGATAATGAAGGAGTTAGGATTTTAGCTTTTCTTTCTCAAAACTTTCCAGTTTCTTTTGTATCCATCCAGTTTCGATCCAAATATCGCTTATATAGTTTGAAAGAAGGCCAACTGGAGGGTTCAAAAACCTAGGTTGTGTGGGGTCGATTTTTTGCTGCGTCGGATGGAAAAATTCAATTGAAAATGAAAAGTTTAGGATTTTTGCTGTTCTTTCACAACACCTTCCAGTTTCTGTTGTACCCAACCAGTTTCGTACCAAAAATCGCTCCTATAGCTTGAGAGCAGGTGAACTGGAGGGTACAAAAACCTAATTTGGGTGGTCGATTTTTTGCTGCGTCGGATAGAAAAATTCATTTGAAAATGAAAAAGTTAGGATTTTTGCTTTTCTTTCTCAACACTTTAGTTTATGTACCCAATCAATTTCGATCCAAAAATCTCTAATATAGTTTGAAAGCAGGTGAATTGGAGACCCTAAAAGCCTAGGTTGGGGGGTCGTTTTTTTGCTGCGTCAGAAAGAAGAATTCAATTGAAAATGAAGGAGTTAGGATTTTAGCTTTTCTTTCTCAAAACATTCCAGTTTCTGTTGTACCCATCCATTTTCGATCCAAATATCGCTTATATAATTTGAGAGCAGGTGAACGGGAGGGTGCAAAAACCTAGGTTGGGTGGTCGATTTTTTGCTGCGTCGGATAGAAAAATTCAATTGAAAATGAAATCGTTAGGATTTTTGCTTTTCTTTCACAACACCTTCCAGTTTCAGTTGTACCCAACCAGTTTCGTTCCAAAAATCGCTCATATAGATTGAGAGCAGGTGAACTGGAGGGTGCAAAAACCTAGGTTGGGTGGTCGATTTTTTGCTGCGTCGGATAGAAAAATTCAATGGAAAATGAAAAAGTTAGGATATTTGCTTTTCTTTCTCAACACTTTTTCCAGTTTCTGCTCTACCCATCCAGTTTGGATCCAAATATCGCTTATATAGTTTGAAAGAAGGCCAACTGGAGGGTTCAAAAACCTAGGTTGGTTGGGGTCGATTTTTTGCTGCGTCGGATAGAATAATTCAATTGAAAATGAAAAGGTTAGGATTTTTGCTTTTCTTTCACAATACCTTCCAGTTTCTGTTGTACCCCACCAGTTTCGTTCCAAAAATCGCTTATATAGTTTGAAAGCAGTTGAACTGGAGGTTTCAAAAACCTAGGTTGGGGGGTTCCTTTTTTCGCTGCGTCAGATAGAAAATTTCATGAAAAAAATAATGATTTTTGCATTTTTTTCGCTCTTTTCAACTTTTTCCAGTTTCTCTAGCACCCAACCTTTCTTTGAGAAACCTCTAAAACTGATTTGAAAGCGATTGTTCAAAACCCCAGACTGGGTTTCAATTTTTTTTTCTCGATCAGATAGAATATTTGAATTGAAAATGGAAAAAGAAAGCTAGATTTATTTTCAATTTCTGCACTTTCGCCTTTCAACTCTTTCAGTTTCTCTCCAACCGTTTTTTTTTCAAAAACGGGCAACTATAATTTAAAAGCAGGTAAAATCAAGAGTAAGATGCTATATAACTTTTCATAATTTGCAACGGGAGCATAAAAGAAACTTGGGGGGGGAGGATGGGGGTAATTTGTACAGAATAAACCCCTTTTTTTGCATAAATTGCAATCACCCCAAAAGAATTAATTGATTGAGTTGACGTATAACCTTCCCTGAAATTTGCGTTTATTGGATGTTATAAATGCTACATTTGATGTTATAAATGCTACATTTGATGTTATAATTTAAATAATTTATGAATTTATTTCCAACCCCAAATGTATGTACCATTGAATAATCGGAAGTGGAAATATAATCGTCTGTTTATTCTTTACCGCATGCATTTTGCATTTATTTTGTTATAAATTAATTATTATAAGCAGACTCGTATTTGTTTTGAGGTACTTGAGGTACTAATTCCCGCCATTAATTGTAACCGCTGTATTCAGCCTACGCATACAACCACTTTTGCATGCTAGCCTGCGTGTATGATTCATCCTTCGCATACAAACCTGCGTGTATAACTCATCCTTCGCATACAGACCTGCGTGTTTCACTCATCCTTCGCATGCAAACCTCCGTTTATAACTCATCCTGTGCATGCAAACCTCCGTTTATAACACATCCTGCGCATACAAACCTCCGTTAATAACTCATCCTGCGCATGCAAACCTCGGTTTATAACTCATCCTGCGAATGCAAGCTCCAGTTAAATATCTATCCTAGGCAGAGAAATGGCAGAAGTAGGTTATGAATTTTGCTATGATATGTGTAAAATATGTCATGATCAGAACTCTTGTAAGACAGAAATACATGATGAAAAGATGCTGATTCATTGCTGAAATGAACAGCAAGAAAACTCTGGGGTTTATTATCACCTTTCCGAGATATAAGCAACTTCATGAACGGAATTTTTTTTTTCTAACCACGTGGCACGGGCGATGGTTATGCTCACTGTTCAAATACTGACATGGACAATGACTGAAGTTTTGCAAGCTTTCGATGAAAAAATATTCATTTCTGGTTTTGAGAAAGTTGGCATACGCTTTTTTTGGTTGCCGTTGCGATATTTGACTACTATTATAACTGGATAATCAACCAAAACATTGAGCTCTCACTTTTCAATTTTTAACAGATACAAATTTCAAAAGCAATTTTATATTTCTTTTTTTTTCTAGAAGCAGGAGGACACTATTGTCTTTTTAACTTGACATTCTTTAACTGACACCTTTTTAACAATAAATTAAGATAACACAAGAGTTCATTGGCATTATTTTTGTCTTAATGGGTAATATGAGTGTACCTTGTCAACACCTTAGAATACAAAAAATACAGCAAAAGACACGACGACAACTTTTCAAAATGACAAACGCATCGAAAATTGCTTAAAAATTCACTGAACCCTGAAGCTCTAAGTTAAAGTGTCAACCAGCTACAATCCAAAAACATAGCTGGCAGGTTGCCAGAAAATAGCCGCAACATCTTCGTAGGTCTGCTTCGAAAAAACATTACAAAAAACAATGACCAAAAAAACTTTCTTTTCAATAAGTGATGAGGTGTTATATTTTGATTAAGAATTTGTATAAATTGTTGCTGTCTCTATTAGTTGCTCTCAATTAAACTTCATTTAGAATGACAAACTAGCACTTGACTCTTTGAATGAAAGTTAAGAAAAGTCATTTTGAGAGTCAGGAAGTCATTTTTGAGAGTGAGGTAAGTCACGTGTGACCAAAAATTTAATCACGCAAATGAACAAAAAACTCTCTCCACTAAAAGCAAGAAATGATGTCACGCACGCATTCAAGTTGAAATTGCTTGAATGAATGAACAAGAAGCCAAGAAGCAGATTTGAAGTGGTTGCGACGCCATATTGTCGTAGCAAAATCTTGACGACGAAATACAAACGTAGTAGCATAATTCACGAAATACAATCCAAGGAAACAGATGAAAAACTGCGAACTATTTTACCTTAACAGCAGATTAATTTAAACAATCCCAGCCAAAGGAAAATCTCAAAATTAGAGAAACTAAAATAATCAAACAAGGTAAACAAAAAATAATCACTGCTGAAGCTCTTGAAGCATTTACACTGAAAAAAATACAATTCAATATACTCACTACACCACTCACAAGCCCTGAAAGAGATTTAATGTCCACTAAAGGTAGATAAACTCGAGAAATAAAACAAATGCTTCAAAAAAATGAAAAAAAGAAAAATTTAATGAAAGTTTTCTAATTTTGGAAAAAGATGCCTTAACATTTCTTCGTCTCTGGAGTTTTGTTGTGAAAACTATCTGCAGAAATTGGAAAGTAAAGATTGTTAAGCTCAGAAAATGATAAAAAATTTCAAAAAAACCAAAGACAATGGCAAGTTTTAATAATATCTTTCTGAAATTCGTGATAATATTATCTTCAGAAATACTTCATTGTCTTCAAAGACTATCAAGTATCCATATTTTAAGTCTTAAATAAGTTCATTGGCTCATAAAGCTCGATGAATTCAGAGAACGATAAAAATTTTCACAAAATTTGAAAAAGTTAAACTTTATCAAAAATTTGCTATTACTCGTGTTTATAAAATTCTGATAACAAATTCATTACCTCTAGCTCCTATGCAATAACTTTTTATCAAACCCAGGAGGAGGTTCCTAGCCCATGCTGCCGGAAATTTTCGCTGTTGAAAAATTTTCAGAAAGACTTGCAAAAAAATGAAAGTTTCATTTTGAAAAACTGCTAAAATTCGTGACATTAAAATTTGAAAACTCTTTCATTGCCATTTGAAACTAAGCAGAAAATATTATCAAACCCTACAGGAATGTTTTATCCTTGAGGCTGGAAAAGACTAAAAAATGACAAATTTTCAAAAAGTTGAAACAAATTGCATGTTTTATTTAAAAAAATAGCTGAAATTGTGATATTAAGAGGTTGAAAAACATTCCATGGACAGTAATAGTTTTTGCGGTAACTTATTATCAAACCCTAGCGGAGGTTTTCTGACCCCTAAGGCAGAAAAAACCCGAATATTGACAATAAATAACAAAAAATTTCAAGTTTTGTCGAAAAAATGATAAGAGTCGTGATGTTAAAATCTTAAAAAACATATCAAGAAATTATGCAGTAACCTATTATCAAACTCTAGAGCCAGTTCCTTGGCTTTTTGAGGCTGGAGAAACCTAAAAAATGACAGAAATTAAAAAAGGAAAATTTTTTGGGCTATATAAAAAACCTCAAATAAATGACAACCCAAATCTTGGATGGCCAAAAATCAAGAAGAAGCCAATAATAGCCCCATTTACTGCTATTTGGCTAATAAAAAGCAAGAACTTTGCTCCAACTAGTGAAGGCTGAGAAAACAAGAATGCTCAATGTGATGAATAAACTAATTGTAACCCGAAGAAAATTTTATGAGATGTAAATTGAGATTTCAATCAAGGCAAAAATTTAAGATAGGTGGAAATTGTCAAATTTTATCAAACTAACTCTATCAAATTTGCTAGCAATTGTTCTTCTTATTATGAGCCATGATGTAATTCTGTAGTAAACACCTCTAGTTGTTGATCGACGGTCAATGAAAATATATTCATAAGCTTTACTAGACCTTTAGTAAAAGTTTTTTGCCCGAAATAAAAGACAGAACAAGCGACAAATTTAAATCATGCTGTTAATGCTCAGTGGCTAATGTTTGCTATAAACTATTTCATATGTTGTACATCGAGCAAAACTTCTGCTAATTAAACTCGATAAACAAAAAAGCGAGTGTTATCTCTCAAATTGGAAAAAATCCATAAACCATAAGTATAAGATAATTCAAACAAACACAGAAACAGAAGAATAACAAGCAGGGGATAGACCGTTTCTCATAAACTGGCGGCAGCACCGAAATTTTTCAAACACCTTTTCTTGCCGAAGTCAAATTTAATAAAAAACATGAGAAAGTTACTAAATTGCAATGTCCTGAATTTAATTCAAGTTATACAATTGATCAGCTATTTTTTGTGCGCCTGAAGACAGTTTTTTTAAGAAAATTTGCAAAATTGAGTAACAGATATTACTACGTTTTGTTTGTTGGAAGAAAAAACAATTTTGAAAAAACTATTGAAAAACTCTGGTTCAGTATTAATTAATTGTATTAGGGAATTAATGATAAACTTTATTAAATTATTCAGATTTTTTCCCTTTATAGCTTTCCCCCATCTCTTCAAATGTTTCAAATAAACAAAATAAAGTTGATATCGCAGAAAACCAATAAAGATTCATACAACATGCATAATTTGGATATATTGATTAGTTTTTGCAAAAGTTGGTGAGATACTTTTGCGTATTTCTCGCAAAAAATTTGCAAAATTAATGTTTTTACGTGATTCTTCTGTTTCACTCACTCGCTCATTTAAATTTTTAGAAATAATAATAAAGATTTTTTAATTATAATATTGATGGACATCCCCAATAGTATTGGATGGCTTCCAGGGACACTTTGCTCCATTGACCAATGATGAGTCCAATCCAGCAACTGTGGACGCCCATTTCATTCATCATTATCCATGACATTTTGTCCTTCAAATGGTACAGCTCGTCAATTAACCACACACTACGCCTGCAAAAAGACCAATCTGTTGACGAATCCGTTTGGTTGACAGTAATTGTATTAATTTTCATTTTTTTCTTCATTTTGGTTCAAGGCAACGATTCGCGTTAGAAACGTTTCAGTCAGCAAGGAAAAGTTTTACAAATTAACCAATTAATTTGCAACCTCTTAGAGATTTTTTCTTTTAGCGTACAAGAAACTCCTGCAAGAGTTTTTATATTGCGTTTATCTTTGAATTTTCAACTTGTCTCCGCCTAGACTGGACTAAAATAATGGAAAGCAATATTTAATGCTTAGTGTTCTCCCACCAGGCAGATAAAAACTTTTTGATATTTGAATGATTAGTAAACAAAAAAAATAAAGTTAAAACCAAGAAAAATAACAATGTGTTTTCTTAAACTGGTCTGATTTAAGTGAGAATGAAAAATAAAACTTGAATTTCACATAAAATATTTGAAAAAAGTTCTTGTTATTAAATAGCACTGATAATTTGCTAGCGGGAAAATGGGATCTAAATACTATGGTTTTTTTTTGTTAAAAATTTTTGAATTTTTATACTATTTTCTCCCAATTTAGCAATAATTGAAGTTGTCTATTAATGAAGATAAATATGGTAATCTTAAGAACCATGAGAACAAGACTCGAACAGAGTAAACCTGTTAATTTCATATGTCAGCCACTTTTTCGTCCAAAGACTTCTAGGTTTTAGTAAGATTACCATTCATTCATTCCGGGGACTTCACAGCGAAACAACTTTTATGAAACTTAAGAAACAGCTGTTTGAGTAAGCAGAGGATGTTTTTCTGCTCCTTATAGATTGAGCCTTATGGTACGTCACCTAAAAGTATGTCAGCATTAAATGATAACAAACATAATCGACTAACGTTGCGAAAAATTGATCTCAAGCGAGTGCTGAGCGGTTTGCTTCGTCAGTAGCTAGCCACAGTTTAGTGAGGCTAGCTTTAGCTTAATTGAAGAAGCGTGAGGTGAGCGCTGTGGGGGTTGCACCGGGCTGATGGGGGGAATCGGTGGGGGCAACAGCGTGGCGGGCAAAGGTGATAGGGTGGTTTTTGGCAGCACGGGCGCCTTACGGCCTGATCGATGTGCAGTGGGGATGGGGGGCGAAGTGAGAGGGGGCTGGGGGAGGAGAAGAGGCTATTGTGGGGGGTCAACCTCTAAGAACCGCCCTTCACACTACAAGGATAAGTCTCCAAAACAGTTTCTGTGAATCGCATACTCGGAGACTAGTGAGCTGAAAGGCTCTAAGAGATTTTAATGCCTGCTTTTAATTGCATTGAAAAAAAACCGACATGACCAATACAATTGCTATGAACTTTGTTTGAGAGCAATTAATAATTTTGATTTCTTATTAGTCAAAGTTGAAAGTCATACATTATTAGCCGGAGAATTATTTAAAGCTCGCTGTGGATGTCGATTAATTCACAGGAGACTACGATGACATAAAAGAAAAAACGATAAAACGAATTCGTTCTTTAATTAATAAATATTGCACTACTGTTAGGTGATGCTAAAAAAATATTTGTAGCCTTAAAAATGTTGAATTCCGGCTTAAACTTCGCTCATTTCATTCGAAAATCTTGCTCAAATTTGTTCAAAATTTAATAAATTCAACATCATCAGGGAGAATTTTTTTGGAGAATTTACCCGTTAAGATGATAGTTTTCAATCTTATTTGAAATATTTCCGTAGAAAAAATAAAGTTCTAATGTTTCTCATCAATATAAATGATGTTTGTTATTTAATTAAACATATGAAGTGGTCGCCACGGAGCCCTTTATAACCTCAATAATCATAAGAGCAGTAAAATCTACGTATTTTAAGTAAAATCGGTATTTTACCAACAGGTATTTTTAAGAATGATCGGATGGTTAATTAGAAAATTAGCGGTTAAATAAACGTATTTTTTTAAGAAATATTTTTATGAATTCTGATTCAGTGAGTTTGATGGCATTATGGCATGATACATGAAGCACATTTGGTTTGAATTCATAAAAATCAAATTAAAAAATTTTTGAAAACAAGTCGCTGGTTTAATGAACATTCAAAAATAAATGTAACAATATGAAAACTTAGGTATTTTATCTAGAACATTTTGACTAAAGATATAATTTTTGCGGTTTTAACGTGTGTGAAATGTGCAATTAGCGGGGCAATTTTTCAGTGTGATCTTTTAAACGGTTCTCATATAAAAACTATCAAAACTTTTATTACAGAGAAAATTTGCTCAGAAATCGTCGGTAAAGTTGAAGATTGTAAAATGTATCAAATGGTAGTAATTCCACTAAAGTAATCTCTAAGAAACAATTTTAAGTGATGTGACAATGACTAGGTAACTTGAGACTTACTGACTGATTCTCATGTCTTCATTGGCACTTTTTTGACGGCTTTCTGGCAAGATCCCCATCGTGAATTTTTGCTTCAAATTTGCAGACCCAAAACTGCTAACAGTTTCCTCTATATATTTGATAAATGGTACCTTGTCTTTGGGTGTAAGGAAATAAATCCAGTCAATATCATCGTTCTCAGCCTCTTTTTCAGCTTTTGACAACAAAAGAGATGTTTTCCCACAGCCGGGTTGACCTGCAAGCACTACAAATTGTTTGTTCATTCTGAGAATTTTCTGTTGTTGTGGACTGATGAAGAAATTGAGGCATCCATTTTTGGAAAGTGACTGCTTTGAATCTACTGATTCGTCACTATTCCATAACCTCTCCTCAACTGAACAGAATTCACGCCTTTGTTCTGTTAGTTCACAATGCAAGTTTAAACAACTTAAAGTGAGAAAGCGCTGAATAAATTTCATCCGTTCTGTTTCTTCCGCAGTGACAGGTGTGAACAAAACTTGAGCTAAATTCTGTTCATACGCCTGCAGCTTCAAATTATTGTCAATATAGTACAGGTTTGGATAGTCTTCAAAAAGCAGCAGAACTTTTGGCTGTGAACAACTGCTCAAATAATACTTTTGCCTTTTGCCGACTGCATTAAGAATTTGGTTCCATACGTGTTCATCTTGTAGATTCGAAATTTGGAGCAAAGGAATTCCCACTATAATTTTGAGCTTTTCTTTTAGGAAATGCTGCAAGTTTTTATCTTTTTCAGTGTCCTGGAAAAACTCAATTGGCATAGCATTGAATAGTGACAAAATTACTAAATCAGAAAATGGTAAATACTTTTCAACAGCCTGATTTAGCTTATTCGCCACACATCTAATGGGTTGTTCGGGTATTTCTGGGTAACTAATTTCAAACGGGAAAATCCCACTGTTGCCAGCATAGGTCCAGTCAAACTCAAACTGATCCAAAGTTACGTGCTGTGAGAGTGGTTCCAAAATTTGCAAAACTTTCGATTCTGTAATATTGTGCAAAAATATTCCGTTGGCGAATGGTTCGTCCTGCAATCTCGCGACCAAATTTCGGAAGTGCATGACTTCACCTTCTGGTTTGGCAAACTTTGTGTAGTCGACAACTGCATCCTCGGTGGCACCAGCCAGCATCCCAGATTTAATAGCATCGAAGTGAGGGATTGTCTCAATCGGGTTTGTATTTATAGGAGATAGATAAAAGTCCACCATTTTGAATACGTCTTCAAAATCTGTGAGTTTACAGCCGTGTCTGTTGAAACAGATGAATTGGCCTTTTTTGAGCACGAAAACACCTTTCTCTTCTTTCATTTGTTGGATAAAATTGTGCAGATAGAAATTGCTGACGTTTCTACAGTTTTGGATTTTTCTTAGCTCTCCGCATAAATCTTTCTCGGATATGCTTTTGAAGAAAATTTTTAGTTTGGGAAATTCACTCGTTTTTGCAAAGTAGCTAGAGAGCTTTTGAGTAATTGAATTAGTGTTTAATTTTACAGATTGTTTAACATTAAGCAAAACATTTATCAATAGCTTTTCATCAACTGAGCCGACAATCCTTTCGTTAATATCAGACAACTGATGAATTATTTGGTATTTCAGCAAGTTTTCTGTCTCGATTTCCTTTTTGCGCACACCTGACAGGTTTTTCAACAACACAATTTGAGAGAAATCGGGAGCAGGAATTAACAAACAACCATGACTGAAATTTATGTTTTCAATAATTAAACTGTCCGAATGTTGTCGATCAGCGAAGGAAACAAAGGTATCGCTAATCTTCGAGTCACTGTCTGCTTGTTTTACAACCAATTTACCTCTGATTAAATATCCCTTTAACTGATTTGAAGGGTTTTCGAACACTGAGATGACACTTTTGTGCCCGAACACCCTTTCTATAAATGGCGTTGATTGTAATTCGTTTGGTGGTTGCGGAAGAATGACCATGTCGTTATTTTTGAAAGCTTGGAAAACTCGGCTGCTCTGTGGCCTGTGAATTTCGAGGGAACTTCGCCCGCAACCCTTTTCATCGCTTGGATTGTTTGTATCCCATTTGCGACCACTTTGGTTGCTTGAACTCGACTCACAACCCCTTGGATCGTTTGCACCCCATTCGCGACTCATTCGATTGCTTGGAGCGCACCCGCTATCCTTTGGATCGTTTGCACTCCATGCGTGACCCGTTTGATTGCTTGAACTCCTCTTACGAACCCTTGGATCGTTTGCGCCCCATTCTCGATCCCCTTGATCGCTTGCACCCCATTCGCGACGCCTTCGATTGCTTGGATTGCACCCGCTACCCTTTGGATCGTATTCACTCCATGCCTGACCCATTCGATTGCTTGGACGCCACCCGCGACCCCATGGATCGTTTGAACCCCATTCATGACCCCTTTGATCGCTTGGAGCGCACCCGCTATCGTTTGGATCGTTTGCACTCCATTCGTGACCCATTTGATTGCTAGGGCTCCACTCACAACCTCTTGGGTTGTTTGCGCCCCATTCTCGATCCCATTGATCGCTTGCACCCCATTCGTGACGCCTTCGATTGCTTGGATTGCACCCGCTACCCTTTGGATCGTAATTACTCCATGCCTGACCCGTTCGATTGCTTGGACGCCACCCGCGACCCCTTGGATCGTTTGATTCCCATTCGTGACCCCTTTGATCGCTTGGAGCGCACCCGCTATCGTTTGGATCGTTTGCACTCCATTAATGACCCATTTGATTGCTTGGGCTCCACTCACAACCTCTTGGGTTGTTTTCGCCCCATTCTCGATCCCCTTGATCGCTTGCACCCCATTCGTGACGCCTTCGATAGCTTGGATTGCACCCGCTACCCTTTGGATCGTATTCACTCCATGCCTGACCCATTCGATTGCTTGGACGCCACCCGCGACCCCTTGGATCGTTTGAACCCCATTCGTGACCCCTTTGATCGCTTGGAGCGCACCCGCTATCGTTTGGATCGTTTGCACTCCATTCGTGACCCATTTGATTGCTAGGGCTCCACTCACGACCTCTTGGGTTGTTTTCGCCCCATTCTCGATCCCCTTGATCGCTTGCACCCCATTCGTGACGCCTTCGATTGCTTGGATTGCACCCGCTACCCTTTGGATCGTATTCACTCCATGCCTGACCCATTCGATTGCTTGGACGCCACCCGCGACCCCTTGGATCGTTTGAACCCCATTCGTGACCCCTTTGATCGCTTGGAGCGCACCCGCCATCGTTTGGATCGTTTGCACTCCATTCGTGACCCATTTGATTGCTAGGGCTCCACTCACGACATCTTGGGTTGTTTTCGCCCCATTCTCGATCCCCTTGATCGCTTGCACCCCATTCGTGACGCCTTCGATTGCTTGGATTGCACCCGCTACCCTTTGGATCGTAATTACTCCATGCCTGACCCGTTCGATTGCTTGGACGCCACCCGCGACCCCTTGGATCGTTTGAACCCCATTCGTGACCCCTTTGATCGCTTGGAGCGCACCCGCTATCGTTTGGATCGTTTGCACTCCATTCATGACCCATTTGATTGCTTGGGCTCCACTAACAACCTCTTGGGTTGTTTTCGCCCCATTCTCGATCCCCTTGATCGCTTGCACCCCATTCGTGACGCCTTCGATAGCTTGGATTGCACCCGCTACCCTTTGGATCGTATTCACTCCATGCCTGACCCATTCGATTGCTTGGACGCCACCCGCTACACCTTGGATAGTTTCCATCCCATTCGTGCCCACTTTGGTTGCTTGGACCCCACCCGCGACCCCTCGGATTTCGTGGACCCCACTTGTTACCCCGTGGAAACCGGGAACCAGCCGACATTTTGCAATTCAGCCAAATAAGTAAAGTGGAAAATCATAAATGAATAAAAACGCAATTGTGAAAAAGTAGCTATAAAGCGGATTCTTCAATTTTTTTTATAAAAGTTGGACTCAACCAAGTTGTTGATAATCAGTGACACTGTATAGTCTTTGGGGCGTTCATGTATTCAGAACCAAAAACATGTGCATTCTACGCAACAGTATATTATAAGTTCTTACGATAAACAAACAAGCACTCGAGTTTTGTAATTTCGTGGTAGAAAAATCACCGCTTGAAAAAATAGAAAATATTCGATTTTGCGTAGAATTTTCTAAGCTACATATATCGCTTTCCAAACAAACACACAGTTTAACACCATGATAAACTGTTTGATAAAAACAAAAAACACAAATAGAAATAACAATAAGCACGTCTATAAAAGCTGTGCATTTTCCCCGCATTTTTCAGCTTTCAAATAAGCGTAAAAGTCTGCTACTAAGAAGAAACAGTTTACTGAATTCACTATTTGCGTGTTTTTTTTTTCATATGCAAGTACTGAAAACGCATGCTTATTTTGTTTTGTGTTATGCTAAGAAAACAAAAAGACGTTTTTTTAACCGCAGCCTTTATGAATTGATATTTTGTCTTTATACATAACGTTTTGCAATGAAAATGTCCGCAAAATTTGTCTATATATTTTAAACTTTTTTAGCTGACAAGAAAGCTTGATAATGTGCGTTTGCGCATCAAATTCTGTTTCGCTCAATTTTGGCAGAAAACATTTTTGGAGAAGAAACTTCTTCGAGAATATTCTCTGGATAGATATAAAAAGTTAGTGCAAAAAAAAGAAATTGCTTACTACATATTGCCAATATTTGCCCCCCCTTCTTGAAAACACTTTCAACTCTGACTATTGGAAAAAACTGGTTTCCTTTTTCATCCCCGTCGTCTCATTTCATTCAATCGGACTGCGGTTTACTTTCCGACACTGCTGCCTCCTTTATGCACTAAATACTGTTTCAAAAGCCAAATAAGAAGTGGAACGAGCCTCTACATTTGTACATACACCACTATAAAAGTACTTAATCATTAAAAATAATTATCAAATTCTACAAGGTTCCAAGAACATATTTTCCAGAAAATGAGTTTTGTTCCTGTCACAAGATGCGCGTTATTTAAATATCAATCTTAAAAACGTTCCATATAAAAAAGCGATGATATTTTACGAAGCATACGAGTCTTGAACAAAATGGCAAGATTGGACCTCGCTAATACTTTATTTCACAATTTAAAAAATGGAATAGAGCGTCATAGGTTTTTTCTATCTGCAGTAAAAATGATGATGGTTTGTTTTCATCGTGATAATTCTTTGATCGAAATTTAACAGTGAAACTCAAATTTTTAAGAAGTTAGAGTTCATGAAGCCGAGATTATAATCACGTTTTTTTTGTTCATATCAGAATCCGCATCGTTTTTGAAGAAACAGTTAAAGATATTCCGGGTAAGAATCTATTTTTTGGAAAGTTATGATTACAATCATGTAAGAGAGCGCTTATGCAACCCGCTCAAAGTGTGAGACATCAAAAGACGCACACTCAAAAACGAATATTGAAAAACAGATATTCAATCTTGAACATTCTTCACTAAACGTTCGCCTGAAACTGTTAATATCAAACAAATACGAAGTAGGAGTTATGAGATTGAATACATGTCCACTTTTTATCTGGTAAATACAATTTGGTATCTCTTGCAATCACTTTCATGCCCATTGCGTCTACCACCTGTACACGGTAGTAGTAACAATTACACCTTATGAAGATCAAGGGGGGGGTTTCCTCTCACGTAAGAGACAGGGTTGTCATGAGGACAACCCAACCCTTTATATGGGATAGGACAACCCAACCCTTTACATGGGATAGGACAACCCAACATCTGATTGTGAGGACAACTCCCTCCCAAATTAAGCCGGATTATTGTCCAGACATTTTTTCCACACAATTATTAGGGGTGGGAAAATGTCTGGGAATTATTACTGAGACTGAAAGGGATCAAGAGGATTGAGTTACCATTTAGAAATTGTGGAAACAAGGCACAAAGACAAAAACTGCTACGGTGGATCTGGATAGGATTCACGAGATATACAAGAAAGTGATAAAAGAATACTCACAATAAAGCAAAAGTTTTTTTGCGAATTATTTGTAATTGGATCCTGACCTCAATTCTGAAATTGCATTGAAATTGAGACCCTATGGTGGGTTGTGTTACGCTGATGAGTACAGTGAGAAGGGAGCCAATTATTCATACATTACACCCTGTCCAGTCGCAAACGAATATCTGGGTCATGTAACTGGTAATGCTTTCTGGTATATTTAAAAACTTTCAAAAACCGTTCATTCAGTTTATTGGATTATTGACAGCAAGAGTGGTTGTTCTTAATTTTGAAGGCTTTAATGTGAAAGAGCTAGTAAAAACTTGCAATAACTACACAGGCACAATTTCATTCTCACCCCCGCACTCAATTGAATTGTTGAATTCTCTTATTTTGAGTGAACAAAAATTTTATCAGTGGGTTTTAAAACATTGTCATGGTTTAGATTGGGAGAGGGAAGATTACCCAAATTGCAACCTGCAGCAGATTCTACAGAGTGTAGTGCTTTAATTTCCAAGATTTTTCATCCGAATGGGTTAGAAAAAACTGACACCATGCAACGGCTGCATCAGAAAAATTTCCAAACCTTGAGGAGTTGCTATGCTCAAAATTGAACATTTGAGTTTCTACTGTGAGACTCCAAATTGTGAATTGTATTCAACAACTTGCCCAGAACGACAGAAAACATGCATTGTGCGAGGAAGAAGGCTCAATTGTTCTACTACTGGCTGATCCATGAACAAAATTCAATTAGAAAAGACACCACCAGCTCCACTCCAAGTAAATTTTTCTCCAAATTTAATCCTTTCCAGTTTCATAGCGACTAAAAGTCAATTGACTGTTCAAGGAGGTAAACGGTGACACTCGGGGACAAACTGCATTGAGAAACGGTAATTTGTTTGCACTGGAGCCCAGAAAGATTTCTTCGAAAAAATTTTTTCAACTTTAGAATATTTTCAACTGTATTATGTCCACAAAAGAAAAAAAATGCAAAGAACGAATCTAACCACATTACCTATGCTCAAGTGGTCAGTTCCAGTGCAAGAGCCTCTGAACAATGAAAATCTACAAAATAAAGCAGCTTTGGAACAAGGATTTTTGAATTCAGTTACGTATTATGAGAAGGAGTATGGCATAAATTCAAGTTATACAGTTGTTAACAAAAACAGGACAAAAACTCTGACTATAAAACTTGTGAGTTCTTCATAGTAGATTAACAGAACTAATATTTAAGTTTCAGTTTATTTAAACAGTTAGTTATTGTGTTGGAATTCATTTTTAAATATGCCGTTTTTCCGTTCAACTGCGGATCAGTGAGATTTGGGGGTTGGAGTGACAAATCTAGTCTTTGCTGAGGATTGACAAAAAAAGAGATGTTGGAAATTTGACAATTTAAAAGTTCTGCGACCAGAAGTTGTTTACTTTACTCAAATTTTCGTTTTTTTTTATCTCATGTCAAATTGGTGTTTTTTTTCAATTGGATTGCGAGGAGTCAACATTTTGGTTCTCGCTCCTCATTTGAACAGTTAGCTACGCTCAACCAAACCCAAAATTATCAAAAAATTATATTTCAACGACCGACCGAGTCTTCATGGCAGTGTCTGTTTCATCTTGTTGTGGAGAAACGGAACTGATTTTCAAATTGTTATTACATACCATTTTTTTGAACGACCAAAGTTGAAGTCTTTAAAGTGATAATTGTAGAGTAAACAGGGTAAAAATTTAACATGCCTTGGAGTTTTTTCAGATTTGGAAGAGTTTCTTTTCGTTTCAAAATTTGCCACTGCTGGTGTTCAGAAGAATTTAAGTGATAAAATACGTTATGCGCAATTTGATTCAAGAAAACAAGTGATTGAGAGCAATTGACTTGAATATGACACACATCATTTTATTCAAAACATTCCGTGAAGTTAAACAAATTGGTCGCATTGTTCGACAGCTCAACAACCAACAATTTCTAAAAGAAAGTTACGAGCTAGCTACCAAACAGCCTTTTTCTCACTTATTTGTTGATTTAGACCCAAATACGTCAGACGATTTAGTCGAATAGTCCAACATTGTACCACCGGGACTATCTACTTCCTACTTACAATCTGAAAAAGCCGTAATAACAAATTTATCAATTGAGACCGAGAAAACTATGTATGTTGTGGCAATAGCTTCAGACAACCGACATTAACATAAAACAATTGATACAGATTCCTTTATAAAATTTATTCCAATTATCTGCCAGTTGTTTCTCAACGTAGTCGACTGTAATTTTGCTATTAAAAGAAAACTAATCAGAATTCAGTAAAAATCATTTCGAAAAAACGTATCTAAACAAACAAGTATGGGGGAGAAAAAAATTCTCGGTAGGGAGCCAGAACTGTTAAATACGGTTGTTTTTTCGTGTTATATCTACCTGATAAGATAATAAAGCATACAAAATAGTTTTTTTTAAAAATTCCAAGACGAATGTTTATAAGGAAGCAACCCCAAAAGATCTAATTTATTGAAAACCCCCGATATAAAAGCAATGCTATTCAGTTATCACATAAGCAACGAAACAAGCTAATAAACGGAAAAAATGTTGGGAAAAAGAAGATAAAGTGATCCAAACAGATTTATCAAATTTTGAGCAGGAAAAGGAGGCAAAACCAAAAGCTTCTAATGTTAGCAGTGAAAAGGATCCCATTGTCACAAAAAAACAACCGCTCAATCAGTTCAGACGATAATGAGCAACTGGAAACTAAAAGAAGCTCACAAACTCAAAGGAGGCAATATTGTATTTCATCAAATCCTCCAATAAAACAAAATCACTAGTGGGCAAGAAATCAAATTGACTTACATCTACAATAAACCCACGAACGTGGGTTTATTGTCAATGTTAAAGACAGGCATATTCAAGATTCTTATTAATTCATCAACTTGAGCGTGATCTTATCTCAAACACTTAAGCCCAGCAAATATTTGAAAGCTATGAGAAGAAGAAATGATTTTTCCCAACGCAACAAAATTCGCAAACAGGTCGTGGTAACCCAAAACTTGTCGCAACAGAAAAGAAGAATGAAAACTAAATCACAAACAAAAAAGACAAACAGAAAGAATGGTCTCGTTTTGTCATCTTGAGAAAAACTTTGGACAACTGTGCTCAAAAAGTCTTGCATCGTTTGGAAGCCCAAAAGGATTAAGAAGACACATTAGGCTCTCATTAGGAAACGTCAAATGTCAACAGCAAATCTAATGGATGGAAAGCCATATCATTCGCATACAGATTTTTGAACTATAATGAGAAAGGACATAGTGTAAATGGAGCGGAGTTACTCGGAGTAGTTTGATCAATCGAATAATTTATAAATTATTCATATGGTGAAAAATTTTTATACTTAATTAATCACCGGGCACTTTTATTTACACTTAAAGAACACCTTTCTAACAAATCCTATAACTGTTGTTTATCAAGATGGATTGATCGCCTTTTCCCGTCCAATTCAAATTAAATATCTTCTTGCCGTTGAAATGCGTTTAGTGGATTATATAATTGGAAATCAATATCAACCAGCAAAACGTCTATCAGGTCATGATAAAGAATTTTTTTCGTAAGATTATCAAACAGCAAATTTTGTGCCCGAACACTAAAAAACACAAAAACTATTTCTGCCACTCATTTAAATATTTTTTTTGTATTATGCACTCGCAGCGCAAATCATCACCACTAACTCTTTTTAATGATAAACGCAAGGTTTCTAACTTTGACTATGATTCGCCTCTACGCATAACTTGAAATTAACGTTCATCCGCCGAGCAAATTACTCCTAGAAATTAACCCAAAGTCAAATCCCTAATTCAGCATATAGATCATGCACCAAGCGTTCGCCTGCCTAAATACATTTTGACAGACGCTAAGCAAATCATTACACTCAATTGAAACACATTTGACCCATCAAACCTAAATACCACTCGTTCATCGCAAGTACTTTTGTATTCAAATGCCAACTCGCATGTAGCTCGAATTGGAAGTACAAAACTTCTACAATACAAAATAGTTTTCAGTTAACACATTCCGCAACGCAAAACAACGCATTAGCGTCTCTCGCCTTTCAAAATGCTCTACACTTTAGAGTATTTAACAATGATAGCCTGTCACCCAAGGCCGTACAGCAAAATCCTTTACTTAATTGTGTTTGTGATTTAAAAAATCACATAATTCACGTGCTAAATTAGTAAACAAACTTCTTATTGATCATGCTAACATTGAAAATCAGTTGCTCAGCAATTCATTAAATTCAATTTATGAATCTGATCAACCCGCTTCATTAACAACCACAATGAAGCACAGATCAAGTTTGAGAGGCAAATCTCCTCAAAATAATTCAAGACTGGCTTCGCCACACGTATTCTTCACGACGAATACAGTAGCCAAAACGCCACGCAGATTGCCCTCCGATTCCAACGTTAGCACTCCCCTCAACGTTTGTCGCCAAGTTCTTTCTTTTGATAAAGTGATCGGACAAATTTTCAATAAAACATTAATTAATTCCCTAACAAGCTAAAACGTCGTCCTTGAGGAGGTAAGAGACTGAAGGATTAGAGATAATAAGAGAGATGACTCCCCAATGAAGCAATTGAACCCTGTTCTGCACGCCTATCTGGCGAGACCTACACGTTAGCAGCGGCTGCGTCTGTATAAAAGAATTTTTTGCAGTTCCCCTCAGAATCATGGACGCCCTAATAGAGCATCTTCACGTGAGCCACCCGGACAGCTGCGGAATGTTTTGTATGGCCACGAACTGCTGCTGGTCATACTTGAACCGCGAATTACTAGTTCGTACTATTCAATAAAAAACCTGAACCACGATAGGTAAAAATCTTAATTCTGTCATAACCACCAATCAATTTAACCACAAAAACCATGTATAGTAATTTCCACATCAGGAAACACAAATTCAATTAGCAGAACCAGTTAATAATGAAAAAGAACATAGAAATTTTTATTATCATGCACAGATTGATTTTCTAATTTCTAAACACGCTTCAGCTGAAAATTTTGCTATGGCAATGCATAAAATGTACTCAAATTTTTAGACGATTATATACAAATTGATGCTGCTCAAAGGTCTCTTGGAATTGGCATTGCCCGTTGCCTTATTGGTAATCGAGAAAAAAAAGTTTATGAGAAAAACAAAATACTACTTCCTATACCTAATTCCAGCACCGGCAGGTGATCACCTCGCAATTGGTCTTGTAGAAAATTTTATTAGTACTATAAAAAACGCCTTGCATGAATAAAAGTAGCACAAACAGATACCAACTCTTTTTACCAAAATACAGCACTCAAATTAATATTATACCAGTTCAGCACATGTAAACAAAAAAACACTGATCTCGCCATTCGGACCTCAATTTTGTCGTTGCGCTAATGCCCACTTTATTAATATTAGTTGATCACCAACATATACTGATTTAAGCTATAATAATATAATCATATACTATTTAGATGAAGAAACAGTTAATCTAATGACTCCTCCTAGAGGAAAACTGGATAAATTTTTGTAGTGACTAGGAAGTTGAGAACAACATGTATTGCTCTACACGTGATGATAAGGGACGAGAAGGGGCTAAAGTCACTCTCTCAAATCAGACGAATTGTGCCTTGCAATACCCACGAATGAGAAAACAGTCGATTTCTAACCAGCCGGGGAGAGATTTCATCAAAGAGGATAGAAGAAAAATTTTGATGGTTTATATGAAAATCTGACTCCTGGTTCTGTTGAGAAAAAGTCGACAACTAGACAACCTTGATTCGCGAACCTGCACAACAAAACTAAACTGTTTGCAACAGCAATATTGTGTTTTTTGGAACACTTGAAGAGCGTGGAACGAACCTTATTGAGTGTAACAACAGACGTGGTTCTCATTTACTCCAGAAAACAACAGAAAATAAAAATTGCAAACAGTGGCACCAATCCAAAAAGGAAAAGGAGACTGTAAGATGAGACATCGTAAAAAAACCCTCACAATCGGCGTTTCATGGAGCCGTTCAGATATTGCACGAGCAATGCGAGTACACAAGCCATAAGCCCCAACCACTATTGCACCTCAAACCTCGCCCATAGACTTTGTTCAACAACCAGTTTCAGCTCCCGCAACCAGCCCCACTGAGTTGTTCCCTCAGTTTGTTGTTGTGCTTCAGGAGGCATGTCAACAAACTTCTACCCAAGCTGGGAAAAAAAATCGACGCAGCACGGAATTCAAAGACGTTGATTATGACTATTCATCAGCCGAACCAACTAAGTCTTGTCTTGCACGTAGGAAGAACCCTAGACGGCAGAAGAGCGAACAAGACATCGAGTGTACCTATAGAGTGTTATAAAATCAATTGTAGTCTGTGACCCACAGTTAGAGCCAAATCCAAATCCGTTCTCTTCCCTTAGAATCGGGATAGTCTCTTCAACTGCTCCCACATTTAGCCCCCGCAGATCACAGTCCAAATGATATTGACATAGATGCAATGATGAGGAGCACCCAGGAAATTAAACTTAGAGCTAAAACTGCAAAAATTATTTTAAATATATTAATATTACTAGCTATTCGTAACCAGTACAAATATTTTTAGTTTTATTTAACCGTAGAATATTTTCTAATATGGTATTAATATCGGTATCCAATTTTTCATTTGTGCAATTTAAATTCTGTTAAAACGAGGAAAAGTCATACATGATATCTCAGTTCCTGAATCTTAAGCAGTAAAATTAAAAACAATGTACTCATCAAAAACAATGTAGTAATTCATTTTTAGGTCATAATTTGAGAGTCAAGTTTATTTCAAGAGTACCCTTCATCGATTAGTGTTTTCACATAAATGTCTACTGCTCAAATTACCGCATTGGGAATTGTCGTTTTTTCTTTAATCTCAGTTTGTACTAAGCTCATTCTCTTTTTTTTTGCTTCTCGAGTTTAACATTTAATTTCGCCACCCGTCTTCATTCACAGATTTTGTGAACCAGGATTTAAAAGTTGATTTGCAAAGCAAATAACTGAGCTGCATTTTGCTAAGCAGACGCGTTGAGCAAAATATCTTGAAAGTGATGGCTAGCCGGAGTGTCAAAAAGCCGTACAGAAATCAGGTTGTGTACCAAAGACAGAATGCATTAATTGATATGTCAATTTTCAGTTATTGTGATGAATACCATTGTAACGAGTTTAATTTTAATTTTAAAAATTTTGTCAGTTTGCAAATTCATCTTTTATGTCATAGATTTCCACCATAAAATATTTCAGTAGTTTAATTAGCGGTCACAATGAGATTCACAAACCGGTAAACAGTTCAGAATAGAATACCAAAGCAATTTTTCATTACGGGATTATTCAATAAATTTTTTAAAGTAGTGCCAAAATAATGTATCGTTTAAAAATTGCTAGATCGAGAAAAATCATTTTTTATTAACGCTATTTTCTAACTATGATTTACACAATTAGCCATTTCTTCGTTCACAGCCAAATTTTTTATATGGTGGTGACCTCCATTCACATTTCATAGGGCGGTGCCATCACACCATCAGCAATGGGCTGTATTGCAGAAATTAACTAACGCAGAATACATATGAAAAGGATCCCACTTTTCCTTTTGGGGGGTTGGTAGTGGTGGTGGTGGTGGTGGCCCGTACCGAACTCCAAGTCTTTATCAGCAGTACTAGGCAAGTCTAAATCCAAGTCTTATTTCGTTTTCCAGTAGCCAAGACTTGGGTAACACTTGCAAGTTGATTCCCAAGTCAAAACCAACTTTTCAAAAATTTTCGAGTGAAATTTTCGAATTCAAAAAAATTTCGCAAAGTGCCACAATTTTGGCATTACTTTCTGGCCAGTTTCCCGGGGTGCTAGAAAATGATGCCTGGGGCATACCAAATTGTTTATTGGGTGTTTATTAGCACCCCGGGAGGGTCTATTGAGGGTAATTCAGGTGTTCTGGGCCGTTTTGAGCCATTTTTCAGCCGTTTCAGCCCCTAAAATAGACGAAATCACCAAATTTATGTACTTTTCAGATCAGCCAAATGTCGAACTTTAACCGAGGCAAAATTGCCAAAAAGGGTGCTACTGTGAGGGTTCCCATGATAGCCCGAGATCCCGTGGTGCGGCACCCAGTGGACCCTATTATGGTGCAAAGTACAAATCAGCCAGTGCAAAGTACAGATGTCCCTCAATATAAACTTACTCAAGAGCCATTGTTGCCCTCTGTTAGTGCTAGTAAAACCAGTTATAATTAGCCAACTATAACTGTTTATATCACTGTTTATATCACTGTTTATAACCCTTTATAACCCGGTTATAAATATGGGTTATAGGCGAATTGAGTTATAAATTGTTGTCGGGGGGGGGGGGGGGGGGTCATAGCTCGCTGGTCTTGAATTCGCGAAATACTGGTCCAAATTAGATGTAATATATAAAGCTTTAAAGCCTATTTCACGAGCAATTGAATGAGCTATGTCCCGTCCCGATCCGATTCATACTTTGGTCAGAATTCTGGATTTCAAGTAACGTACCCCCGAAAAGTGAGGTATGCCTTGTGCTCGTACTCTAATAACTTTTTTTAGTGCACCTAGGAAGCTCATTTTTTCATATGAGTTAGCTTATCATGTATGCTAACTAACGTTACTACTCCGGTCAAATTTGATTTCCATTTCAAAAAGTTATTAGCGAACGAGCATGAGGTACCTCATAGGTCCTAATGCCGGGGGACCCATAGCTCCCTGGTCTTTAATTCGCGAAACACTAGTGCAAATAAGATGTCATTTAAACAGTTTTAAAGCTTATTTCACGGGCAACTGAATGAGCTATGTCCCATCCCAATCCGATTCATACGTTGCTCAGAATTCTGGATTTCAAGTACCGTACCCCGAAAAGTGAGGTATGCCTGATGCTCGTACTCAAATAACTTTTTTTTGAGTACACCTGGGAAGCTCATTTTTTAATATGAGTTAGCTTATCATGTGTGCTAACTAACGTTACTACTCCGGTCAAATTTGATTTCCATTTCAAAAAGTTATTAGAGAACGAGCATGAGGTACCTCACAGGTCCTAATTTTTATGGGGGACCCATAGATCCCTGGTCTTTAATTCGCGAAATACTAGTTCAAATAAGATGTCATTTAAACAGTTTTAAAGCTTATTTCACGGGCAACTGAATGAGCTATGTCCCGTCCCGATCCGATTCATACTTTGGTCAGAATTCTGGATTTCAAGTAACGTACCCCCGAAAAGTGAGGTATGCCTGGTGCTCGTACTCTAATAACTTTTTTTTAGTACACCTAGGAAGCTCATTTTTTGATATGAGTTAGCTTATCATGTGTGCTGATTAACGTTACTACTCCGGTCAAATTTGATTTCGATTTCAAAAAGTTATTAGCGAACGAGCATGAGGTACCTCATAGGTCCTAATGTCGGGGGTCCCATAGCTCCCTGGTCTTTAATTCGCGAAATACTAGTGTAAATAAAATGTCATATATATAGTTTTAAAGCCTCTTTCACAGGCAATTGAATGAGCTATGTCCTGTCCCGTCCCAATCCGATTCATACTTCGGTCAGAATTCCGGATTTCAAGTATCGTACCCCGAAAATTGAGGTATGCCTGGTGCTCTTACTCTAATAACTTTCTTTTGAGTCCACCTAGGAAGCTCATTTTTTAATATGAGTTAGCTTATCATGTGTGCTGACTAACGTTACTACTCCGGTCAAATTTGATCTCGATTTCAAAAAGTTATTAGCGAACGAGCATGAGGTACCTCATAGGTCCTAATGTCGGGGGTCCCATAGCTCCCTGGTCTTTAATTCGCGAAAAACTAGTGCAAATAAGATGTCATATATATAGTTTTAAAGCCTCTTTCACAGGCAATTGAATGAGCTATGTCCCGTCCCGATCCGATTCATACTTCGGTCAGAATTCTGGATTTCAAGTAACGTACCCCCGAAAAGTGAGGTATGCCTGGTGCTCGTACTCTAATAACTTTTTTTTGAGTACACCTAGGAAGCTCATTTTTTGATATGAGTTAGCTTATCATGTGTGCTGATTAACGTTACTACTCCGGTCAAATTTGATTTCGATTTCAAAAAGTTATTAGCGAACGAGCATGAGGTACCTCATAGGTCCTAATGTCGGGGGTCCCATAGCTCCCTGGTCTTTAATTCGCGAAATACTAGTGTAAATAAAATGTCATATATATAGTTTTAAAGCCTCTTTCACAGGCAATTGAATGAGCTATGTCCTGTCCCGTCCCGATCCGATTCATACTTCGGTCAGAATTCCGGATTTCAAGTATCGTACCCCCGAAAAGTGAGGTATGCCTGGTGCTCTTACTCTAATAACTTTCTTTTGAGTCCACCTAGGAAGCTCATTTTTTAATATGAGTTAGCTTATCATGTGTGCTGACTAACGTTACTACTCCGGTCAAATTTGATCTCGATTTCAATAAGTTATTAGCGAACGAGCATGAGGTACCTCATAGGTCCTAATGTCGGGGGTCCCATAGCTCCCTGGTCTTTAATTCGCGAAAAACTAGTGCAAATAAGATGTCATATATATAGTTTTAAAGCCTCTTTCACAGGCAATTGAATTAGCTAGGTCCCGTCCCGATCCGATTCATACTTTGGTCAGAATTCTGGATTTCAAGTACCGTACCCCCGAAAAATGAGGTATGCCTGACGCTCGTTCTCTAATAACTTTATTTTGAGAGCACGTAGGAAGCTCATTTTTTAACATGAGTTAGCTTATCCTGTCTGCTAACTGACGTTTCTAGTCCGGTCTAATTTGAGCCCGATTTCGAATAGTTCTTAGCGATCGAGTATCAGGTACATACCTGGTGCTCATTCCAGGTGGTACATAAAAGTGACTTTTCGGATCTAATCTTATTCCGTTGAAAATCACCCCCGATTTTGACAAAATGCCTTTGCTGATCCTTGTGAAATATTTCTGTGATGAGTTATCTGTGCCATATGAGCCCATCATGCTTCAAGTTCTTTCAGGGCTTTTTCCTTGTGGAGCGTATGTGTCTCGTAAAAATGACAGTCCGACTCTAACTGAAAAGTGTAGTGGTCTATTGAAGGACTGGTGGTCAATCTGTCTATTTCATGTTTTAGTTGTTTGATGGAAGGCCACAAGCGTCTATCGCGGCTATTTTCCAGTAATCTGAATTATTAACCATGGACCATACGGCAACTGTATCTATTTTTGTCGGGTTTTTACCATTATACATTCCTCACTCCTTTGTGACTGAGTTGTCGAAATAGGCAGCTACATATACGGTTTGAGATGTTTTTGAGACCGCTCTAATTAGTGAGGTCTCGCTGCGATTGATACTATTACTTGAGGAAAATTTTTAGGTTTTCTGACAGCGTTTCACGAAAAATTATGATTAGGACAAAATTTGAAAGTTTTTTATCAGTTTTTACCGAAGTGTCGAAGCTGAAACGATTGTGGATTCTATCTACCAGCTGTTTTCTAGGGATCTGGGCCCCATCTGCTTGACACAAGTGGGTTGAGCCAGAAAGATAAGGATGTTGCAAAAGCCGTCGATGACCGGAACCTAGCCTTCATGAAAAATCGCTTCTGGTTCTTAAAGTTCGAGAACAAGTCAACCTTAGTTGTAAATTGCAACTTCAGTAATGCATTGGGGCAGAACAACGAGCAGCGTGTGAAAATCAAAGCAGGTTACTTTATTTATGACGGTTTTTCAAAATAATGCCTTGATTTGTTTTCTGTAATTTGTCTATATATATATATATATATATATATATATATATATATATTTATATATAAATATATATATATATATATATATATATATATATATATATAGAATTTTTCGGTATTTTAAAGGCTGGAGACGTAATTGATGTACGAGACGTCAAGAAAAACCCCAGAACAGGTTCCTATATATGGTCAGCTCTCGTCAACGCTGTCGGCCACAAGGGATTTTGTGATGAAGAGGAGCAAAAATATCTAATATCCCAAAGAAACGATAGTCAGGAAAGTGATGAGCTTTCGTTCTAGCTCAGTACTGACCCTAACCTTACAGTACTGGACCCACGCAACCAATTGATACCGGGTCCTTCATCTGCGCACTCTTTGGTTTCTAAAAGACTGAACTTCAGTCAGTGTTTGCCGAGCGACGCAAACAACACAGCAATTTTGAACCTTGATTTGAGTAATGCTGTTCACACCTCAATGCCTGATCTCTGCGAAGAAGATCTCCAAAGAGTTTTGGGTGACAATGATCTGACGATAGATGAAGAGGAGGAGGTAGAGCCAGTCACTATTGTTCGACAGGTAAAAGTGCTCGCCCTCAGATTCTTGTTTTCTAATTTTTGCTGCAATTAAGGAAAGCACTTCTTTAGACTAACAGCCAACCCTGCTACAGTTCCCTTAGAACATCAGCACCAGGGATTCCCCGCTAGTCCCGTAAAACCAACGTGTCAATAGAAGGTCTAGAGGCAAGTGAACTTTACAGAAAGCTGCTGGAGGCAGTGAATTATAGTGTCACGGTCCAGTTCGAATTGCGGGACACCGTCGCTGACTTGAACAATGCGGTGAAGGACCTGAAAGCATCAATTGGCTCACTTGCCAATAGAAATTACAACGAGCTGCAGGACCATGCAAATCAGCTTTAGATAATGGTGAGTTTGTAAAGATCTTGCACTTGGAAATATTTTTGAATTGTTTCTTTTAATTATCCGGTTTTCTTGACTAGTGGTTTTCCTTGTCGGTGGTTCATAAAAACGATGTCCGGTTGTTTTGTTCAGAATCAGCAGATTGCAAGTTTTGGTCTCCTGCTGCCACAGACAAGGCAATTTGAAGAGGCATCACAACCCTCACTGCTTGTGGCCAAAGGACCGAACAAAGAGTTCGATCTAGCGACCATCACCGGCACGTCAGCGGCCTCAATAATGCGGCAGGCAGCGAACAAGTTGTGACGCTTGATGAACAAAAGTATTTAATGCTGTCGCCTAAGGCTAATCCAAGATGTGGAGCACCTGCACGAAGCAACTACAGTCCAGTTTGAAAAAATCAAATGAAGGGTAAAGATGGGTTAGAGTTTTCTGGACACGTTTTGAGTTTTGCGCAAAGTTTTGACGTTTATCTGGTCTCAGTGTCAGTTTGTATTTTGCTCTTTCAATTTTTTAGGCGCAAAAGTATGCTGTGAATGGACAATTCTTGTTTTCTGTTATAGAACTCTTCAGACTCAAGTACAGCGAAAATTGGCTGGCTATGTACGAGCACGCAAAAGTCAGCATCAATAACCGGGCCAATGAGCTAAAGTCAAACGAACGTAGAAGTTTTGGCAATGTTGAGACACCTGTTGAGGAAAATGAACAACCTCTACAAGAAATATCGATCCGCAAAATGAGAACTAGAATTTGTGAAACCAAGGACTGCTTGCTTTCTGAACTCAATTCTTTCTTTCCTTCTTAAGCTCTTCAGATGTCTTCTTTCTCTCAAGCACTCCTATTTTCCATGTGCTGGTTTATCTAGTTAATGCGTTCCTACAGTTGAGAACTAATTTCACAAGACTTTTCTGAGAATCAACAGATTGCAATTCTTGAATATCAATCTTGGACTGTATATTTATGCTTATATAACCAGATTTTGTTGTTCAAAAGTTAAAAAAAATTTTTTTTTGTTTGTTTCCTCGTTACTATGCTCATTTTTAACTATTTCAACTGTTATCAGCATTTGTTCCCTGATAGTGAAGTCTCTGCTTGGGTGTTTTGAATCTCTCGAAGTTCGTAGCAATAGTTTTAGTTCTGTCGGTCCTTTCATGCCGATTTTCTCCGAACCGTTTGTGTTGACTGTTTCCAATTAGTTATTGATGATTAATTTTTGAACAGCGGGGAGGGGTTTCAAATCATGAAAACATGCAGACTAATATTGGAAAAGTGAGAAAAATTTTTCTAAAAGTGCGGCTCTTAGGTTCTTTTTAATGAAGTTTTACTTATTTTGTTCAAAAACGTACCTCCTCTGCACACCTCCTGACCCAGGTAGCTCGATCTCGACAACGTTACCCCGCCACGCAGCTCAATATCAGTAGTAATTGAAGAATTCTGTTCTTTCTGATGCTTAGTTTTTATCCTATACGCTGCTTCAGTCCATTTTCTTTTGTTGAAAAAAGATACGTAGTTTTAGTTCAATGCTATCGAAACAAGTTGACTGGGCCATGCTCAGCCAATGTGATCTCTATGCCGTCAAACGGAAAATTGAAAACTGCTATCGGAGCGCTGAATGTATAGTGAGACCTCTGTCAGAAAGGCGATTCGATCAGCTTGTTGCGACGACAAAATTGTGGTGCGAAACGTACGAAACGGTTTGCTCCTCCTATGCAAATTTAGTGCCAAATTTTAAAATTGATCTTGATAAACACAACGGTTATCGTCTGCTATACGTTGGATCGAAGGATTTGAATCCATCAGCGGTAATTAAGGGTCCCGTGGGTTTTGTGAGACCAAGTCCGAATGGAGTTACTGATTGGTCCGTCATGTGCTCGGAAAGAACCGGAGGAACTCTCTTGCTGGTGGGGCCAGTTCGATTTGTCAATTCAGACTGTAACCTTAATTGCGACTACGACTACCCTAGCGTCTCGGGTGTTGTGCAATTGAGAATAAAGAAACGAATATCAAGCAATTCTGAGATTTTAGTCAAATATGGGAGTTCTTCGAACAAAATTCCTGCAATTTCCAGACTTGTGAAGAATTAGAAGAGAAGGTGTTGATGGTTTTACCAGTTTTTCTCAGTGAATTTATCAGAGATATTGTACAGGAGTCTGTGGCCGAAGAGAATAAATTGTTTTCTTTAGCTCCTGTCAAACCTAAGAAAAAAAGGTTGAGTCAGAGGGAGCTAGTGGAAATGTACAACCGAATAACCGAGGTGCCACCTAGTGATCTTTCGGGTGACTCGTCTGCTGCAGTTTCTTAAGGTGGATATGTAATAACTCAGAGAAGCTCTCCTCTAGAGGTTCTTGAATCATCTGGAAACTTGGAGCCGCATGTGGATGATAGCCCGGATGAAAGACTGTCAGCTGATCTAGAAGTGGTCTCTGAAGTCGGAGCGATTGTCAATATATTTCCCAGAGCTTCTTCTCCTGTTTGTTTTCGGTCCTTTGATTGTGCATTATCGACAATACAAGAAAAACCCGAAAGTCCCCAACCGATACACGCAACTGAGTCTGCAGGAGGAACCCCGCTCTTTCCTATCAGTACTGTTACCGTGTAGAAGGCTACTGCTCTCCTGGAGTTGTTCAGTTCCCGTTACTCTCTTTCGGACAAAGCCTCGATAGCTTTATACTCTCTTACGCAAGCTCTTCTTCCAACCGATAATTGTTTGCCTTCTGGCCATTCGCTGGTGCGACAAATGAAGCGAGATCTATCGAATCAGACAAGGGCAGGTCTGAATAGTTTGAACGGCAACGTAATTATCCTCAAAATTCGCAACCAGTTAAAAAAAATTGTTCAACGAAATATACGACAAATTTTTGATTATTCGCAATTCAGGAGAGAAAACGTGAAACAAGACCTAAATCCGAGTATAGCATCTATCGCTTGCATTCAAAAGAACACACTAGAACTGAATCTTCTGATATCAACAGACGGTGTAAATATTAAGAAGTCCACGTACAAAAAAGAGTTGTGGCCCGTTTGGCTTCAGTGCTCTGATATGCCACCAATTTTGCGAATGTCTCGCAAAAACATTGTTTTGTCCTGTCTCTTTGTTGGTTCTGGTGCTCCAAACTGGAATGAGATCGTTCCTCGATTAAGAGCTGAACTTTTCCCCAATCGAAATTTTTACCACGGATTTTCCGAAGACAACAACATCTTTCAAAGTTAGACTTCTGGTGACCAACTTGGTTGCCAAACCCCATGTTTTAAACATGATGCAGTTCAATGGGTACTTTGGATGCCATTTTTGTACCGCTGAAGGAATAACTATAGGAAGAGCACATGCGTATTATCCCTATAATCAGTCCGGATCAATTCGAGAGACAACTTTGCATAGTCGGTACGTAGAAGCTGCAGAGCTCAGGTCAGCAACCTCATCTGCATTCTGTTTTGGTGTAAAAGGCTAGAGCGCTTTTAGCGATGTCCTGTCTGGTCTTCCTCTAACAGCGCCCATAGATTATATGCATTGCATTTTGCTGGGAGAGTTTCCAGAATTGTTAAAGCATATGCTGAAAAAGATGGCCTCAACTTACCGAAAAGAAATTAACGATTTGGTTCCTTCTCTAACTTGCCCACGAGAACTCATTACCTATTCTCGCAAAATCCGATCGCTTGATGAAATAAACCAATTTACAGCCAATGAATTTTTCAATTGGTTGTTTTATCTGAGTCCCGTAGTTTTTTGGAAACGAATTCCCAAAGTTTTGTATGACAATTTACTGAGTTTTGTATTTGGCGTTCGTTTGTTGCTTGAATCCAGTAAATAAGAAGATGTTGTAGTTGCTGAACGTCTATTGAATCAGTTTTGCTCTATCATGGTTGATATTTTTGATGGAAATGAACGAGTAGAAATGATCAATGTCCACTCCCTTCGCCATCTACCTACGCAAGTTCGAAGATTTGGGCCACTTTTTGCTTTCTCGGCGATGAGTTTTGAATCTGCGAATAGGATTTTAGGCGAAGTATTCACAGGATCGCATCACGAATGCGAAGTTGTTTAAGTCCGAGGAGAATGTTTTCGGCGGATTGGTCAGACAACTGCTTGGCCAAAAGATTTTTAATGAATCAGACTTTTCAGCGTTCATGCTGGAAACGGAAAGTTTAAAAATGGGTCGTCTTCTTTATCTAGAGGCAACATTTCTGAATAGTCTATTGGTAAATAAAATTTATTTCGACTCCCCTGCTTATTCTCGTGCACCTTTTTCTGGCAAAGGCAACAGCTTTGTTCGTTACACAAGGAAATATGTCGAGTATTTTGGACAAATTGTTTATTTTATAATACTTCCAAATGCGGCTTCTGATAGAAAGATTTTTTCCAGTGAATTTGATGTTGTGCAAGAATTTGGCCCTGTGACTGGTTTTTATATCTAATCAGAAAAACTGAGCGTGAAGATCTGATTGATGTAGACTCTTTATCCGAAGTGTTTTGTGTTTCAATAGCTGGAGAGTGTTTTGCGATGCAACTTTGCAGTGCATTTGATCATTCTTAGTCTGTTTTCAGAATTTTAAATAAGTTTTGAATGTTACATTCTTTCCTCGAAAGTTTTTCAAAGTTCTTGAGTTATAATTAATGAATTACAAATTTAAAATTTTTTTTAGCTATTACACAATTAATGGTTTCGTATGTTTAGATTCATAACGCAAGTTATGGGTCGTCACATTCAATTTGAATTTCTTTGAGATATATTTTAATTCTTGAGGTATAAATTTCAAAACATATGCTTAAGATCAAATTACTTTCCTCCTGTTGCCCGAAGCTATTACACAAGTAATGGTTTCGAATGTTTAGACTCATAACGCAAGTTATGGGTCCTCACATTCACTTTGAATTTCTTTGAGATATATGTTATTTCTTGAGGTATAAAATTCAAAATGTATGCCTAAAATCAAATTACTTTCCTCCTGTTGCCTGAAGCTGTTATACAAGTAATGGTTTCTAGTGTTTAGATTCATAACGCAAGCTATGGGTCCTCACATTCAATTTGAATTTCTTTGAGATATATGTTATTTCTTGAGGTATAAATTTCAAAACATATGCCTCAAATCAAATTACTTCCCTCCTGTTGCCTGAAGCTGTTACACAAGTAATGGTTTCTAGTGTATAGACTCATATCAAAAGTTACGGGTCGTCACATTCCAATTGGTTCTCTTTGCGATATATGCTGGTTCTTGGTATAATTCTCGAAATAAATTCCCGAAATTGAATCTTTCCTCCTCTTGCCTGAAGCTATTACACAAGTAGTGGTTTCTAGTGTTTAGACTAAGATCACAAGTTATGGGTCCTCACATTCAAATTGAATTTCTTTGAGATATATGTTAATTCTTGAGGTATAAATTCCAAAACATATGCCTAAATTCAAATTACTTGCTTCCTGTTGCCTGAAGTTGTTACACAAGTAATGGTTTCTAGTGTTTAGACTCATAACGCAAGTTATGGGTCGTCACATTCCGGTTTGAAACTTTTTGGGATATATGCCAGATATTGAAGTGTAAATTTTAAACTATTTGCCGAAAATCTAATAACTTTTTTTCTTGTTGCCTGAAACTATTACACAAGTAATGGTTTTGAATGTTTAGATTCATGACGCAAGTTATGGGTCCTCACATTCAATTTGAATTTCTTTGAGATACATGTAAATTCTTGAGGTATAAATTTCAAAACATATGCCTAATATCAAATTACTTTCCTCCTGTTGCCTGAAGCTGTTACACAAGTAATGATTTCTAGTGTTTAGACTCAAAACGCAAGTTATGGGTCGTCATATTCAATTTGAATTTCTTTGAGTTAGATGCTAAGTATTGAGGCATAAGTTTCAAAACATATGTCTAAAATCAATTTTTATTCCTCCTGTTGGCCGAAGCTATCACATAAGTAATGGTTTCTAGTGTTTAGACTAAGATCACAAGTTATGAGTCGTCACATTCAAATTGGTTCTCTTTGAGATATATGTTGGTTCTTGGTATAAATTTCGAAATAAATTCCCAAGATTGAATCTTTCCTCCTGTTGCCTGATGCTAGCACACAAGTAATGGTTTCTAGTGTTTAGACTCATAACGCAAGTTATGGGTTGCCACATTTCGGTTTGAATCTCTTTGGGATATATGTTAAATCTTGAAATATATATTTTAAACTATTTGCCCAAAATCTATTAGCTTTCTTGTAGTTGCCTGAAGCTATTACACAAGTAATTGTGTCGAATGTTTAGACTCATAACGCAAATTATAGGTCCTCACATTCAATTTGAATTTCTTTGAGCTATATGTTAATTCTTGAGGTATAAATGTTTATAAAGGTTTCGATTGTTTAGACTCATAACGCAAGTTATGGGTTGCCACATTTCGGTTTGAATCTCTTTGGGATATATGTTAAATCTTGAAATATATATTTTAAACTATTTGCCCAAAATCTATTAACTTTCTTGTAGTTGCCTGAAGCTATTACACAAGTAATTGTGTCGAATGTTTAGACTCATAACGCAAATTATAGGTCCTCACATTCAATTTGAATTTCTTTGAGCTATATGTTAATTCTTGAGGTATAAATGTTTATAAAGGTTTCGATTGTTTAGACTCATAACGCAAGTTATGGGTTGCCACATTTCGGTTTGAATCTCTTTGGGATATATGTTAAATCTTGAAATATATATTTTAAACTATTTGCCCAAAATCTATTAACTTTCTTGTAGTTGCCTGAAGCTATTACACAAGTAATTGTGTCGAATGTTTAGACTCATAACGCAAATTATAGGTCCTCACATTCAATTTGAATTTCTTTGAGCTATATGTTAATTCTTGAGGTATAAATTTCAAAATATATGCCTAAAATCAAATTAACTTCCTCCTGTTGCCTGAAGTTGTTACACAAGTAATGATTTCTAGTGTTTAGATTCATAACGCAATTTATGGGTCGTCACATGCCGGTTTGAATCTCGTTGGGATATATGTTAAATATCGAAGTATAAATTTTAAACTATTTGCCCCAAAATCTAATAACTTTCTTTCTTGTTGCCTGAAGGTATTACACAAGCAATGGTTTCGAATGTTTGGATTCATAACGCAAGTTATGGGTCGTCACATTCAATTTGATTTTTTTAGGTATATGTTAATTCTTGAGATATAAATTTCAAAACATATGCCTAAAATCAAACTACTTTTCTCCTGTTGCCCGAAGCTATTACACAAGTAATGATTTCTATTGTTTAGACTCATAACGCAAGTTTTGGGTCGTCATTTTCAATTTGAATTTCTTTGAGTTAGATGCTAAGTATTGAGGCAAAAGTTTCAAAACATTTGTCTAATATCAATTTTTTTACCCTCCTGTCGGCCGAAGCTATCACAGAAGTAATGGTTTCTAGTGTTTAGACTCATAACGCAAGCTATGTGTCGTCACATTCCAATTTGTTCTCTTTGAGATATATATTGGTTCTTGGTATAAATTTCGAAATAAATTTCTAAAAGTGAATCTTTCCTCTTATTGCCTCAAGTTATTACGCAAGTAATGGTTTCGAATGTTTAAATTCATAACGCAAGTTATGTGTTGTCACATTCAATTTGAATTTCTTTGAGATATATATTTTCATTCTTGTGGTATAAATTTCAAAACATATGCTTAAAATCAAATTACTTTCCTCCTGTTGCCTGACGCTATTACACAATTAATGGTTTCTAGTGTCTAGGCTCATAACGCATGTTATGGGTCGTCACTTTCAATTTGAATTTCTTTGAGTTAGATGCTAAGTATTGAGGTATAAGTTTCAAAACATATGCCTAAAATCAAATTACATTCCTCCTGTTGGCCGAAGCTATTACACAAGTAATGGTTTCTAGTGTTTAGACTAAGATCACAAGTTATGGGTCGTCACATTCAAATTGATTCTCTTTGAGATATATGTTGGTTCTTGGTATAAATTTCGAAATAAATTCCCAAAATTGAATCTTTCCTCTTGTTGCCTGAAGCTATTACGCAAGTAATGGTTTCGAACGTTTAGATTCATAACGCAAGTTATGGGTCGTCACATTCAATTTGAATTTCTTTGAAATTTATACTTTAATTCTTGAGGTGTAAATTTCAAAACATATTCCCAAAATCAAATTTGAAGTATAAATTTTAAACTATTTGCCCAAAATCTAAAAATTTTCTTCTTGTTGCCTGAAGCTATTACACAAGTAATGGTTTCGAATGTTTAGATTCATAACGCAAGTTATGGGTCGTCACATTCAATTTAGGTTTATTTGAGATATATGTTAATTCTTGAGGTATAAATTTCAAAACACATGCCTAAAAGCAAAGTACTTTTCTCTTGTTGCCCAAAGCTATTACACAAGTAATATTTTCTAGTGTTTAGATTCATAACGCAAGTTATGGGTCGTCAGATTCAATCTGATTCTCTTTGAGGTTAATGTTAAATATTGTTTCTCTTTCCTTAGACAAGAATAGTATTCGTCGGAGATTCTAATCTCCGTGATGCTGAGGGGCTGCTTGCTCTAAATGAGCGAGTTCGCCGTTATCGGTAAGTATTGTGTTATGTTGTTGGCTTTGTCATGTAAATTAACTGACTTTTCTCTTGCTTTTTGCAGCCCGTCTTATAATTGCCAGGGCGGCCGGAGATCCATTCATCTCAGAACATCGACCAGTGATCTTCTGAAATACACTCACGTTTTCAACATCTGCGGTGACAACGATTTAAACTCATCAAAAGTTGAAGAAATCTGCAGGAACTTTGAATATGTCATTGAAGTGCTGCATGAGTGCATTGTTGGATTTAGTGGCTGTTTGCCCAGAGCGGATTTTGATCCAGATCTGAGGACTAAAAGTAATCTTTATCTAGCCGAAAAACTTAAACATAGATACAAAAGCCCGAGACTTTTAAAGGAAAGCGACTTTGACGCGAAGGGTACAGACAAGTTTCACCTTCGGCTCACCAAAAATGGACTCAATCACATAATGCAGCAGTTTTTGAGCTTTCTAGTTGACTCTTTTGGTGAATTACTATAAAAACTGTGCTCTAAATATGAGCTTCTGAAAAACTGAGCTATCTGAACTCTTCCTTTGTGGTTGTTCTAAAAGATTTCTTTGTAATTGCAACCTTCTGCTTTGTGTTTTTCTTTCTTTAGGGGAAGAAGATGGAACAACAATTGATCCGCTGGAAACAAAGGGTGATTATTATTATTCTTATTATTATTATTATTATTATTATTTTTATTATTATTATTATTATTATTATTATTATTATTATTATTTTTATTATTATTAGTTTTATTATTATTCTTATTGTTATTATTAGTATTACTATTATTATTTTTATTATTATTATTATTATTATTATTATTAATATTATTCTTATCATTTTCATTATTATTTCACTTTTATTATAATTTTTTTGTTGTTAGTCTTATTCTTTCTCTTATTCTTGTTCTTGTTCTTCTTGTTCTTATTCTTCTTCTTATTCTTATTTTTTTATTCTTCTTGTTTTCGTTCTTATTTTATTCTTTTTTGCATTCGTATTCTTATTCTTACTATTATTATTTGCAAAAGATATTGCGATCAAGATTTTTGTGAAAGAAGATATTGCGATCGGAATTTTTGCGAAAGATTTTGCGATCGAAATATTGCGAACGATATTGCGATCAAACGTTTTGCAAAAGATAGTGCGCTCAAAAGTATTGCGAGAGAAATTGCAAGCAAAATAATGCAACCGAGTTTTGCGAAAGATGTTACTGAGACCGAATTTTTTGTTGAAGAAGATATTGGGGTCGAAATTTTTGATAAGCTGTATCCTGTTTTGCAAAATCTTTGGCAATATTTTGATCCCATTACCTTCTTTCGTAAATTCGTTCGCAATATCATTTTTCGCAAAACGTTTTATCGCAGCATTTGTGCAAAATTTGTTTGCTCTATTTTGATCAGAATATCTTCATTTGCAAACACTTCAATCGCAGTATCTTTCGCAAATTTCGTTTGAATTGTTATTATTAATTTTTTTATTTTTATTTTTACGATTATTATTATTATTATTTTTAGTATTATTATTATTATTATTATTATTATTATTATTATTATTATTGTTGTTACTATTACTATTATTGTTTCTGTTGTTATTCTTCTTATTATTTTCTTATTTTTGTTGTTTTTATTATTACTCTTATTCTTTCTGTTACTCTTATTCTTGTTCTCCATGTTCTTATTCTTATTCTTCTTTTTATTCTTGTTTTCTTTGTTATTCTGCTTCTTGTTTCTGTTCTTTTTCCTATTCGTTTTCTTACTCTTACCATTATTATTTGCAAAAGATATTACGGTCAGGATTTTTGTGAAAGAAGATATTGTGATCGAAATTATTGCAAACAAATTTTGCGAAAGAAGATATTGCGATCGAAATTTTTGTGAAAGAACATATTGCGAAAGGAGATATTGTGATCAAATTCTTTTCGAAAGAAGATATAGCGATTAAAATATTGCAATTAAATTTTGCGAAAGAGGACATTGCGATCGAAGTTTTTGCGAACAAAGATATTACGATCGAGATTTTGCGAAAGAAGATAATGCCATCAAAATTACTGCGAAAGAAGATGTTGCACTCGAAAGTTTTGCGATCACAATAATGCGAACAGATTTTTGAAAGAAAATGTTGCGATCGAAATCTTTGCAAAAGACGTTCATATGTTGCTTGAGTGTGTTCTCGTTTTCTTGGTTTTTTTTGTTCTGACCCCAAAAACAATAAATCATAGTCAATTTTGTCTTGAAAAACTAGGATTTTCTTTTTTTGGTTTCAAAAACGAAATAAAATCAACTCTGATGACTTTATTTTTAAATACGATGTTCATAAGTTTCTTTAGTGTGCTCTCGTTTTCTTTGATTTTTGTTCTTTCTAAACCTAGAAAGTTTAAGTCATGATCAATTTGGTCTTAAAAGACTAGCATTTTTGTGTTTGGGGTCAAAAACGAAAAAAAATCAACTCTCATGACTTTATTTTTAAACGCGATGTTCATATGTTTCTTTAGTGTGTTCTCGTTTTCTTCGGTTTTTTTTTTCATTCTGACCCCAAAAACCTTAAATCATAACCAATTTGGTCTTAAAAGACAAGCATTTTTCTGTTTGGGTCCAAAGAAGAAAAAAATCAGTTCTGATGCCTTTATATTTTGAATACGATGCCTCTATTTTTCTTTTTCGTGTTCTTCTTTAGCTTTTTTTCGTTTTGACCCAAAAACCGTCTAATAATACTTTACATGCCTCTAAAAAAACCATTAATTTTTCTCTGGGTCAAAAACGAAAAAAAAAATCGGTTAAGATGCCTTTATATTTTGAATACGATTCCTCTATTTTTCTTTTTCTTGTTCTTCTTTAGCTATTTTTTTCGTTTTGATCCAAAAACCATCTATTAATACTTTACTTGCCTTTAAAAAACCATTAGTTTTTCTCTGGGTCAAAAACGAAAAAAATTGGTTCTGATGCCTTTATATTTCGAATACGATGCCTCTTTTTTTCTTTTTCGTGTTCTTCTTTAGCTGTTTTTTTTCGTTTTGACCAAAAAACCATCTATTAATACTTTACTTTTCTTTAAAAAACCATTAATTTTTTTCTGGGTCAAAAACAAAAAAAATGCTTCTGATGCTTTTATATTTTGAATACCAAGCCTCTATTTTTCTTTTTCGTGTTCTTCTTTAGCTGTTTTTTTTTCGTTTTGACCCAAACACGTCTATTAATACTTTACTTGCCTTTAAAAAACCATTAATTTTTCTCTGAGTCAAAAACGAAAAAAAAAATTGCTTCTGATGCCTTTATATTTTGAATACGATGCCTCTATTTTTCTTTTTCGTGTTCTTCTTTAGCTGTTTTTTTTTTCGTTTTGACCCAAAAACCGTCTATTAATACTATACTTGCCTTTAAAAAACCATTAATTTTTCTCTGAGTCAAAAACGAAAAAAATTGCTTCTGATGCCTTTATATTTTGAATACGATGCCTCTATTTTTCTTTTTCGTGTTCTTTTTTAGCTGTTTTTGTTTCGTTTTGACCCAAAAACCGTTTATTAATACTATACTTGCCTCTAAAAAAACCATTAATTTTTCTCTGAGTCAAAAACGAAAAAAAATTGCTTCTGATGCCTTTATATTTTGAATACGATGCCTCTATTTTTCTTTTTCGTGTTCTTCTTTAGCTTTTTTTCGTTTTGACCCAAAAACCGTCTAATAATACTTTACATGCCTCTAAAAAAACCATTAATTTTTCTCTGGGTCAAAAACGAAAAAAAAAATCGGTTAAGATGCCTTTAAATTTTGAATACGATTCCTCTTTTTTTCTTTTTCTTGTTCTTCTTTAGCTATTTTTTTCGTTTTGACCCAAAAACCATCTATTAATACTTTACTTGCCTTTAAAAAACCATTAATTTTTCTCTGGGTCAAAAACGAAAAAAAAAATTGCTTCTGATGCCTTTATATTTTGAATACGATGCCTCTATTTTTCTTTTTCGTGTTCTTCTTTAGCTGTTTTTTTTCGTTTTGACCCAAAAACCGTCTATTAATACTATACTTGCCTTTAAAAAACCATTAATTTTTCTCTGAGTCAAAAACGAAAAAAAATTGCTTCTGATGCCTTTATATTTTGAATACGATGCCTCTATTTTTCTTTTTCGTGTTCTTCTTTAGCTGTTTTTGTTTCGTTTTGACCCAAAAACCGTTTATTAATACTATACTTGCCTTTAAAAAACCATTAATTTTTCTCTAGGTCAAAAACGAAAAAAATTGGTTCTGATGCCTTTATATTTTGAATTCGATGCCTCTATTTTTTTTTGTCTTTAATTTAAAAAAAAGACGTTTGTCGGTGTTTTTATACTTTTTGGTCGCCTGCGGCCAATTCAGTGTTGTAGTACTCTTTTTTAACTGAGTATAGGAAAACAGCTTTTGTTGTAGCTTTTTTAGAGGTCCCGTTGATTTCTTTTGCCGGCTATTTTTGACCTTTTTTTTCGGCTTTTTTGGGCCATTTTTGACGTTTTTTTGATCAGTTTTGTCGTTTTTTTCGATTGTTATTGACTTTTTTTTCGGCTATTTTTGACGTTTTTTCGATCAGTTTTAACGCTTTTTTCGGCTATTTTTGAGGTTTTTTCGATCAGTTTTGACGTTTTTTTTCGGCTATTTTTGACGTTTTTTCGATCAGTTTTGACGTTTTTTTCGTCCATTTTTGACCCTTTTTTGATCAGTTTTGACGTTTTCTTCGATTGTTATTGACTTTTTTTCGGCTATTTTTGACGTTTTTTCGATCAGTTTTAACGCTTTTTTCGGCTATTTTTGAGGTTTTTTCGATCAGTTTTGACGTTTTTTTTCGGCTATTTTTGACGTTTTTTCGATCAGTTTTAACGCTTTTTTCGGCCATTTTTGAGTTTCTTTCGATCAGTTTTGACGTTTTTTTTCGGCTATTTTTGACGTTTTTTTCGATCAGTTTTGACGTTTTTTTCGGCTATTTTTGATTTTTTTCCGCCATTTTTGACGTTTTTTCGATCAGTTTTGACGTTTTTTTCGGCTATTTTTGACGTTTTTTTCGGCCATTTTTGACGTTTTTTCGATTAGTTTTGACGTTTTTTTTTCGGCTAATTTTGACGTTTTTTTCGGCCATTTTTGACGTTGTTTCGATCAGTTTTGACGTTTTTTTGGGCTATTTTTGACCATTTTTTCGGCCATTTGAGACTGGATTAAGACTTGCCAAGTCTTGGCCAAGTCTTGGATTAAGACTTGGCAAGTCTTGGCCAAGACTTGGATTAAGATTTGGCAAGTCTTGGCCAAGACTTGGATTAAGACTGGGCAAGTCTTGGCCAAGACTTGGATTAAGACTTGGCAAGTCTTGGCCAAGACTTGGATTAAGACTTGGCAAGTCTTGGCCAAGACTTGGATTAAGACTTGGCAAGTCTTGGCCAAGACTTGGATTAAGACTTGGCAAGTCTTGGCAAAGACTTGGATTAAGACTTGGCAAGTCTTGGCCAAGACTTGGATTAAGACTTGGCAAGTCTTGGCAAAGACTTGGATTAAGACTTGGCAAGTATTGGCCAAGACTTGGATTAAGACTTGGCAAGTCTTGGCCAAGTCTGACAAGTCTTAAATGTGTTATGATCATAGCTCTGAATCAGTACTGATACCTAGACTTGCAATTAGACTTGCCCAGTACTAATATTGACTTGGCGTTCGGTACGGGGGTGGTTTGGGGGGGGGGGGGTTGGTGTGAGGAAAATTAGCCGATGTCCTGATTACATTCATTTTGACATAAGCCTATAATGCTTTTACTGCAAGAGTTCTTTACTGACTGCTGCTTTCTTGTTAATCATAATAATCAATAAAGTTGTTGAAAGCGAATACATTTTGTCGTTGCTCGTACAATTGTTTTTGACAAAAATTTATAAAAAATACAAATCTTTTCAATTTATTCACTTCGATTTGAGTTATCTTCGATTGAGGTATCTTTTGCCCTTTTAAACAGGACAACACCCGCAAGTAAACAAGTACAAACACTTCTTCTTAGTTCTATTAATTTTTCATCAACAAATAATAGGTATAACAGTAGTAACACGATGCAGGAAACTGATTTGCAAAAAATTACCTAAATAGCTCAAATTAAGCTAATAAAGTTTCAATCTTTTAATTTAAAAAACAAAACTGTTCGGAAATGTTGAATAACCGCGGGCGCAATCAATGCTTAAGAAAACATGCTTGTCGATAAATTATGCCGGCATAATTCTCTGATTTTCTAATATAATAGAAAAAACTAGAAATGAAACCAAAGTTAAATGGCTCCCCATTTTTCCAAAATGTCTCCCAATTTCCCAAAAATTATGGGAACAATTATATTTAATCTATATAACAATTACAGAGGAATGGAATTTTGTCGAGCAAAGCAAATGACTCAACGAGCGAGCTCTAAGCTATCTTGATCTAGGTTTTATGCGAGTATTGTTTGAAGATCGATCTCAGATTGCATAATTAAAGTTGAACAGTCCAAATTTCAGGTAATTTTAATTGCACAGCTTACCTTAAATTTTCAGGTAATTTACCTTTGCAGTACACTCATTGTAAAGGCAATTTACCTAAAAATTTAAAGTAAATTGTGCATGTAAAGTTACCTGAAATTTGGACTGTTCAGGTAAATTTCAGGTAAATTGAGCGCGGGGAATACATGCATATTTCAGTTGAAATACCTGCATTTGCAGGTACGTGCAGGTACAGTGCTTGTAGTGTGTCTACACGGTACTAAAATGGTTTTTTTTTATCTTAATGGCTCCTTTAAACAACCCTATGACATAACAGAGATAGTCTGTAAGCAAGATTCAAGTGTAAGTCTGTATGTACAACACTGTAAGCAAGATTTACAGTATTCTAGGAGTAGTCATTGGGAACACAGGTCAAGAAATGGGACTCTAAGGTATGTCAATTTAATAAGAGTAAAATATGTAAATTTAAAAACTAATCTAACTAAATAACACCTCTTGGATGGTGATATCAATACAACTATACAAAAGTTTCGGTCCAATTTTGTATCCATGCCTTTCTCAGTCAAGTACTCTTTTGCAAATTTTTGAAATAATCACGCAATTATGAAATAATTGTGTGCTTAGTGTCAGCGTTCAAAAAAGTTTTTCGTCTGTGATTGTTGAATAGAATGTTGAGATCATAGTTGCATTTATGAGGCAGAGAATTACTCCAAATATACAGGGTGCAACCACCACTCGATTTCCGTCTATTGGAATATCTGAAACAAAAAAACAAAAAAAAATAAATTTAGTCAGTTATTGCAAAGAAATAGCAAAAAATATCTTGCTTGTGCCTTGCTTTGTCATCTTGCTTGTGCCTGACAAAAACTAAGAAAATCTAAACCTCTCAAAGAACTGCTTTGGGATTATACTTTTCACCACTTTTCTGTAGTCAATAATGCTATCATAAGAGTTAAGGTATCAGAGAAAAAAAGGTTAAGGTGACCATACTAAGCGAAAATAATTAAAGATGCCCAAAGTGAATTTTGCAAAAAAAACTCTACATCGTTTTACATTGAATTCATTTTTCGCCGATAAACGGCACATTTAAAGTGTTTTTTTTGCGTTTGTATATTGAGAAACTTCTAATCTAATCGTTACCAATTTCTACTGATGAAAATTGTTTTGCAGAGTTGTTTTTATATTAATTGCTGCCCGTACCTTCCATTCAGTCGGCATAAGAACTGAATCAGAACATTTTCAGAATAATATTAACTTTCAGTACTGATTCAGAAAGTTTTCAGAATAGTTTCTGTATTGATTCTGAAACCTCTCTGAATCAGAGCAAAATTCAGAATCTATGTCGTCTGAATTTCTCTGAATCAGAAGAAAATTCAGAGAGCAATTCTGAATTAGTTCTGAGTCAGAAGAAAATTCAGAATGCATTTCTGAATTAGCTCTGGATCAAAATGAAAATCAGAAACTTTTCACAACACTGCAGGAAAGTACAAAAAATTTTCTTATCGGTTATTTAACAGTTATTCAAAGGCTTTTTTGATTTTTTTTTGTGGAAACATATTAAAACTCAGAAGATTTTGGGTACTTAGAACCGATTTCAATGCAGCTGTACGTATGCTTTGAGTTGTGAGTCTGCAAAAATTTGGTCAGAAAACATTTGATCAGAAAAGTCTATATTTTATTTTTGAAAAGAAGTTGTCTTTATTTAAAGAAGTTGCAATTTTCTCTATAATCAGTTTTAAAATAGGTTTTATTGGTGCTGTGAAATATTAAATTTTTCCGGCATTTTTGGTTTAAAACGAGTTGTATGGGCTATGTGAACTGTGAATCTGCAAAAGATTTGGTCAGAATACGTTTTTTTGAAAAAAGTTGTCTTTATTTGAAGAAGTTGCAATTTTCTCTATAATCAGTTTTAAAATAGGTTTTATTGGTGCTGTGAAATATTAAATTTTTCCGGCATTTTTGGTTTACAACGAGTTGTATTGGCTATGTGAACTGTGAATCTGCAAAAAATTGTTTATTTGAGAAAAAGTTGTCATTATTTAAAGAAGTTGCATTTTGTCTATAATCGTTTTTAGAACATTTTTAGAACTAAACTTTTGTTATTGTAAAATAATTCAATTTTCTCTAGTTGTATGGGTTATTTTAGACATTCTTTGAGCTATCTGATGTTTTTTTTAGTATTGTCTTGTTTTGATGTTTAATTTTGTCTTGTTTTTGTTTTTGAAAACTCTACAAGCTTGGTTTTTTTTAACCATGCTATAACAGTTTTCCTATAGTTAATTTCAGTAACTCCGCCACTGCCGGTCCCCAGCCCGGAATGAAAAAGGAGGAGGGTTTAAACCACACAGAACATACTGGAAAATCTCAAAAAGTCAGTCTTTAACTTGACTTGAGAAAATTTCTGACAACCTATACAAATTTCTTCAATTTCGACAGGTATTGCATGAAATTGTATTTTTTAAGGACCTGAGAGCAAAAGCAATTGTAAAACCTGGCTTGGCTCACGAATATAGTTATGAATTTACCCTAATTCAGCGAAAAATCGGAGTCTGATTCCGAGTCTGATTCAGAGTCTGAATCAGAGTCGGAATCAGAATAATTCAGAGTCTGATTCAGAGTCTGAATCAGAAAAAAATCAGAGTCTGATTCAGAGTCTGATTCAGAGTCTGAATCAGAGTCTGAATCAGAGAATTTCAGTGCCAAATGTGACATGAACAGACACTGAATCGGTACTGAATTGTTTCTGAAAATCTTCCTGATTCAGTACTGAATTACTCTGAAAGTTAGGTACGGGTGCATATCAACATTGTTCAATAAATACATTTTCTATTTTTTTCGCAAGAACTGTCTTGTCAGACGAGGCAAATTGGAAGTAAATTAGAGTAAGCGAACAATAAAATCATTGGTAATTACCGCCCAAAACAAAACTCTATTTTCCATTTTACCTCGAAAATCAGCCAGCCCCTTTTCTTCCCACAATAGGTGTTTCTCTTCATTTTACATCCAATAAAGCTTTAATATGATGGTTATTTAGTAAAACTGTCAACATTGTTTGTTTGATTCGCAATTCACGTGAAAACAAATATTTTTTTCTGAACTGTATCTCCTCTGTAGAACATTGAAAACAGTATAAAATCTGGTCTTGCTGAAATAAGCCGAAGTGAAAGCATAAGTCTTGATAAAATCTAGCCAAAAGTTGTTTTTGATACAAAATCGTCCAGTAGAATTACATTCCTAACCATTACAATCAATACAATACATAGCAATTTATACATTCCAGTGGGTGGCCGCCGTATTGGCCGACAGGGCGTTTAGCCGACAACCAAAAATTGAGAAATTTAACCAACAATTTAAGTAAAATTAGCAATGAAACTTATTCTAAAGCTGTGATTGGCCAATTTAAAACACTTTCATAACCGGACAAATATACCGCAGTTTTTACATCAACTAGTGTAAAGAAGGTCTATCCGTGGTCGGAAGGTATTTAACCGCATCTGGCCATGCCTCACGGGCCATGGCCATGCCTCAGCGGCCCGTGGGACTTGATATGAACCTATCACAACCGAACTACTGATTTATGGACCAATTATGAACTTTTTTTACCAATTATGAAAAAAACTGTCGGCTAAATTTCTCATTTTTTCCTTGTCGGCTAAACGTCCTGTTGGCCAATTTTCCTAGCACCATTCCAGTGCAATAAAGAAATCCCTATATCATTTCTACGCAGACCACTGTTCCTGTCTAGGTGGTCTCTCGTGCATGCACTATGGGATGTAATCGGAAACAGCAGGCCGCTTATCTCGTCAAAGTCACAACGCACGCCAAGCGCGCCCACTGGCCTACTAAGGAGAACTTTAAATAAGACAATTTCAGACTTGTTCGGCTTGTTTAGCCTAACTTTCAAAGTTGGGCTTGCTGGTCTATAGACTTGTTTGACTTTCAACACAGCGCAAAACGTTAAAAGATGTTAACATAACCAACTAAAACTTTGAAAACATAACAAAACCTACTAATGTAGAAGGAATTAATCTCAAAAGTTTAGAGATACATTCGTCCAACAATAGTTGGTGATGTTGAATTTTCAACGTTTTCAAGAATGATATTGGCTCAATTCTATTGTATTCTGATTACCCATAAAAAAGCATGTAGCGGGGTACTGTTTCTCGATGTCAAGTGGTACAATTAAAGCTTAAATAGGCCACTTGTTTGATTAAATTTGAAAAAAATGAAGTCAATTTTTGCACTATTATAATTTTTCTCTCGACATTAAACTTGCACCAATTGAGTTGAACTGCCTCAAAATGAGAAATGAATTAAAACGCAATTCGGAGCAGCATAAAATATTTTTGTCCAAAATTAACGAGATTTTCTCGAAACCTACTTTTTAGGGTTGACATTTGCGTCTAAGAGATTACTAGGTATGACCATTTTATATTATTACATTTTTTAAATGCAAAAACTCTTACGAGATTTTTAGCACAAGATTACCCAGAATGAACTCGTTCGCGCGCAACAGGTGTGGGCCAGAGTGACCTGTGTCACGGACAGAAAAGAACAAAATTGGAGGTATGGACCTCTGGCAAAAGGCGCGATCAAAAGTTTGTCCAGAATATGAGCTAGGTCAAACCGGACCCCGTTGACCGCAACTCAACTTCATCTGGCCCACCCCTGTCTACTAATGAAAAGCCAATTCTAAAAGTATTGCTAATGAAAATAAAACCAGAAAATGTGCCCAAAAAATTTTTGAGTGTGCCCTTAATTTATCTTTTTAACTGAATAAATAAACTTAGACAGCTTTGCATAAAAACGTCTTGATCTACTTTGATTCATAACCGTTTATTGAGGGGACCGGCAGTTGCCATCAGCTGGACTCCTTGGTTCTGATCAAACCCAACAGATTTTCAGATGGAGTTTTGCTCAGAATGCTGCTATATTGTTGACTCTTACCGGAGACAAAAAATGTCAGTAGAAAAACAAAAAAAAACTTGAAAAAAGATTCGCCCGACTTGGCCTCTGGTCAGACTAGTGTGCGCTTGAAACTGCCTCTGATTAGACCGTCCCAGACCAAAGTGACCTCTGATCAGACCGCCCCAGACCAAACTGACCTCTGATCAGGCAAGTTCCAGACCATTGTCCAGACAAAAGTGCGCTCGAAGCCTTCTCCAGACCATGTAATTCGAGCGCACCGAGAACATGTGTGCGCTCGAAGATTGTCTGATCAGAGCTCATTTCGGTCTGGCCACCTCGACCTGGGGTATCATCCTGGGTAAGAAAAGAATTTCGTTCTTGTAAGAAAATGAAACAGACCCGGTTGATCTGGTCCATGTCTAACCTTTCTCTCCGTTGTGGTATGCCTTAGCAGCGAATACAGCCCCAATGGTTGTGTTAACTAGAGCTACAGTAGCCATTAGAGCTGTGAAGATGAGCAGGTTCTTAGGAGTGTTCTTGTACTTCGAGGACATTCGGTTGTGGAGTAGCATGAACAGCATTATGCATGCTGGTGAGAGATCTATAAAAGGGCATATAGATCCTGAAGTTCTGAGAACAAGACAAGCTCAGCGGGTTTCATGGATATTTCCCATCCTGCCCTCCACGAAATTCGAGCCCCTCATGGTATGTTTATGGTATGTTTATCATCATTGGGAAGGGGGTGTATATGTCATATGATCACTAAGCTGCGGGTGGTTTGGAGCTATAATGGGAAAGACACGATTTCATTCCTTGATGCCATTGGGCTTTTAGAGAGCTAGATTAAGACGAAAACATAGGACCTCAATTTTTTTTAGTTTAGATAATGCTGGAGCTTAAGATTGAAAGTTTGAAACTAGAATTAACAACGAACCCTAAACTATTGATATCACTCACTAACTGTAGCCCCCGAGAAAGTTACACATTATGCATATATCTATTATGACCCCCAAGCACAAGTGCTATTTTATTTACACAAAATTGCAACTGGAGGCATACAAAACACGGGGTGTGGGGGGAGGGGGGAGGGGAGGGGGGGGGGGGGGGGGTGAGTCTAGCAATAGATTAGATCCCAATTTTACATGATTCTCTTGAGTTGGACATCTTAGTTTTCCTGGTAATTTAATTAAGATTTCGTGTAATCTTTAATGTTAAATCATATGATTTTTCATTTGAGGCACGAGAAGATACGAGTTTTATGCAATTTCACAGGAGATTTTGGCTTATGAACACATGAGATTTTCGAAAGGTATTGTGATATCTCATGAGATCCCATGAGATCTCAATGTCCGAAAGGGCAAATCTCGAAAAATTTGGCGTTTTGTTGAAATGAGTGGCAATACATCGTAACCATTTTTAATTCTGCGATGCCATCTTCCTCGTTGAAAGACCATTTTGACTTTTTTGATCATGTAATTGGCCAAAAACTTTATTGTCCAAAATTTATCTTAAGTTACTCGAGACCAAATTCAAAGACTCAATAATTTATGTGAAGAGTGAAAAAGGCGATGACAAAACTGCCAATTGTCTTCGTGTTTCACAAGTAGTATCGGGACGGACAATTATTATTTTGACTATTTAATCACAAACTCGGGCTTTCTTTCATTTTAGTCTAATAAACACCCTCTTAGTTATTAGAGTCTGCAGGTGGATGTGAGCTACTCATCGGAAACTAGTTTCGGATAAATCCAAACTTGAAGAAAAATTGAACGAAATTTGCTAACTGTAATAGTTTCCGTAAACAATTATGGGTCTTTCCCATTATAGCCCCCATGAAATTATAGCCCCCCATTATGGTATAGTTACCATTTTGGGGGGGGGGTATAGGTTATCTGACCACTAAGCTGGGGGGGGGGGTGGGGGGCTATAATGGGAAAGACCCACAATTATGACCTTAATCTGAAGATGGTCGTAGAAAATACTAACAAAATTGAATGAAAAAATAAAATAAATCTCTGTAAAAATCACTAAGGAACTCAAAAAATTACACAAAAAACCACGTGAAATGTCATTTTGACATGTTCTCCTTTTTCCCGACAAGTCCTCTGCCTTTCCTCTATCCTCTTTTTTTGGAGAATCTCATACGGGAAAGGTTTTAGAGTGATGAAAACAAAGAGTAGTACAAGGAGAACTTACTTGCCACCAGGGTGATGGTTCCCAGAGCTGTATACCCACCCCCCAAAGCCACGGAGCCCAAAATAATTGACAGCAAGGCAAACGAACAATTAACACCCACTGAAATCTCAAAGTTGTACTCTTTCACTTTCTCCATTTTAATATTGCTTCGAGGTCAAAAAACAATTAAAATCAAAGTTTTTTGTTCAAGTTGTCTTGAATTTTGGTCAAAATTTAACTTGTTTTATGAAGCACTCGTAGCATTTGATGTCAGTTTGACTGAACCAAAAATGATTTCTGAGTGTGTTATATTTTCATGTTCTTGTTGATTGAAAGTTAAAGCGTACAAAAACATACTATACCATGTATATGTGAGATTTTTCAGTATGCGTGAATAAGTCAATTTTAATTAACTGCGATTGATCTTTGAAGTGTGCCGCCTGACCATTAATTAGTCATAAATCATAAAAGCAAAAAAGTGTGCCGAAAATTACCAAAAAAGTCGTACAAAAAAATTGAGAATGAGAATCAATTTGTCAGCATAAAATAAAAACACATACCTCAGTTAAACGAACAAAATTGCCATTTTAGATCAAAAACTCAAAATTTTAGCAAAGTTTATCCGACTCAAGCAAAGTTTTCCTATGGTTAAAAGCATTTTCCCTCTCCACAATAGAGAATAAAAATAAAGAAATATCTACGTATAGAAATGAAAAAACGTAAGCCCCTTGTTTCAGTACTTCTTCTGAAGCAAAAAATATGGAAAACTAACTTCTTAGTGAGTAGACAAAATCTCATTTAGTTACTCACCCACGGCAATTAATTTAAATTATTCCAAGTTAAAACTGTACCTTGCCTGCACACAAATTGCGCATAGATCTTGCGTGCTGTCAAGAGCCCAGGGAATCGAGAAAAACTTGATGATTCAAAAGATGATTCATAAAACCTTAACTTCAATTGTAAGAGAATGTAGATAAGGATTCAATTACATTGTTCTAGACAGTTTGTTAAGTTTTTTATATCAGTTTTAAGTTGCGGGAACAACCAACTCGTTTTGGTTGCGATAAGGACAAAAATCAATGTTTTTTCAAGTTTTACTTCTGACTTGATTGTTGCACGACATGCTCCAGGGGAAAGAGGAGGCCAACTAACACATCACAGACGTTTGACCAGATCGTCGAAGGGGGTGTAACCCAAGTTGCCTAGAAAACCGTTTCGAAAAAGGTCAAGAAAAAAATTGGGCTGATAAGCCAAAACGCGTGCGAGCGTGGAGACCGGGCGAACGTACGTGCCGTAAGCCGTTTTCACCTTCACCACACGGTGTTGTCCATCTCGTCCAGGGTAGACTTCGAGAACACGTCCAAGGGGCCAAATTCCACGTGGAGTCATATCTTTCAGAATCCAGACAATGTCGTTGACTCTCAGTGGTGTTTGACCACTATCGCTCCATTTGGACCTCTTTAACAGTGTCGGAAGATACTCCTTGACGAGTCGTTTCCAGAAATGGTTCACCATTTGCTGCATATTCTTCCAAGACTTGAAACTGGCGGGTTCTTGGCTGTCGAACTTTCCTGGTGGGAGAGAATTGAACGGTCTGTTAATCAGAAAATGGTTTGGCGTGAGAGGCATTTCATTTTCCGGAAGGTCAGCGACAATCGTTAGTGGTCTAGAGTTCAATATAGCTTCGGTCTCGACCAGAATTGTCCTGAACACATCAAGCGACAATCTTCTGGAGCCTAGAATGATCAAAAGAGTGCGCTTCGCGGTCTGGATCAAGCGCTCCCAAATACCGCCAAAATGAGGTCCATAGGGAGGATTGAACTTCCAGGTTGTGTTCGTTGCTGCCATTGCTTTGTAGACTTTGTCGTTGTCGAGACGTTTCACAGATCTTTTTAGTTCCTCAGATGCACCAATAAATGTCTTGCCATTGTCACTAAGCATTGTTGTTGGCTGACATCTGCGGCTTACAAAACGTCGATAAGCGTTTAGAAAAGTGTGAGTGTTGAGATCGGGACAAGCTTCTAGATGGACACACCTAGTAACCAGGAAAGTGAAGATGAGGCCGTAGTGTTTTTCAATCTGTCTTTTGGCATCTTCTATATAAAAGGGTCCAAAAAAGTCGACTCCGCTGTTCGCGAAAGGATACTGAGTAGAGTCTGTCGGAAAACGGCATCAGGAAGGGGAGCCATGACAGGTTGAATGTTTTGAGCGGCAAATCGTCTGCAGAGAAAACATCGGTACTTTATACTCAAAAGTGTTTTCCTGAGGCCAATGATGTGGTATCTTTGCTGCACAAAAGCTTTCACTGGCTCTGTTCCTTGGTGAACGCAAATGTTGTGTGCATGCTCTATATAGAGTCTCGCTATCTTGTCTTTTGCGTGCAGTATAATCGGAAATTTCTCGACTTCGAGGTTATCTGGCGCAAATTGCAATCTTCCGCATGATCGAAGCATTGGATTGTTGAGAAGAAGAAATTTTGCTGCGACATTTTGATCAGCCGATTTCTTGCAAGAATGACGTCATCTGTCATATACTGCTGATCTTTAGGCCTTTGTTTTCTAATCCGAAAGACCAAATTGAAGACTGTTGCTAAAGTCAGGAGCAACTTGTTCCAAGTTGAGAACCGTGTCGGGTCGATTATTTGCTCCGACAAATTGCGTGAAATTTCATGCGTTGCTAGCACATGCTTTGGAGAGTTTTCAGGAGCACTGAGCTGTCTTGTGGAGGGAAATGCTGGCGCTGTTAGCCACTTGGCTGGTATTTCGTCTGGATTGAGACCACGGGTCCCGTGGTCAGCTGGATTTTCTTTGGTGGTAACGTGTTTCCATTGGTAAGCATCAGTTGATGCAAGGATTTCTTTGAGGCGATTCGCAACAAAAAGAGGTTGTTTCTTGGTTGGGGATAACCAGTCAAGTACTACTTGACTATCTGTCCAGAGTGTAGAACGAGTAATGTGAAATGATGACTCTTTCATGATGGTTGAAAGGATGCGCACTCCGATGACTGCGGCTTCCAACTCTAATTTGGGTATGCTGATTTGTTTAATGGGAGCAACTTTGCATTTGCCTATTAAATAACAAGTTTCAACATCAGTGGCTAAGTTAGGAACTGTTTTCAAGTATGCAACGGCTGCAACCGCTACAGCTGAGGCGTCGACAAATACGTGGATTTCATTTTCACTTTCTGGTGAATGGCAACTCTTATTGAGAGTTCTGTTCAATGTCACTTCTGGTGAAGAAAAGTAAAAGTCCAAACTCTTTTGAAGTGGTTTAACTACTTGAGGGGCAATTTGTTCATCCCATTTTTCCCCAAGTTTCCACAGTTCTTGAAGAACTATTTTGAAACGGATCGTTGATGGCGAAATTATCCAAATTGGGTCGAAGATCGAGGAGACAAGACTAAAAGATCTTACGTTGAGTGTACGCTAACGCATCTTTTGGGAAATCAGCGAGAGGTTTCATAAGAAAACAGTCTTTCTCAAGATTCCATTTAACACCAAGAACTCGAACAATATCTGTCTGCTTGTCTTTGTCATCTGGAGGGATTTGGTTTAGGACTATAGAGCTGTTTGAAACAAATTTTGTGAGTCGAAACCCACCTGTTTTTAGACAATGTTTTGTTTCAAGAACTGCATTACAAGCGTCTTTTTTCTGTTGCATGTGATTGGATGTAGTCATCCATGTAAAAGTGCTTTCTGACAGCTTTGAGTGCTTCTGGGAACTGTTGACTTTTCTCTTTGACACAATGGTTAAGAACGTATATTGCGCACGAAGGCGAGCAATTTGTTCCAAAGATGAGTCTGGTAAATTGGTACTGTTGTATCTGATTGTCTGCTAACCAGAGAAATCGAAGAGCAGATTGATCAAACTGATGGATGGCGATTTGCATAAACATGCCTTCGATGTCCGCAAGGACCGCCACGGGATGTTCTCGAAATCTCATAAGGACACCTAAAAGGTTATTAAGGAGATCTGGTCCAGTAAGAAGGTTTGAATTAAGCAATTGGCCGCGGAATTTTGATGCGGCATTTGCAACTCGGCGGACTTTTCCGGGCTTATTGATATTTTCCACAGGATGGTGTGGCAGGTACCAAATTCTGTCTGGTTGAGGATCTTGCATTTCCACCGGTTTGACATAGTTTTTCTCGAGGTCTGTCAAGAGAGTCTTATTGTATTTTTCTTGCAACGAAGGTTTACGCTGAAGGCGTGTGTTGAGGCTTTTGACTTGGTTCAGTGCAGAATAGAAGTTTTTTTCCAACTTTATTTCTGATTTCCAGGGCAGTTTGATTTCATATCTCTCACCATTGTGATTGATGGAGTTCTTCAAAATATCAAGAAACTGTTCTTCTTGCTTTGTGTAAACTTGTTCACGGTCCTTCTGAATGCCATCTGCTTCAATACTCCAGAACTGTTGAACAAGTTCGTCAAGTCCGGGTTCATCTGTTCTGTTTCTTGAGACATTGAAAATAAATTTCTTCTGCTGACTTGGGGGCTGTTGAGTGGTGGCTGAGATACAATTCTCATATTCACCAGCGAGGGTCCAACCAAGTTTAGTTTTCACACCAAACGGTTGATTTTGATTGCCAGGTATAACATGTGTAGGGTAGGTGAATGCGAATGCGTTAACACCGAGGAGGGCGCCGATTTTGCCATCGGCAATATTTGGGAAATGTATGTGGCGCAAACTGTTGAAGGCATCACAAATTTGATTAAGTTCAAAAATTTTTGCAGCTGCGACGTTCAGAGACGGGGTGCTGAACGTCCGAGAGAGTTCAAACGATATTTCATTTGACTTATATGGAGTTATTGTGACTGGCTCAACAATTTCTGAGAGGGACATGCTGTTCTCTGTATTGAGAAATTGTAGTGGTACTGACTGTTGAGTTTCACGGGGAAGCTCAAGAAATTCAGCTATGGCGTCCAATTCAAAGCTGAATTGGCTACCGGGATCTATGAGGGCGTAGGTATCGAATGCTTTATTCCCCTTGAGGTGTGAAGAAGGAATAAGCTGCAATTGGTCATACCAATTCTTCGGTGTTTCTGAGCATTGGTTAATGCTGAACGATTGGTTAATTGCATTGCCGTTTAAATTACGTCGTTGCACGTTTTGCTGGCTTTGGTTGTTGAAAATTTGGCCATAACGGCTGTTGGGGGCTTTGTTTGTTCGACTTTTCTGTTGAGAAGATGTATTTGGATTTTGACTTGAATCGTTACTACTAGAATAAGCTGTTGGATTGCTACCAGAAACAACTTCAGTAGAAAAGGCTGCTGCAGGGCGTTTGATTTGCTTGGCAGGATCATGAAGAGTTGTATGGTGGAATCCACTGCAAACCTGACATCGTTTTTGCGATGGGCACGATTGTTTGTGGTGTTTGTTGCTCAAGCAGTTTGTACACAAATTGCTTTGGCTGACAAGGTTGTATCGATCACCTGGTGAGCACAACTGATACTCAGGGCAAGTGGCAATGCTGTGTTCTTGTTTGCACTTCTCGCAAGATCGTTTTGTGTTGAAGAGTTGTGTGGTGGATCATGAAGAGTTGTGTGGATCATGAAGAGTTGTGTGGTGGAATCCACTGCAAACCTGACATCGTTTTTGCGATGGGCACGATTGTTTGTGGTGTTTGTTGCTCAAGCAGTTTGTACACAAATTGCTTTGGCTGACAAGGTTGTATCGATCACCTGGTGAGCACAACTGATACTCAGGGCAAGTGGCAATGCTGTGTTCTTGTTTGCACTTCTCGCAAGATCGTTTTGTGTTAAAAGTTTTATTCGGAACGTTTTGCGAAGTTGACGGTTGTTTTTGCTGAGACGCAAAGTTCCAATGTTTTCTACTGTTTTCCACTGATGCGTTGTTGACTGACAATGGGAGGTTGCTTTTGTATGGCTTGGTTTGTAGGTTGTTCAAGTTGACAAACTTTGAGGCTTGAGAACTGATGGTTCTTTGATTGCTTTCTCGACTCACTTTGTCGTAGACTTGAGCTTGGAGCTCTAACCATTGTTGAAAATCGACGAGAGTCGGGTCTGAGCTGAGCTCGGTAGGACAATGTTCAGTCCATTTCAGAACCAAATGATGTGGTGTTTTCTCTTTGGCTTTCTTAATGAGTGTTGTAGACTGGAGGTCTGCTGTAAATCCAAGGTATTGGAAGGCTTGCACAAGTCTTTTCAAAAATGACGAAAAGGCAATGAAGCTTTGCTTGTTTTGGAAGTTCATTTGCCAGTTTTCGAGCTGGTTAATGAACGTATTCACAATTATCGTACGATCACCGAAATGTCGAATTATTTCATTCAGTGCTGTCTGATAATAAGATGGATCGCAGGAATAAACATGGATCAAGTCCTTTGCTTTCCCAATTACAGAATTCTGCAAGTAGGTTATACGATGCGTGTCTGTAATGGAAGGGTCGTTGTGAATCATCGTGTTGAAGTTATTGATCCACTCGTGAAAGTGGATAGGGTCACCATTGAAATTCTGAAGTTTCAAAGGTGGCAATTTGATTGAATGTTTGAAATCAACATTTCTTTTTTCCTGTGTTACATTTGGGTTCGAGTATACTGAGCTTATGTGTTGATTGACAGTGGGAAGTAAACTCTGGTTAATTGAAGGCTGGCTTAACTGATTTTGTCCGACAGGATTTAGTGGTTGATTAATGCACATTGGGGCATGGATCGTGGAAGTTACTGGAGCTTGAAAGTTCGATGGAGCTTGTGAGCCATGAATAAACTGGTTGTTACACAACTGACTGGAATGTGTCACACATTGTTTAACTGGGGAAGTGCTGGCAATTCCATGTTGACTGTTAACAGGTTGTGGAAATTGCACAGGAGCCGCAATTCCGTTTGATTGTGGAGCTACCTGGTTTGGCAGAAAATTAGGAGCTGCAGGATTTAAGACGGTATTTTGATGCTGTTGTTCCATCAGGGGCACAGTAATTGGAGGGAAACCTGCGGATTGTACCCCAGTTATAGGATTAATACAATGATTGGATTGTAGGCAACTGTTTTCTGTGACTATTTTATCAGTTCTACTTGGGAGATGCGAGGTTCTGTTTGCCACTGTGGGTAAGCAGGGGAGTTTTTGCAGATCACAGTTCAACAGTTGACTATCGAGGTATCCACTTGTTCCTATTTGAATTTGAGAAGGTCCAAAATCCTGCTGCAGATTGGGAAAATTATGGTATAGAGGATTTCTGTTGGCAGTTGAATCCTGATTATTGCTTTGATTTGGCAAGTTTAAATTAAAGGTTTTCTCCAATACCGAGTTTTGGGCAAATAGACCATCTGCCTGTAATTGAATTGTTGGATCTGCCAAATTGAAGGGGTTTGAAAGTGAGTGATTACCTGAAAGGTTCAAATTTTGGAATGGAGGCAAAAGGTTCTGCGACGTGTCAAAGTTGTCACTCAAGCTGATTTGAGCTGTTTCAATATCGCAGACATCTCTATTTACCAGGTTGGAGGCAATTTCGAGTTTCCCTGATCTTGTTGGAGAAGTGAAATCTTGGCTGGTATCTTTGTCAAAGCAGGGAAAAGGATTCGGAGCGTTTGTTTGGTTTTCAAGGTTATTTTTCGATTTTAGAAGACTTTTATGAACTTCCTTTTTAGGATTTCTTTGGTGGGCTTCATGCACATGCTGAATTTGAAGTCCTGGTTCATTAGATGTTTGTAGAAACATTGATGGTTGTCTTGGCCGTGGTGGTATTGGGGGCGGCTGATTGAAGAGGTTACTGCTGGTCTGCTTTTCTTCTATATCGCGTTGATGCTGGATTCGTTCCTTGTCGTCACTGGGCGCAGGTGTTGAGTGCCGAGACAGGTTTCATCTGCTGGAGATCATGCTGACATCATCTCTAATGCGACTGGAAGACTGACTGAGCTGGCCATCGTCGTCCAACAGATCGACTCGCAGTTCCAGTTCATTGAGGCGAGTTATTAGTGCCGTTTGCCTATTCAATATAGATGATGCAGTGCTTTGATGTGGCTGCTGTCTCATCACTTCCTCTGAGAGTTTCTTCAGCTCTGTTTCCTGGCCTTTGATTTTGTTGATCATCAAAGACAATGATCGGAAACTCTTTTTCTGCTCCACAGTTTTCTCAAGGAGATCGAGCAGTTTTTTCATTGACATTTCTGTCGCTTTGAACATATTGATGGCAAACTGACATTCAGCGCTGTTCTGCTTCGACATATTGGTGGCTGCTGCTCTGTTGTAGCTGATTGTTGATGATGTTGGTGAGTAAGCTCGTTACTGAAGGTGAAAAACGGCTTTGAGAACCGGAGCGACGCAAATTTTTTGATGTGAAAAAAGGTTGTCTAAGGTTTGAATGCTAATGATCCTAGTTTTTTCCTGTTCAAAAGACCAGCGACGCAACTTTTCTCAAAAATGATGTCCTAGAATGTGTTTTGTGTGCTAAATCTAGCTTTTTGCACTAAAAAAAACCTAAAAGCTTTTCCGAACGTTCGCGCGTTTTAACCGTTTTTCGTTCAACAGACCTAAATAATTGCTTGTTTTTTGTTGAAATAACACAAGTTTCGCTTAAATAGCTGACGTTAACTGTTTGAACTAGTATGTGTGGCTACTGTGGTTTACAGGAAAACTGTGCCTTGCAACAATTATGCAATTGAACCAAAATTAGACCAGAACTCAAATAATTGTTACATTAAACTCCTTTTTCTTAAAAACTTCAATAAATTCGTCTTTTTCTCTCAAATACGAATCAATTACCAAACTTATAAAACTACCCAAGAAACTTTCCTTAGCTCCCTAACCCTAACCAAGCACTATGATTAAAAAATACCTCTCACAGTTTTTTTGCGAATTTATAACTTTGAAACCTGTTCTTTTTCTAGGAGTTTATTGTTGTTTTGACGGCTAAAGATAAGAATTTAGCAAAATGCGATGCGTTTAGGCAACAAGGGCTACAGAAGGGCTACTGAATGCTAGAAAGTTGCAGAGACGAGTCATATTGTGGGAAACTTTAGAATTCTTTTGGAAATTGTCTTTTCCGGGTTTTGCAAAACTTTTCGTTTTCTTCAAAACTGTGCAACTTTATCTGCTTTTTATCACTCTGTCTTCGTTATTTACAAAATGCATTGACTGTATTAAATTCTCAAAGCTCTCTCCGACAATTAGCGTCTGAGATCTGCCTTTCAGAAGGAAATTGAAAGTAGGAAAAAAGACATCAAAATTTCTGGTGACTACTGGAAACAATTTTCTTTGAAAACTCCTCTTCTGCTGATGGTAACGTCTGAAACCAATAGGGATAAAGGGACTTCGCAGACCGCAACGTCTGAGACCGAGGACTTCTGCAAAAGTTTTGGAAGTTTTTTCCAAAAAAAAATAAAATGGTATTTATTTTTGTCAAATGAAAGTTTTGATATTTGGTGTGGCGCCTAAAGACTTTCTATTTACTTCCCTATACAGGTAAAACAATCAAACAGACTGACAATGAATTGTCTTAGGGGTTTGTTTAGTGGTTTATTCGACAATTCAAATGAATATGTGGTCAGAAAATTAACTTGTGTTTTTTGAATTTTATGATTTCAAAAAATTTTTTCTGACATTTCCCATTTACATGATACTGATTGGATATATCGATGCAAATAGCTTTCTGTTTGATTGCAAACCAAATCAAAAGAGTGGTTTAATAGTTTTTTTCGCAATTGAAACAGATATGTAGTCAGAAAACTAAATTGTGTTTTTTGAATTTTCTGAATTCAAAAAATTTTCTCCGACATTTCTTATTTATATGATACTGATTGGATATATCGATGCAAATAGCTTTCTGTTTGATTACAAACCAATTCAAAAGAGTGGTTTAATAGTTTTTTCCGCAATTGAAACGGATATGTAGTCAGAAAACTAAATTGTGTTTTTTGAATTTTCTGAATTCAAAAAATTTTCTCCGACATTTCTTATTTATATGATACTGATTGGATATATCGATGCAAATAGCTTTCTGTTTGATTACAAACCAATTCAAAAGAGTGGTTTGACAGTTTTTTCAGCAATTGAAACGGATATGTAGTCAGAAAACTAAATTGTGTTTTTTGAATTTTCTGAATTCAAAAAATTTTCTCCGACATTTCTTATTTATATGATACTTATCGGATATATCGATGCAAATAGCTTTCTCTTTGATTACAAACCAATTCAAAAGAGTGGTTTAATAGTTTTTTCCGCAATTGAAACGGATATGTAGTCAGAAAACTAAATTGTGTTTTTTGAATTTTCTGATTTAAGGAACATTTCTCTGATTTTTGTGTTTTTTTTTCGCAGATTTTTCTTTAAAAATGAGAAAATTGCCTTAACTCGCTTTGAAAATAATGAAACTAGTCGAGGTTTTTGAATCGAGGTGTTATAGTAACAAATAAGCTTTTTGGGGGACAAATATCAATTTTTTGGAGGCTTTTTGTCGAAAAAAAGTAGAGATTTTGGATGGCTCTAACCGGGGAACAGGACATCAGAGGTAACGTCTGAGACCTCGGGCGGACTTCTGCTGGTGACGTCTGAAACCAGTAAAAAAACTTGATCCTCTCGTCGGGGTGACGTTTGTAACCCAAACTTGGCTTCGTCGCTGAAAAAATTGCTTGTCTTTTTTTTGTGTCTTTTCTGTGTCTTTTCTGTGTCTTTTCTGTGTCTTTTCTGTGTCTTTTCTTTTTCTTGACCGGCTGCCAGCTTTCGGGTTCTGTTTACTGTGCTCGGCACTTGATGGTTGCACTGACCGCTGATGCTCTCTTCAGTGCGTCGCACAAGTTTTGGAACAAAGAAACTATTTGCCGGTAACAGGGGAGACTTTTATCCTCAAAATTGTTTTGGGGAAAGAAGGTTTTTGTTCTTTGAACAAGGGGTAAACCATAAAATGTAAGAGAATGTAGATAAGGATTCAATTACGTTGTTCTAGACAGTTTGTTAAGTTTTTTTATATCAGTTTTAAGTTGCGGGAACAACCAACTCGTTTTGGTTGCGATAAGGACAAAAATCAATGTTTTTTCAAGTTTTACTTCTGACTTGATTGTTGCACGACATCAAATATTTATTTATTGGTTTCCTCTCTCATTGGACAAGATCCTATTTAAACACGCTTAACCAGTAAAATATCACCACTCATTGAGTGAGAGTAAATCAATTACAAAATGAAGCTCCGATTGGAAGAAAATCAACCAGAACTGAAAATCCTTCGGATGAGAAGCATCTGTCTTTGGTTTCTACCTTTGAAATTATGTTTGAGTTTTAGATTTTTTATCATGAGCAATGAAAAGCCATTAATTCTTTGGACACCACCTGCAACAACGCGCCCTTTTCTAAACAGATCTAAACACTTGATGTCATGCAGACAGTCCAGCTCCTCTGAGGCACAGTGAGTGTAGAAAATGATGAGACAAATCCGCCAAACCAATTTAAAGATATAAGCATGATTTGAATTGATTTCAAAAATTTTATTTGAAAGCGCCCAAAATAGCAGCCAAACATTTTTTTTTCAATTGAACAATAAACCAACACATAAAAAATACAAAATACAGGGAAAAAATAAACTATTTCGATACAAGAACGTTTAATCTGCTTTTTTGTTAAGAAAATACACGGGGAAAAATGTGGTGGCTATTTCATTGAAACTCAAGTTTGGATTGAACCAGTGACTGAATATATATTGAGCTCATTTTTTTCTTATTTCGCAATTGCTATAGAGAAAAAACAAAAAAAAATTATGAATTAAAGATTATGGTAATACAATGATTAAATTCCAATTTCACTTTTTTTCTGAAAAAAATTTTGAGACCGTTTTCTTTTTTTGTTCCGACCCCACTTGTTGGGGGAGGAACTACATACTCTATTTTTTTGAATTTCGTATTTTTTGAGGAGTTATCTAGGATTAAATTTTGTGTGAACACGCAATATTTGCATGATTTTGTTCACTTTTAGCGAAATTTTTGTTCAAATTAAGGCCTTTCCAAAAAAGAAATTATTTCAAAAATACCTTTCACGCTACAAATTGAGGCAATTTTGTGTACCAATAGACCGATAAAAAAGACTAGTTCTGGTGTCTTGAGGACGTTTACTTTCAAAAAAATGTCGAATTCAGTTTGAGAGCTGTTTTTTTTTTAGAAAAATATCCTATTCATTGTTTTTGAATCACTTAGAGACTAGTCACTTTTCATATTGAGGTTCTGTAAAATTCAATTGTAATTATTAGTCAACTGATACCCAATGAACAAAATATTCGTTTTCAAGGAATCACTCGTGTTTTTTTTTGTCTTCGAATCTGTGTTTTCGAAATTTTTAAATAAATTTTGATTTTCATTTAAGACTTCAAAAAATTTTGGGAGTCCTATGGATTAGATTCGCTGACTAAAAGTGCAATCAACTTCCTACTGTGAATTAGGCAAAACCATAGGGTACTTTTAGTGGACAGCTAATGGCTGCTAAGACTTTAAAAATCAATTTTTCGAATTTTTATGAATTTTTAATCGATACTAAACCTATTTTCATGAACAGTAAGTCAGGCTCACCAATGATAGGACCACCTTCTTTTTTAATGCAAACAAAAATAATCTGGTAGGTGGTTTTATCTGATAACTATTAGTTTTAGGACGTCGATAACACGAGTTTTCATAATTTCAAAAAAAATCGGATTTTTTTTGTAATTTTGATTCCTTTTCAAATATTTTCCCATTATCCTAAAAATGATGGTTTCCGTTGCTTTTCGTAATTTTGAATACCTTTCATTTTTTATCAGAGTATTCTAATGTTGATCCTTCCCAGTGGCTTAGAGAAGATTTTCAAGTGATCATAGATAACGTTCGCGGAGCAAATTTTGTGATTCAAGTGGCTTCGACACTTTCAGGGATAAAGTTCAGAGCAAAGATTATGGTTTAATTAGCTTCGACACCTTCTTCTGGAAAATTTGGCATACTTTTGTTGGTTTTTGCTTGTATTTGTCGATGTCTTCATAGTCATAAGATTTATTGTGATGTCTTAATGATAATAATTTGATGACCAACATCCCACTCTTCCCATCGATGCATAAGGTAGCGTTATTTGCGGATTTCTTTGAAAGCTCTTGAATTTAGTTGCTGTTAAGACTTCAAAAATAATCTCAGTCTTAAAATGACCTCTTGCTTTGCAACTGTATCTAAAGTGAATCTAGTTAGCGGTTTTATCTTTTAACTATTGGTTTTATGACTTTGATGCCACGAGCTCTCATATTTTTTTTTAAAAAAATTTATTGGTAATTTTTTTTGTAATTTTGATTACCTTTCAATTTTTATCAGAGTTTAATGATGTTGATCATTCCCAGTGGCTTAGAGAAGATTTTCAATTGATCATAGATAATATTCACAGAGAAAATTTTGTGATTCAAATGGCTTCGACACTTTCTTAAACTTTTCTACTGATTTTTTTTGGGTTTTGCCTGCTTTTTGTCGTTTTCATAATTATAAGATTTATGTGGTGTAGTTTAGATGACTTAAGATTGACAAAAATCCTTATGTTTCTTTGACCTATTGAATTGAGTGGCTGTTAACACCTTTTAAAAAAAATTTCGAAACTTTTTTGAATGCTATCCTCTATTAAACCTGTTTCCATGATATGTAAGTAAATCTCAGTAATGACATGACCCCTTTCCTTTTTATTGCACGCAAAATTGATCTGGTAAGCTGTTTCAACTAATAACTATGGTTTTATGACTTCGATGACACGAGTTTTCGTAATTTCATAAAAAATTCGGATTTTTGTAGTTTTGGTTCCTTTTGACACTTGTCTCATTATCCCGTCATTAATAGTTCCCATTGGCTTAGAGAAGACTTCCAATGCATCATAGATAAATTTTTCAGAGAAACGATTATGGTTTCAATAGCTTCAAAAGCTTCTTCTTTTAATTCTCTAATGAAATTCTGGTTTTTGCATGTATTTGTTGAATGTATTTGTTATTGCATGTATTTGTTGTTGTTGTTATTTGTTGTTATTTTTGCATGTCTAAGACTTATTGTGATGTCCCGTCTTTTATTTTGGATTGCCAACTATCATTTCTTTCTCTTAGAGGTATAACTCAGCCGACTTTTTGACTTCCGTTGAAAGCCATTGAAATTAATGGCGTTGATATAACTTGTTTTCTCAAAAATTTCGTGGTTGTATTATATTACTTTATACTTTTGAAGTCATGTTGTTAAGGAAAGAACAACGCCATTGCTATTGAAAAGTATATGAAAAGAGAAAATTTTTTACCAAAAAATTCTCATTTATTGTGTTTGACACTTTTCTCGCTCAATTTTTTCTGAAATTTTCTGAAATTCTTCATGTAGTCTTGAAATGCTGACTGGTGTCATAGGCTTCTCAGTAAGGATTAAATGAAGGATGTTACACAATGCAGTGAGTATATAGTGAACAGAATTAAAGTTCATGATATTGTTCGTTTTCAAAGATTTTATACTTTTCAATTTTTGTTCTTTTCGTCAACTTGTTATTTGTTATGATCATTGAGAGGTTCCATCTGATTCACTGTAATTCAAAAACACTTATCCATTGATATCATGTCGTAACAGAAGATTTGTTTGTTGGACAATAAGCGTTTTCATATAAGTTTAGTAAGTGGTCAAAATTTGGTTTCTTTTCTCTTCTTTTAGCACATTGGCTAAAAAAAGTTATGTTCGTGCTCATTTCAATGTTTGTTCTTTTTCTCTTAGTCTATTAATGGCAGCTCTTCTGAGCGCTGTAATGAGGCGTGGTGTTATGTATTTCAATTAGTAGTTCGGTTGTGTAACGGTTTTTTTAAACTCAAACATCTATTTTTAATTATCTCATCATTAGGTTGACAATTTTGTCAAAAATGTAGATGACCTCGGGTCAGAACATCATGTGCAAACGCATATTAACGAGAATCCTTGTTATTGTTTAAGTGTAAATTGTTGATCTGATTCATTATGTAAAAATTTGTCAGTTTTCCAATTTTAACTCAACCTGTTTTAATAGCAAGTTACCTAAGGAGGATAGATGAGAAGGAGAGTTAAGATTCCTTTAATGAGTGTCTAAATGAACTTCTTTTGTGTATAATTTGTCGTGTCTACTTTTCTTTTACCTGCTCGTTGTAGAGCATTTTTGCTTATATTGTGAAAGTTTCAATAGTGGCTCAACGTCCAATTTTAGAAACCAAAACACCTCCACATTTTTTTTTATCTTATAGAGTTTTCTAAAGATATCTCTTATGCATCTAAGTGCAAAAGTTATCGACTGGTTGAATTTAACTCCACAAAAATGAATGGTCCCGCATTTTTTTATAGCTTGCATTTAATGTTGATTCCGTATTTTTTTGTTTGATTTATCTATCTGACTTGGCTGGTATTTCCACAAAATTAACCTACGTAGTTTTAGTGGATCATAACTACAACGCATCAACTCAATTTTTTGAGACTTCTACACCATCAAATGTACGCTTTCAATTCAAACGTTGCTAAATTAAAAAAGAGCAAAAATAGTTTTTGGTCGGTATTAAAGTTTGCATTAGTCAGCAGATTTCAGGAAAATAAATCAGTTATAAGGTTGCAACACTTTATCAAGATTTTTCCGTCTGCTTGTCTGCTTATATTGTATCAGTGGCCTCATGGTTGCTTTTAGGGGGAACTGGTAACCATTTGATTATATTTTAGGGCATTGCAGCATAATGTTTTTAACTACAAAAAATTCACCTTAATTGCAGCATAATTAACCTACGGTTGATTTCGTTTAGCCAGTAGTCCAGCTTTTCTGAGGCACTGTTTGTGTAGAAAATGATGAGACAAATTCGCAAAACCAATTTAAAGATATAAGCAAGATATCAATTGATTTCAAAAATTTTATTTGAAAACGCTCAAAAGCAGCGAAACAACATTTTTTTTTTCAATAGAACAAAAACGAACATGAAAAAATGCAAAATACAGGAAAAAGAAACGAAATAATGCTATATCAGAATGTTTAATCTTCTTTTTTGTTAGAAAATACAGAGGAAAAATTGTGGTGGGTATTTCATTGAAATTCAAGTTTGGAATGAACCAGTGACTGAATATGCATTGAGCTCATTTTTTTCTCCCTTCGCAATTGCTATACAGAAAAAATAAAAAAAATAAGAATAAAAGATTATGGTAGTAGGTTGAGTAAAATCTAACTTCACTTTTTTCTGAAAAGAATTTTGAGGTTGTTGTTCGTTTTATGTTTTGGTGTAAATTGTCCGTCTGATTCAATATCTAAAAAAGTGAGAATTTTCCAAAACTAACTCAACCTGTTTTGATAGAGAGTTACCTAAGAAGGATAGATGAGAAGTAGAGTTGAGAGTCCTTTCATGAGAGTCTAAAAGAAGATGTGTTGTGTATAATTGGTTGTGGCTACTTTTCTTTTACCTGCTCGTTGTAGAGCATTTTTGGTTATATTGTGAAAGTTTCAATAGTCCAGCTTTGAAATCAAAAACAACTCTACAGTTTTTTTGTTATCTTAAAGAGTTTTCTAAAGATATCTCTGATGCATCTAAATGCAAAGATTATCGACTGGTTGAATTTAACTGCACAAAAATGCATGGACCCGCGTTTTTCATAGCTTCATTTCATAGTGATTGCATTTATTGTGTTTGCTTTATCGAAGAGAATCGGATGGTATCTCCAAAAAATTAACCCATGTAGTTAAAGTGGATCCAAACTACAACGCATCGACTCAATTTTGTCAGACTGCTACATCATCACAAGCATGCTTTAATTTTAAACGTTGCTAAATTAAAAAAGAGCAAAAATTGTTTTCGGTCGGTATTAAAGTTTGCACGAGTCAACAGATTACAGGAAAATATATAAATTATAAAGTTGCAACACTTTATCGAGATTTTTCCGTCTGCTTATATTGTATTAGTGGCCTCATGGTTGCTTTTAGGTGGGACCGGTAACCATTTGATTAACTTTTTGGCCATTGCATCATAATGTTTTTAACTACAAAAAATTAACCTTAACTGCAGCATAATTAACCTACGGTTGATTTCGTGCAGCCAGTGGTCCAGCTCCTCTGAGGCACTGTTTGTGTGGAAAATTGAGACAAATTCGCAAAACCAATTTAAAGATATAAGCGAGATATCAATTGATTCCAAAAATTTTATTTGAAAGCGCCCAAAAACGCGGCGAAACATTTTTTTTTCAATTGAACAAAAACCAACATATGAAAAAATACAAAATACAGGAAAAAGAAACGAAATAATGCTATATCAGAATGTTTAATCTTCCTTTTTGTTAGAAAATACAGAAGAAAAATTGTGGTGGGTATTTCATTGAAATTCAAGTTTAGAATGAACCAGTGACTGAATATTCATTGAGCTCATTTTTTTCTCTGTTCGCAATTGCTATACAGAAAAAACAAAAGAAAAATTAAAGATTATGGTGATAAGTTGAGTAAAATCTAATTTCACTTTTTTCTGAAAAAAAAATTGAGGTCGTTGTCCTTTTTTGTTTTGGTGTAAATTGTCCGTCTGATTCACTATGTAAAAAATTGAGAATTTTGTAAAGATAACTTAACCTGTTTTAATAGCAAGTTACCTAAGAAGGATGGATGAGAGTCCGTTAATGAGATTCTAAATGAAGACCTTTTGTGTATAATTTGTTGTGTATACTTTTCGTTTACCTGCTCTTTGTAGAGCACTTTTGCTTATATTGTGAAAGTTTCAATAGTGGCTCAACTTCCAAATTTGGAAACCAAAACACCTCCACAGTTTTTTTGTTATCTTAAAGAGTTTTCGAAAGATATCTCTTATGCATCTAAGTGCAAAGGTTATCTACTGGTTGAAATTAACTGAACAAAATTGCATGGTCCCGCATTTTTTTATAGCTTGCATTTCTTGTTGATTGCATATTTTTTTGTATGATTTATCTATCTGACTTGGCTGGTATTTCCACAAAACTAACCTACGTAGTTTCAGTGGATCAAAACTACAACGCACCACCTCAATTTTTTGAGACTGCTTCACTATCAAAAGTACGCTTTCAATTCAACCGTTGCTGATTTAAAAAAAGAAAAAAATGGTTTGCGGTCGGTATTAAAGTTTGCAATAGTAAACAGATTTCAGGAAGTTATTGTTGCAACACTTTATCAAGATTTTTCAGCCTGCTTATAATATATCAGTAGCCTCATGGTTGTTTTTAAGAGGGACTGATAACCATTTGATTAATTTTTAGGGCATTGCAGCATAATGGTTGTTTAAAAAAAACTTCGACGAAAATTTCAAAAATGAAAAGGACGAGAAGTGTCACTAATTAGTTGCATAACTTTTAAGACAAGATATAAGAATTAACTTCAAATGGTTGCAACTGCTCAGCTCACTTTGCTTGTTTTTTCAATTTTTTTCAGATAATTAATATGACCTGAATTCTGAAACTCTAAACCGGGCGCTGATGTTTTCTAGGGCGTTCAAATATGCAGATTATGAAAACAAATTTAAAACCTTTAAAATTTTTTTGTGATTTGGTTTCCTTTGAGTCTTTCGGAATTCTCCGAGTTCCAAAATCTTTGTTGCGATGAATTTAATGAGTTGCTGCAATTTGGTTTTTTTGTAACAATACAGGTTTGGACGTGATCCCTTCATTGCATTGTTTTTTTCAAAAAAAAACTATAAGAGTGGCAATTTGGTAGTAAACTTGCAACTAATTGCAAAAGGGGAAATATGCATGAATCAGCGCAATCATTGGTATTTTAGGAGACTCCAAAACATTATTTGATGGACGATAGCAATATAACATAAGCGACAAAGTTGGACGAGTACTTCTCAAACGACTGGCGAGGGGAAGCGTTTGGCCTTGTTTGTACCTAGTTTAAGCTTTAATAAAGTGTAAAAAGTGGCAAAAAAATCGCAAATCACAATTTTCAAAATTGTGAAAGATGTAAAATTCGTTTCATGACCTAAGTATTTAACATTTGCAGGTTACCCAGAACGCTGTGTTAGGCGGTTCATACTGAAAAAATGGAGTCACTGATTTTCAATTAAACAATGACTCCTGGGACTAGCTCTCATGTGTTGTATAATTCATTTGCGGTTTCATTTTTTTTGATTTTCAATCAGTCATTACTTAGCGATCTGATATGTCTTATACAATGTTGCAGGTTTTACGTGCAGGTAATTGCGTCACTCTTCAACTTTTATTATATTCAGCTTGCTGTGTTTGATGTGAATTTTTTTCAGATAAAATATATCAAATTCTTGTGCATTTTTAAATTATGAAGTCAATGCTCCTTTATGATAAAATCTTTTTTCCAACCTGGGATGTTAAATTATCCAAAAAAAATATTATACAAAGTAATTAAAATCGCATGATAAGTGCAGTCCTGCTTTAATGTAAAACAGCGACCTTGATCTCTTCTGTTGATTAGCAATTTGTTCACCGCATGTTTGTTCACAGGATACTGAATAAAATTTCAGTGAATTGACGAACTGAGCTTCAAAGAGATGTAATCAAAAATAATTTTCAAATATAGCCGGAAGAGTTCCGGAAACGACTCGATTTTGAAATCCAATTTAAACGCCATCCAACTACTGATCTGAATAAACGTGTCTCCACTAACTTATGATTGTCTTGAAACAAAACCATAAAACAAAAAAGTAAAAACAAGAAAATCAAATCTGTTAAAATATGATACAAAATCTGATCGAATTTTTTGCATAAATTTTAGATAACGAAACAACTGTCTCTGCCAAAAATTTTTCATCTAAACCAGTAATAACTACTAAAACCAATTATAAGATTTTTCTAAAAATTCTGAAAGCCAAATCATGAAATAAGCTCTTATAAGCAACTTGGACTAAGAAACTGAAAAAAATTAATATATTTTTTAGTAATACAAAAGCACAAAATCAAAAAAAGTTATTTCAGCCAATAGGGTATCCAGATGATCGCAAGGCAATAGTCAATTCATAATGGGCTAGGAATCTTGTCTAAAAACAGAAAAAATAAAGAAAAACTGCAAGAAAAATAGTTTCAATTTTGGCCATTTTTTTGTCATATTCCAACAAAAAATGCTTCATATCCACAAAATTGTCATCACTTGTCATCTGCAAATTGTTCAAGTAATAAGGGTCTTTTTGATACCCATATGTGAGGCAGTGAAACAAAACAATTGTAAAAAAAAATCGCAAAAATTAAGCGAAAGATCAGCAAAATTCATGAAAAAACTCCGAATTAGCATAAATTTCATATGAATTTCCAGAAACCGTAAAACCTCTACCAAAACTAGCCTAAAATTAAAACGAAATTATAACCAAACCTCTTAACCAAAAAATGAAAAGAGTACTGCTTTAAAATGCCGCACGTGAACAAAATGCCGCACGTTTTCACACCTCAATTTCTCGCTCTCTAGAAAACAGAGATATAAACAAAAACCACTCTCTGTTCGCTCTACTCTTCATTTTGTTCAGCAACAAAATCACTCCAAGTTTTTTTCACGTGTTTCATACCCTGCTTCAAAATTCACTCCAATAAAATTTATTTAAAAAAAGGCATTATCTAATACTCCACTTCGAGTCGTAATAACAACTAGAAACGAATGTTAACTTATTATTAATAATAAATTTCAGGTAAAATAAATTTTGCATACTATCAACTTTTTCGTCACCATGAAATCTCTTTCATTTCTCAAGAACTTTATAAGGTTAAAATTCAATTATAATGAGACTTTAGATTGTTCAAAATCAGATATAATCGGATAATTGGAATTAGTTCTCTCTTGAGCCTCCTACCACCCCCACCCCCACCCCCCACCACCACCACCACCACCAACCCCCCCCCCCCCCCGCGTGCGGTTTCACTGTCTGATTATAAACAACTTTGAACAAGAAACTCCACCTGGTATCTAAACCTGGATCAAATTTTAATTAATTTGTTTTTTCCTCTTCTTCTGCGTGTGTTTAGTTGCACTCATCAATCATATCGTACCACCAGTCAGCATTCAAGAATTCTTTTTCTGTCGATCTCAGTTTCATCTGAGACAGTAAACTTATAAACATCTCTGGAATCGTCCTCAGATAACTATCAGACGCCTCGGATGCCTTGCCTGGATCTCGCAAAGCTATCATCTCTCTATCCCAGTCATCTTTGGATCTATCTGGCTCCTTGTAGAAGTCCAGAATCATCCTATCCCCGTCGTTGGGCGGGTAGAAAACCCACTGCATACCTTGAGATCCGGAATCAGGGTCGAATATGAACAAAAATAATCGACTCAGTTCCTGGCCCAGTTTGAAAAAAAGTCGCATATGTTTGACAGCCGCGGTGTTCGTTCTCTCGTACGAGTAGTGAAAACGCATTTCGAGCACGACATATGCTCGTTTTGTCGTCTGGTAGAATTGCTGGTCGACAGTTTTGGCGAGGATAACCGGGTTTAGATTGGCTTTGTTGATTATCTTCTGTTCTTGACATCGCACTATCAGGTCTTCGCAGTTCAAATCTATACAAAAAGATCTTGTTATCTATTATGACTTTATAATTTTCACTTGATATAAAAGCTTTCAAATTTATCTCGCTTTTAATTAAAAAAAACGTTTTCGATTTTGCTACACTTAGAAATAACTTTTGGGGCCTGAACCTTAAATAGGGTCGTTGATCATTTTGGCCATGTCTTTTTTAATGCCCAAAACAGCTTTGTACGCAAAAAAATTCATACAGAAACAGAACAACCCGTTCAATTTTGGGTGTACTTTAAGTAAACATTCGTTAAAGGTTGTTTTGAACACAATTCCCAACATAAAACAGCTTCAATGTTTTAGCTCTTCCTCTTTTAGATGTCAAATTATCAAAAGACTGTTGTTGCCGATATTGGGTTTGGAAAAACCATGGGTAGGCGTATGAAAATACTTTGGTGATCTCAAGCATGTAACTATCTTTAGGGAAACTACCCCTCTCCAACTTTTATTAAATCTTAATGTGCAAGCAGCCTCTCAAACCTGGGCATATTTTATTTTAGCCAAAAGTTCCCCAAATTATTATCAAGATCCCTTGAGCCAATTTGAGAACCGATTCCAAAGCTTCTGAATCCCTCGGCAGCATCAATTCGTCTCTCAATTCCAAAAAATCAACAAAAGCGTCAAAGGCATCTTGGTCAGCTTCGGGAATTGATATGAACCCAAATTGGGGAGTGAAATCTTTTTCTTCCCTCAGAATTCGAGTAATGCCGTTAGCAGGACATCCTTCGCTCATAAACGCGTCACGTGGCACAAGTTGCTTCCTGTTTCCAACTGTTATTGGAATCTGATCAGAATCTCGTATGCTCTTTTTAACGTCGTCAATTTGAACACTTCTAAGTTGTTCAGTAGTTTCATCGGCCATTTTGGTTTTTTTAAACGCAAGGCTGTCTAGATAGAATAAGCGCGCGGTGCTTCTGCAGTTACTTGATAACTTGCAAAAATTTGATGTAATTTTTCGCTGCGCCAAAGATTATGTCATTTATAAAAAATATCTGGTCGTTGTTGGCCAGATATTGTAGTACATTTTACCGTACATGTTATTCGACTTGGTTCATTCGAACGTATAAAATCTGGTTAGTGATTTGCGTTGGAGCAATGCATTCATCACCAATTATGCGAAAAACCGCCAAGCCGTATGTCTTATTCGACCGAATTCGTCGCGCTCTAAATTCTGTCAACTTTGAGAGCTTATTTTAATGAACACACTCAAACAGTGTGTTCACGGGTACATGTAAAAACTGCCTGCTCTTTGCAGCCAGATAAATGTGAAGAAAGAGTGCTACTACCAGAGTTCGCTGACCTCTGTAAAGTTAATTTCTGATGAGAACTTACCAGGCTGTTATTAATGCAGCGAAGTAAATTATTTTGGCCTATTTTTTTAGTCATCAGTCAGACTTATGTGCGCTTGAAATCTCGTGTTCTCTCGAAGTGCGCTCGAAGCTTCTCTGATCAGACCTTCCTAGACAGAAGTGACCCCTGGCCCAGAAAAATTTTAGATTATAAATTGTACAGACGTTTGTGGACTGGAAATTATCAGACTATCCCGAGACCAGTTGTTCTCTAAGGGAGGGTGTTTCGAGGTGAAAGTGAAAGGCATGGTCGCAATGAGATTTATATGTAAACCATATTGAGAATCAAGACTCCAAGTGGTAAGTAGGCAGTGAGGTATCAAAAAATAGTAGTCCTAAGTTTCCCAGAAAATGAGGTATAAATACCCACTTCTTTGATATCTACGCTTTCAAAAATAGAAACTTTATCTGGTGATTGAGATTTTAAATTGAAACATTTTGAAATCCTAAATTACCAATAGTACGTAGATTAAAATAGAAGGACTACTTATTAAAAGACAATACTTAACATCTTTTGTAGTTTTTTCCGATAAGTTGAATTCGACGATGAAATAGTATATAATAAGTCAAATTGTTTAGACTATACTTACGGCTATTGCTTTAAAAATTGTCTACTATGCAGAAAATTTTAGAGTCCAATAATTTGACCATTAAACGTGTATTAACAGATTATACTCAAAATTATACTCAAAACTTTGGCCAATTTTGCCTACAACTATAAAAGAACACGTATGAGCACGTCCGTGCCTCGACCTTTATAAAGAAATTCGAGTTTGTGTTATGGGCGTTGGTGTCGTATTTTGAAAACTTATTTTCCATTCGCAAAATTGCGCTCGTGAAAATTGATACGTGTGACGAAATAAGATTTCAAATAGCTTAGAAGTGGATATCGTGATCGTGGTTTGACGGATCGTAGGCTATAGCCACTTATTGAATCAAGCCGGAATCGGCTTCAAAATTACTTGCTCAGGATATTATACTATCTCCCATATAGGAGCATTGGCCTTTTACTGTTTCTAAAACCTGATCAGAGAAAACGTGAAAAGATGAAAGGGAGAAAATAACAATAGACTCCTCAATAGACCCCTGCTGAAATACCCCCGGCTGAAATACCCTCAATAGACCTTCGGGGTGCTAATATACAATTTGGTATGCCCCGGCATCGTTTTATAGCATCCCGGAAAAGTGCCCAAAAATTAATGCCAAAATCGTGGCACGTTGCGAAATTTTTTTGAATTCGAAATTTTCACTCGATTTTTAAGTTGGTTTTGACTTGGGAATCAACTTGCAACTGTTACCCAAATCTTGGCCAAGTCTTGTCAGACTTGCAAAACTTGTTTTAAGACTTGCCCAATACTGGAAAACGAAACAAGACTTGGATTTAGACTTGCCTAGTGCTGATCTAGACTTGTAGTTCGGTACGGGATGATAATTGGTTTCTGCGTAATCGAAGCGGAGCAGCATTAGGCTTTTATTCAGCAGTGCATGTAAAGTAGGCTCTTCTTAGCTGTCCTCTTTCAATTACTCCCAAAGTCTCAGACTGTTCATTTTGTTAGTGTGCATGCTCCTTTCTGGTGACTATGGCCACTTTTTTGCGTCTGAGATTCCCACGTTGCAGCTAGAATTGGTATTGCAGCTAGAATTGGTCAGGCTATGGTGAACTTGAAGCTATGGTTAAGTATGAGCTCATCCTAACATAGACAGCTTCACGGAGGCAGGGGATTGAGCTATCGATTATTGGTATGAGAACTCTCGGCTCTCACCCCATCAATTAAGTTGGTAATATTCATAAAAGAGCAAATCAGACGAACATACGATGTATTGTAAAAAGTACATACTTGGTGATTAGTAACAATAAAATTTTCTCAGTCACCGACAAATTTTTAAATGGTGCTTTCTAGTGCAAGAATCAGGAAAGCCCTCAGTTTCGATTTTAGAGTCGAGTTTCAATTGCAAACAGAGATTTAATTCGTCAGTACATAGTGGGAAACGTGCATGAGAATGATTCGTTAACGTTAATGAGTAAAGAACAATTGGTTGTGAGGAGGAAATTGAGAAAAACCTATACAAACGATTGTCAACCAAAAAAAAGACGAAGTAAGATTGAAGGTGCAGAAATCTTTCAGATGTTTAAGTTTGCTCGTTGTCAAAAATAGGCAGTCACATGAAATTGAGGATTTTCCTGCAAATTAGCATGTCTTATTTTTTGAAATTAAATTAAATTAGTAATTCAATTGGAAGCAACAAGCAGCAACATGAACACGAGAGATTGCTTTGCATTCACTCGAATACACTGTACGGTACTATACATGCATGATAACTGTCGTTCACAATCAATATTGTGCACTTGGTTTGCAATTCAAATCTGTCAGATTTTTTGTTATGCTCTCTTGTACGGCGAGGGCACTTAACACAATTTTATTATTGAATTCGCTTAGCGAATCGCTTATCTGTCACTTGCTCACTTTTCTTGGTGGGTAAATACGAATGTCAAGTGATAAGTCATATTTAGGAACTAAAGACGAGATTCAAAATAAAAGAATTGAAGTTAATTGAAACAGAGGTGATAAAAGTCACAACACATGTGAACAATAAGTTTCAGATGCGGGAAAGAGGGCAACAGACTAACATATTAAATGACTTAGGGCATAGGGTGAACTAAACATGACTCCTTTTACATGTCCTTCAGGATTACGTACAATTAATAAAAAAGTACACCAAAGAGGAATTTTACTGCACTAGATTAAATGATTATGTACAACATGTCGCCCCTTCTGACAAAATTAAAAAAATGCACAAAACGAAAAACTTTTAATAACAATATTAAGTATATAATAGTACTTACTCAACGGATATATTAATATCAACAATATATATTTACTGGTTATGATGGCTATTCATAAGTAATAATGTATCCAATTTTAAAAGTGTTCAAGTTTTGTTGAATATCTTCCTCATCGATAAACAACTCATCAGTAGGACTATGATATGCAGGTCGAATACGGGGATCAGTTGGTGAGACTTCTCCAGGATATGGATTATAAATCAGCTCTACTTGAGCTGCGGTAGGGCTATAGTTTGTACAATTGAAGATTGTAGTAACTCGATATCACCAACCCTGCGATTTCTTTGGGGTCTGCATCAGATCTGGTGGGCATGAGTTGGTCGACTCCCCAGACGAATCGTCACTGTCAAAGCCATAATAGATCGAATTGTTACGTGATTGCTTTGACGTTTTTGGCAAAACTTGTCGAAGGGCTTCTATAGGTGCAGAAGTAGAGGGTAATTGCAATTCTGCAAATTAGCTAGTAGGCAGTGCCGCAAATAATATATCTGAACTCTGTGGTGCTGGATGAATAGAATCAACTGCGGATGTCATTTGCGGTGCGAAATTTGAAACGGTGCCTGTATTGGCTTCAGGCGGTGTAAAATTGGTCGGGAATTTTGGCATCCTTCCTCGCATTGCGCGAGCAAGGTTTGAGCGATTACACGAGATCCCACTAGCTGTCACGTTTGCGATGCTTCATTTTACGATCGCCCTTTTAGATTCTCGTAAATTTTTTTTGGCTCAAGTTTTAGCCTCGGTTGACTTTTCCTGGATACGTGGTCCGCGCCTATTACTATATTCGGCAAGAATTGTTTTTCTCTCGTCTCTTGTAACGAACTTCGCAATATCTTTTGAGCGAACTGTGACAACTAATTACCCCGGTTCGCGAATCACGGATGTATTCTGGTCAGTCTTTTGTACCGCAGAACCAGGGGCCAATACCTGATATAGGCCATTGAGGTTCTTCTTGGACCGCTTTTTTGGATGGCGTTTGCAGGCAATATTGAGTTGTACTGCTGGCTCTTTAATGAGAATGGCTCTTTGTATTTCTTCGAGCGAAGTGAACGAGGCTCATTATCATCTGCATTCCATTCGCGTGATTGTGCATCTAGCGTCGCCCTACAAATGTTCCGATCCACCTCCTCGTCACTACGGTAGTTTCCCCAGTGCTCCTCTGTTAGCAGTTCTTTAGGGGTTACAGTTTCGTCGTCAAAATAATGATTTAGAAACTTTTCTTACCTTAAATCTATTTATTGAGGTTTCGTAATAATATTGCTAAGCGGTGCGTTAGCCTGACAACCAAAGTAGGATTCGAAGGGCAAAATCCCAGTAGTTTTATGTTTACATATGCAGAGCTGGTATAGTTTTGTTTTAAGTACTTTTTAATGGTGAACGAATTTAGTTCTTTGTGCTTCTTTTATAAATGCTAAGCACTGTTTTAGGGTAATTATTGATAGTTCAACTGAACCGACAGCCCGGTGATCCTTTGCTGGAGCTGGATTTAGATTTATATTTTTTACGCAAAAGGTTTTTACTTGATTATCTATGACGCAAGGAGCTTGAACAATTCTCAAAAAACGGGGGACTCCATGAAATTGTATATAGTTATCAAAGAATTTACTTACAATTGAAGCATTTGCGTTTTCAAAAGTTTCAGCAGACGAATATTTAGAAAATCTATCCATACATTTTATAGTACAAATTTTATGAACATTTTCATTGTTAATTGGGCCTCCAAAAACTATCTGTATTTCTTGATTGGGTATTATACATGGTTTATCAGGTCAAAATTGATTTGCGGGAATAATAAATTTTAAATTTTTACCGATTGCGGTGCAAGGCTTGAAATCTATTGCACGAACAAGCAAATCCCTCTTCATGTAAGGCCACCAAAAGTTTTGGGCCATAAACACCATTCCCCAGCTGACCGAGTGACAAACGTGGAGATCTTCTATTAACGCTTTTTCCAAAGCTTTTTCAATTTCCATCTTTGAGCTGTTTGAGTCTAACACGTCTGATCGAATGATGCAGTCTCGAACCTCATTGAGCACAGCATCTTTTTGCTCATGAGAGAAGCTATTGAGTTTTTGTTAAAGACCTACCCAACCACTTTGTCAAACGACAGAATCTGAGGACTGTCAGTTAGCGGGGTACTAATTTTAGAATTAGAAGGTGATTGGCGGGGCGTCTGTTGTAGTGTGTCGTTTGTGGAAAAGACACAAGACGAAGTTCTGGTTGTTGTGCATGCTGGGACTTTGCCTTTCATTGCAGACAGTTGACTCAATTTAGAGGAATTGTGGATTGACTTAATTGAAGTTTTAACCGACTGAAATTGAAATTGAAATTGGGCAAAAAGCGTCTTTTGATTGTTTTTAATTGAGCACGTGAAAGATTTAAAGAATTTGAATTTTTAGTGTTAATTAGGAAAAGAATGTTGGACTTATTTGTGATTGACAGATTAGAGAGTTTTATTTTATTCAATTGTAGTGGATTTTGATGAGCGAGAGACGCTTGATTGGTATATCGCGACTCAAAATTTTGTATTTGAGCCTTATTGTTTAGAGCAGAATGGTTAGTATTTGTACTATCCGTTGCGAGTGAGGGATCATTTGGTTTAAAATTAGTGTAAAACAAAAATGAGCTATTTTTGATTTGTGTATTATGGGATTCCAAAAATGAAGAAGAATTTCGCTGAGTGGGTGTTAATTGATTTTGAGTAAAGCGTACTCGCGATGCATGTGTACTATCAAAATTATTGTGGTTAAGAGAGATTAATTTCAGAGCACAATTACGCGTGGCGAGTGTGGACTGATTTTGAGTAAAGCTTACTTGCGGTGCAGCAACACTACTTAAATGATAGTTGTTTATTGGAACCAATTTCCAAATAGTATATTGCTGGGCGAGTGGCAATATATTTTGAGATAACTGTACCTGTGTTGCCGAAACGCCCAAAGTTTATGACATGATCTTTATTGTTAGGTTGTTTAGTAGTGTGTATTTGTGGATCAAGTTTGTTATCTAATTAAAACTTATTACGATGAAAGGCGGAAATAGGTACATCTTTTTGAATTAAATTTGCACCTGTTTGTATTCGAGATAATGTGAGAACCAAAAAACCTATCTCAAATTAACATATTTTTTTCGCTGGTTGATAAGGATTAAATATATATAATCTGCGAGAGACATCCACGCCCCAGACAAATGTTCTAATTGAAATTGATATGACAAAAGACGATCTGCTCATCTTGATAAACGGCTATTGTATGATTTGTTAGATCTTTGTTCTTTTGTAGTGCAAAGTAGAGCCCGATGGTTGGTTATAACTGAAAATTCCAGCCATTAACTGTTAACTGTTCTAATGATGCTCCAAAGCCAGAACGGAAGGCATCAAGTTTAATGCATGTTTCGAGTTGCGGTTTGTAATGAGTGTTTTCTGTTTGATTTGCGATTTGCGTTTTGAAATTATGATTTAATTTGAGATTGACAGATTAGAGAGTTTTATTCTATTCAATTGTAGTGGATTTTGATGAGCGAGAGACGCTTGATTGGTATTTCGCGACTCAAAATTTTGTATTTGAGCCTTATTTTGTAGTGCAGAATGGTTAGTATTTGTACTATCCGTTGCGAGTGAGGGATTATTTGGTTTAAAATTAGTATAAAACAAAATTGAGCTATTTGTGGTATGTGTATTATGGGATTCTATAATTGAAGAAAAATTTCGCTGAGTGGGTGTTAATTGATTTGGAGTAAAGCGTACTCGCGATGCATGTGTACTATCAAAATTAGCGTGGTTAAGAGAGATTAATTTCAGAGCACAATTTTGTCTGGCGAGTGTGGACTGATTTTGAGTAAAGCTTACTTGCGGTGCAGCAACACTACCTAAATTATAGTTGTTTATTGGAACCAATTTCCAACTAGTATATTGCTTGGCGAGTGGCAATATATTTTGAGATAACTGTACCTGTGTGGCCGAAACGCCCAAATTTTATGACATGATCTTTATTGTTAGGTTGTTTAGTAGTGTGTATTTTTGGATCAAGTTTGTTAGCTAATTAAAACTTATTACGATGAAAGGCGGAAATAGGTACATCTTTTTGAATTAAATTTGCACCTGTTTGTATTCGAGATAAGGTGAGAACCAAAAAATTTATCTCAAATTAAGATATTTTTTTTTGCTGGTTGATAAAGATTAAATATATATAATCTGCCAGAGACATCCACGCCACAGACAAATGTTCTAATTTAAATTGATATGACAAAAGACGATCAACTCATCTTGATAAACGGCTATTGTATGATTTGTTAGATCTTTGTTCTTTTGTAGTGCAAAATAGAGCCCGATGGTTGGTTATAACTGAAAATTCCAGCCATTAACTGTTAATTGTTCTAATGCTGCTCCAAAGCCAGAACGGAAGGCATCACGATTAATGCATGTTTCGAGTTGCGGGTTGCAATGATTGTTTTCTGTTTGATTTGCGATTTGCGTTTTGAAACCATTAAAATGTACAGTATGTTTGTCGTGCCAGGTGAATTTATTTGATTTGCGTAGAAGAGATCTTAAATGGTGGCACAGTTGTGCCAAGTTAGAAACAAATTTGCTAATATAATGGACACAGCCAAGAAAAAGAACGTAAATTTTTTAGTGTTATGGGTGGTTGAAATGAAACAATTGCAGAAGTTACAGATTCAAGTGGCGAGATTCCAGTTCGAGTGATGTTGTAACCTAACCGTGAGTTTTTTTGCTTGGCAAAATGACATTTTGGTAATTTACTGCAAAGATTATCTGCATTTTATTATTCCAGGCAGTTTGTTGAAATTTCAAATTGATCTTCTTCAGAACCTTAACTTACGAAGAAAATATCATCCAAGAAACAGAAAGTGTTTTTCGAACCGATGAGCGTATAGTCCATGGCTTTTTGGAACTCGGAGGGCATATCAGTAAGTCCATAAAAACCTGTTTGGAACCGATATGTGCCTGTCATGTCACCACTAACGATGTTAAAATTACAATGCTTAGCAGTATCAGGATGAAGATTTAGTTGGCTATCGGCATATTTAAGGTCTAAAAGAAAATTTTATCACCTAGTTCTATTTTTATAATTTGCAATGTTTTGTGATATAGAGTCAATGAGTGTCTCAATATTGTGCATTTGGTATTTGTTTTTGTGTATCGAATTATTCAAAAAATTTTGTAATCTGAGGCTAATTTTATCGTTTGTCTCTTTTGACTGTAATAATAATTGATGAGATAAAATATTCGTCGGAACAATTATTGAGTTTTTCTATATGTCCCTCTTGAAGTAGTTTTTTTTTCAATGTTAAATCTATCTTGTAGATTAATAAGTACTCTTCTACCTTTTTGATGTTTTGGTCGGAAGTGTTTATGAAATTTGGACTGTACAATATGTATCTTTGAAATACCAATACGTGTGATGAGTTTTGGAGATTCATTAGCTATGCGTCTTTTAAAAGGACATTGCTTGGTGATTTCGTTGATCATACTACCTTCATAGGAGTTCAAAGTTTGAGTAATTGATAAGCCAAGAGCTCGACCAGATCTCTAACAGTGAGTGGTTTTAGTCTTTAAGTACAACAATTTCAGCATCTTCAATTCGCCAACTCTTACTCTATACCGGCGTCTGCATTATGCTAATGAAGAGGTATAGGTTCATTCGCAAAAGTTTGAAGTCCTTTGGCTGGTACCTTCGTCAACCATCGTGTAAGAGTAGAATTATTAAAGACTTCAGTGGCAAGTGATTCATTTAACATGCTACATACACTTCCGGAAAACATGAGTAGGCCCACTTTTGTGTTTCCAATTTGTAGGTTCGTGTTTTTCTGCTCAATTTGCAAAGTATTACTTGCAATGCTGGCCACCATGTTGTTATCTAAACTATCATAATCTGAACCACATTCTGGGTTGTAGTTAGTGTTTTGAATAGCATTGAAACAGTCAGTTGTAGTTTCATCAACAAAGTTTACATTGGGTCGGGATGGTTTTGACCAGACAGTTTTTGTCTTGGGGCACACACGAGCAATTTGGTTTTGCAGACCACAGTTGTTACTTATTTAAATAGGTGTTTCTTTTTGAATTAAGTTTGCATCTGTTTGTATTCGAGATAATGTGACAACTAAAATTTCCCTGTAAAAGTTAGAAATACTTCTCGCTGGTTGATAAGGATTGCAAAATATGTAATCTACGAGAGCCATCCTCGCTCCAGACAAATGTTCTATTTTGAATTGATAAGGTAAAAGACGATCTACCGATCTTGATAGAAAACTATTGTACGATTTGTTAGATCTGTGTTCTTTTAAAACGGACACCACAGATCGTTGGTTGGCTTTTAACTGAAAATTCTTGTCCATAAAGATAATTTTTGAATTATTCTATACACCAAACTACTCCAAGTAATTCGAGCTCAATAATACTGTAACGTTCTTCATTACCACTTATAAATCTAGAGGCAAATTGTTTTGGCTTCGAGCCATTAACTGTAAATTGTTCTAATGCTGCTCCAAGTCCAAAACCGAAGGCATCACGTTTAATGCATGTTTCAAGTTGCGGTTTGTAATGAGAGTTTTTTTTGGTTGATTTGCGATTTGCTATTTGATAGCATTAAAATCTACAGTGTGTTCGTCGCTCAAGGTGTGTTTAATTTATTTGGGTAGAAAAAGTCTGAAAGGGTGGCAAAGTTGTGCCAAGTTAGGAATAAATCTACTATATAATGGACACAGCGAAGAAAATATTGTATTATTTTAGTGTGAAAGGTGATTGAAGTGAAGAAATTGCAGAAGTTTTTGATTCAAAAGGTGAGATTGCAGTTTGATTGAGATTGTAGCCTAACCATGAAATTTTTTGCTTGGCTAAAAGACATTCTGGTGAATTAATGCAAATATTATCTGCATATTATTTTTTCAATTTGTTGAAAGTTCAAAATGATGTTCTTCAAAACCTTTACTTACGATGAGAATATCAATCGAGAAACAGAAAGTGTTTTTTAGGCCGATGAGCGTGTAGTCCATGATTTTTTGGAAGTCGATGGGCTCATCAGTAAGTCCATAAAAACTTGTTTGGAACAGAGAGGTGCTTCCCATGTCACCACTCACGGTGTTAAAACTGCAATGTTTAGCAGTATCAGGATGAAGATTTAGTTGGCTATAGGCATATTTAAGATGTAAAAGTAAGTTTTATCTGCTAGTTCTGCTTTATAATCTGTAATATTTGTGATATAGAGTCAATGAATGTTTCGATATTGTGAATTTGGAATTTTTTTTGTGTGTATATAATTGTTTAGAATTTGGAATTTGAGGCTACTTTTCTCGATTGGTATCTTTTGATTGTAATAACAATTGGTGTCAAAAGTGTCGGAACAACTATTGAGTTTTTCTATATGTCCTTCCTGAAATAGTTTTTCAATTTCAGTGTAAATCTATCTTGTAGATTTAGAGGCACTCTTCTACCTTTTTGATATTTTGGAAGTATTTATGAAATTTGGACTTTACAATCTGTACTTTTGTTCTACCAGTGCGTGTGATTTTTTTTGGCAATTGATTTGCTATGCGTGTTTTGAAAAGACATTGTGTAGTGACATTTTTGATTATACTGCCTTCATCGGAGTTCAAAGTTTGAGTAATTGATATGCCAAGAGCCTCAAAGAAATCTCTACCATTGATTGGTTTTAGTCCGTCCTCTACTACAATCAATTCAGCATCTTCAATTCGACAATCATTACTCTCTACCGGCGTCTGCATCATGCCAATGATGGGTATTGGTTCATTTCAAATTTTTAAAGTCCTATGGGTGGTACCGTCGTCAACCATCGTGCGAAAGTAGAATTATTAATGATTTCAGTGGCAAGTGATTCATTTAACATGCAACATGCATTCCCGGAATCCACGAGAAGGCGCTCTTTTTTGTGTTTACAATTTACAACGTCGTGTTTTTCTGCTCAATTTGAAAAGTCTAACCTGCAATACTGGCTACCATTTTGTCATGTAAACTATCATAATATGATCCACATTCTGGGTTGTAGTTAGTATTTGAATAGAAATGACGGAGTCAGTTGTAGTTCCACCAACAGAGTTTACATTGGGTTGGGATGGTTTTGACGAGATAGTTTTTGGCTTGCGGCACACACGAGCAAAATGTTTTTGTAGACCACAGTTGTTACACATTTTGCCTTTAGCAATTCTTTTATCTCTAAGATTTGCTGACCAAGTAAGACCACATTTTCGGCACAGTTGACTCGCTTTTCAGGTTGATGCTGTAAAATTGTTTCGTTGCAAGGCGGGTTGACTATTGGATATTTGTAATTGGTTCCGCTGACCAAGTTCCATATTAATGGCCAAACGTAATGCTTGGGCGGGTTCGACGGTTTCCCTTTATAACTCTCTGTGATTTTCAAGATCCTGCATGTTGGCAAAATTGAGGTCTCGTATTAATATATCTTCTTGGATTCCAAAATTGCAGTTTTCAGATAATTCTTTTAATTTGCCAAATAAATGTTCAATAGATTCTCCTTTTTATTGTTTTGTTGTGAGAAGCATGTACCTAACAGATGTAACACTACGGGATCAAATGAAAGCGTCCTCCATTATTTTCCAGAGCTCCACTGTCAATTTCATATCCATCTTGGTTTGCGGGTTTCTACTGCATATGATTCTTCTCCCGTCGGTGTCAAGTCTAAGATACAACATAGAGATGGCTTTGCGATCTGTCTGGCTCCCACGGTTTTTCATCACACTTGATTCCTTTTTCTATTTGTCTTTGGCCGCGATTTTCCCCGTTCATTTTCAACTGTTTTTTTCTAGCGAGTCGATCGCGTTTTGATTGGGCAGAAGATCTATTTATTGTGCTCTCGTAATCTGGTTCTAGAGGAAGGTGAACATTCTCAGGCCTGGGGTCAAGCAAATTGTCCAAAGTAATGTTCTTTTTGACTAAAATAGCCAATTTTGACTGTAATTGCCATTTTTTCTAATATAAAAGAGGGTCTGAGCAGGGTTTCTCCCAAAAGGGCTCGATGCCAAGTGATTTTCGCTTTCGGGCTACCGGTTGCGTTGTACAATATTGTGTACTTGTTTTGCAATTCAAACCTTTGTCAGATATTCTGTTATGCTGTCTTGTGCGGCGAGTGCACCTAACAATTTTATTATTGAGTTCGCATAGCGAACCGCTTATCTGTTGCTTGCTCACTTTATTTGGTAACTAAACACGACTGTCAAGTGATAATTTGAATTGAGCAACTGAACACCAGATGCAAAATAAAAGTTAACAGAATCTGAGTTTATAAAAGTCACATCACATGTGAACAATAAGTTTCCGGATGCGGGAAAAAGGGCAACAGACTAGCATTTGAAATGACTTAGGGTATTTGGTGAACTTTTCTTGACTTCTTGACATGTCCTTCAGTACTAAGTACAATTAATAAACAAGTACAGCACAAAGGAATTTTACTGCACTAGATTAAATGACTATGTACCACAAAAACATTGGGCTTACTAGAGGGGCCAGAGTTAGTTTTTTTTTATTTCATGAAAAGGCCAAATTGCATTTGACACTCTGGTAACTTTCTGTAAGGTATTGAATTCATTTGAAGGGCAAGCAACACGTGAAAACATTAAATTGGAGAAGAGTTGAACTTAAATCTTGAGCTCAACTAATACTTCTTTCTGCTTCATTTTAATTTATTTTAGAAAAATTCTGCGGAAAGTTCGTTCTTCAGAAGACCCCCTTTTTGTTTTTCGCACTTCTGTTTCTTTGCCGCGTCTCTTCAAACGCGTTCATCAATATTTGAAAAAAAAAATCCTCGAAAACTGGGATTTCAGACAGGTATTTGAGAACTTGAAATGAAAATATGCCACTAATTATCTTGTTAATTTTAAAGAGCAGCTAAAGTCAAAATTTCTATAGTTTCTGAAGATTACATATACAAAAAACCGTTAAGTGAATTTTTCGATACTGGATGTAACATCTAGTATTACATATGCCAATTTCCGGCTGGGATTGAAAATGGACGGAAATTAATTCAGCCGACTCATAATTCTTTGCAGTTTGATAGAATTTGTTTCCAAGTTTCGGTAGTCAAATCTGAGCGTTTTTAAATTTTTTTTCACTATCAAAAGTTCAAGTCATATTATTTATCTGTGGAAATTATTCAGTACCGATAGAGAAAAGTCAACGAACTGAATTTCAATGTGCAGGTTAAAAAACAACTTGAGTAAAAATATGAAAGCTGTTTTGATTTACTGGATGTTTACCTCATGTAGCACTATTGATATCGATAATTTGCCTGGTTTTGTTATTCAAGAAAATTTTTAGTTGTTTATTGCGACAAATAAACACATTTGCAACTAGTTGCCAATCACTCAAATGGGTTTGCTTGTTTTTTCATTTTAATCTCCTCTCAATCTCTCACAAACTATTGCCAATTAAAGATCTCGAAAATAGTAGATGAACCCTTGTGTGGACTCAGTAACTGCATCACTTCCAAAATGTTTTAAGAATAATATTGTCTATTAAAACCAAATTTTGTGATCAAGCTACCCCATCCGCTCAAAGCAAGCGTTATTTAGATTTTGTCTAAGAACTTTGTCAATTTTTTATGTCATGAGGTTTGTGGAAATTTTTTGCCTGGATAACAATTTAAAATCAAAAAGAAGGCGAATGTTTCTTTTTTATAGTACAATGAAGTATAAAAATTGATAGATGGCGGTGTTAGCTATCATTAGCCATAGACAAACTGACACTGAACCCAAAAAGTGTAGATTGTCAACTTTTTTCGTACCCCAACTCATAAATTTGTTCTGCGAAAAAAGCATACGAAAGAGCAACGGTACACTAAACGAAGTGGGACAATTATCTGATAAGATCTGGTAAGATTCTTGCAAAAAACGGTTATCTGATATGATCCTGTAAAGGTCCTGCATAACGGTTTTCTGCTGAAACACAAGATTGCATCGGTAAAGCACTCAAAAAAGCCTGTTTCATTGAAAACACAACAAAAGGAAATTTATCACCGCGAAGAACTTTGACACAGAAATTGAACAAACTGAAAATTTTTGATGTTCGTAAGGATGGCTACATTCAAAATTTTTTATGCCACTGAAATTGAAAACTCCGTGGCCACATTTGTTGTAATTAAATAGGCGTCACCTGGCCTGGCTTCTTGTCATTTGTATCTTTTGTCACTTTCTCAAAGAGAAATAAACATAAAAGCAACACGTTTGAACAAAAACAGGTCTTTCCCATTATAGCCCCCCAAGCTTCGTGGTCAGAAAACCAATGCCCCCAAATTATGGTAATTATACCATAATGGGGGGGCATAATTTCATGGTGGGCTATAATGGGAAAGACCTCAAAACTAATTATTAAGCAAAATACATCAGAGGTGCCTTACCAGTTCGATAAAAGGTTTCTTTCATAGTTTAAAACAGTAAACACTGTTTGCGGTAGACCAGAGACACAAATAGGTGACTTCAAATTAAAAGCTCTAGAATGACTTTGTTGTAATAGTGCAAATCAGTGTTCCAGTTATATATGTCAACCGTTCATACAGAGAATTTTTATATTGTTACCTAAAAACATCATTAACACAAAATCCAACACTCTGGCAGACCATTATGCACTATGATACCTACCGAATATACAGATGTCACTTCTTGAAAAACCTCATAAAATAGCTCTGGAATTACGCTTTTTGGGTTAATGCGAATTAATTCCATCTGGTGCCATCAATAACGTTTTTTGAAGTAAGAATTTGTATTCACCACAAACTAAGTTTCTGAAGGGAAGTTTTCCGGTAATCAAACGTTGGTAATTCTCAGCCTTGTTGGTAATGAAAAAAGTATTTTTTTGTTCCCCTTTCTTTCTTCCGACCCATTCAGGCAGCGTGCGTCAGCTTATTGCTGTTTTATAAAATATGTTGATGTAATGTTTTATCTCAGGTTTTAATTCGAAAAAGATTACATCAACATATAAAATTGGTCTTGAAAAAAGTTTAGGATTTAACGGTTTTTTGCTCTAAATCTCCAAAACTGTTTAAAAAATATTTTTTTGTTCCCCTTTCTTTTTTCCGACCCATTCAGGCAGCGTGCGTCAGCTTAATGCTGTTTTAAAATATATGTTGATGTAATGTAATCTTGTTGGTCTTGAAAAAAGCTTAGGATCTAACGGTTTTTTGCTCTAAATCTCCAAAACTGTTTAAAAAATATTTTTTTGTTCCCCTTTCTTTTTTCCGACCCATTCAGGCAGCGTGCGTCAGCTTATTGCTGTTTTATAATATATGTTGATGTAATGTTTTATCTCAGATTTTAATTCGAAAAAGCCGAAACATTTGGCACCTCCTTAGAAAACCTATAAAAAATTTTGAAATCGATTTAAAGGATTCTTTTTGTTACAGGTAGATACTCAGCCCACTAACCATGCTTACTGAGACAATGATTTTTTTTGTGTTATATTTTCTTTATGCCCCCTTATGGGCGTGTTTGGGCTTCGTCCTCTTTTACGTTTTGAAATTCTTTTTATAGCAATGTTGGTCCTGCAAGAACGTTGGTTTTTTGTCTGGAAATTTTCTGGAGCGACGAATGCCTGGCAAGAGTCCTACCAAGTCGACGGTTATCTTGAAAGAGTCTTATGAGAACAACGTTTATCTGCTAAGAGTCTGGCAAGGTTAACGGTCATCTGGTAAGTGTCTTGTAAGGGCCCTTACAAGATGGTGCATAATCTAGAGTCTTGCAAGACCTCAGCAGATAGCCGTCCCAATTTGACTAGGGTACCAAAATAGGGGAGTTCTAGTTCGTATGTGCTACCTAGATTAGTGGGTGCATATCATTTCGTGCACAGTCAACCGGGAGGATGAGCTGGGGGAAGGCCGATCGAGTTATCATTTTTGAGAACATGTAAACTGCTGTGGAGGAAGTGCGATTTATCGTTCAAAAGCAGTGCTTGAGATAATTGTATTTTAAATTTTAAATGGTTCATAGTTAGTTACTTCTACCCGCTTTGTTTCATGAAGTAGGCTATAGCGTATCTGTCCCATAGTTACCTTGGTTCCTTTGTTCTGTCACTCTTATCTTGTTTGCGATTCGCATTTTTCTCTGTTTTCTTTAAACCGTAAAGTGTCGACTTAGTGTCTTAGTGGTCGTCTCGATTGATTGTTTTCCTCCGTTGCTATTGGTTAATTGCTTAATTAAATTTGTTTTTCAAAACTTTCCAAGTTGGAAGTTAAGTTTTAACTTTAATTTATTGTTGCTGTCTTGTCTGAACTGATATCTAAACAATGGTAGGGCTCAGAATTTGATTTAATGCAAAATTTTCTCGACACAAAAACTATAATCAGAAGGATATGAGACATTTTGTCTAATTTATATAATTTGAAGGTATAACAATTTTGATGTACAAAGTGTTTTCTGACTTTTCCACAAAGGATATTTTGCAGGAAGATTTTTCCAACAAAATTCCTGTTAGTCCTCACACGATCAATGTTTTATTGATGCATACAAATTGAACCATATATTTTAAGTTTTTCTTACGCAGGATGATGAAAAACTCTGTTGGCAAGAGCGAACGCAAAGATGCCGACTTTTCTATGTTGACATTTTATTGGTCCTTCCAAATGTTTGTGGAGGGGTGGGTGGGACTATAATTTCGTTATGAGTACTGCTGAGATTTACCCGTGAAATTTAGATTAGTACCTTAAATGAGGTTTTTCGATATACGCTGGTGAATAATCTTGGCAGAAAGCATCCTTATAGCACCATCCATGGGGCACATTATGCACTATGGTACTTACCGATTATACAGATGCGACTTGATGACAAATCGCATAAAATAGCTCTAGATTTACGCTTTTTGGGCTAATGCGAATATATTCCATCTGGTGCCATCAATAACGTTATTTGAAGTAAGAATTTGTATTCACCACAAACTAAGTTTCTGAAGGGAAGTTTTCCGGTAATCAAACATTGATAATTCTCAGCCTTGTTGGTCTTGAAAAAAATTTAAGATTTAACGGTTTTTTGCTCTAAATCTCCAAAACTGTTTAAAAATATTTTTTTTTGTTCCCCTTCGTTTTTTTTCGACCCATTCAGGCAGCGTGCGTTAGCTTATTGCTGTTTTATAGTATATTTTGACGTAATGTTTTATCTCAGATTTTAATTCGAAAAAGCCGAAACATTTAGCACCTTCTAAGAAAACCCATAAAAAATTCTGAAATCGATTTAAAGGATTCTAATTGGTACAGGTAGTTACTCAGCTCACTAACCATGCTAGCTGAGACAGTGTTTTTTGTGTTATATTTTGTTTATGCCCCCTTATGTGCGTGTTTGAGCGTCGTCATTTTTTACGTTTTGGAATGCTTTTTATAGCAATGTTGGTCCTGCAAGAGCGTTGATTTTCTGTCTGGAAATGTTCTGGAGCTACGAATGCCTGGTAAGAGTCTTACAAAGTCGACGGTTATCTTGAAAGAGTCTCTTGAGAACAACGTTTATCTGCTAAGAGTCTTTCAAGGTTAACGGTCATCTGGTAAGTGTCTTGTAAGGGCCCTTACAAGATGGTGCATAATCTAGAGTCTTGCAAGACCTCAGCAGATAGCCGTCCCAATTTGACTAGGGTACCAAAATAGGGGAGATCTAGTTTGTTTGTGCTACCTAGCTTAGTGGGTGCATATCATTTCGTGCACAATCAACCGGGAGGATGAGCTGGGGGAAGGCGGTTCGAGTTATCATTTTAGAGAACATGTAAACTGCTGTGGAGGAAGTGCGATTTACCGTTCAAAAGCAGTGCTTGAGATAATTGTATTTTAAATTTTAAATGGTTCATAGTTAGTTACTTCTACCGCTTTGTTTCATGAAATAGGCTATAGCGTATCTGTCCCATAGTTACCTTGGTTGCTTTGTTCTGTCACTATTATCTTGTTTGCGATTCGCATTTTTTCTCTTTGTTTATTTTTAAACCGTTAAGCGTCGACTGAGCTTGTGTCTTAATGGTCGTCTCATTTGATTGTGTTCCTCCGTTGCTATTGGTTAATTGCTTAATTAATTTTGTTTTTCAAAACTTTCCAAGTTGGAAGTTAAGTTTTAAGTTGAGTTTATCGTCGCTGTCTCGTCTGAACTGATATCTAAACAATGGTAGGGCTCAGAATTTGTTATAATGCAAAATTTTCTCGACACAAAAACTATAATCAGAAGGATATGAGACATTTTGACTAGTTTATATAACTTTGAAGGTGTAACAATTTTGATGTACAAAGTGTTTTCTGACCTTTCCACAAAAGATATTTTGCAAGACGATTTTTCCAACAAATTCTTATTAGTCCTCACACGATCAAGGTGTTTTATTAATGCATACAAATTGAACCATATAATTTAAGTTATTTTTCTTATGCAGGGTGATGAAAAACTCTGTTGGCAAGAGCGGACGCAAAGATCCCGACTTTTCTATGATGAAAATTTTCTGGGTCCTTCCCATTGCTTGGGGGGGGGGGGGGGGGTTGGGACTATAATTTCATTGAGTCCTGCTGAGATTTACCCGTGAAATTTAGAATAGTACCTTAAATGAGGTATTTCGATACACGCAGGTGATTAATCTTGGTAGAAAGCATCCTTATAGCACCATCCATGGGGCACATTAGCACCCCGAAGCACTTGGTATCTTTCTCCTTCGCTAAGTGACCTCAAATAGTCCCAGTTGTTTGCAACAAACACTCTTCCCGCAAAGTCTGCTCGAAAGTGTTGTTCCTCCTCTGCAGCATTCTGGTACCTTTGAGGGCTGAATGTTGCATTTTGATCAGAATTGTACATATCGTCCACGTCTCTGTGTAGCAACTAAAGTTTATCTCTGACAAAACCGAGTAGAAAATACGGACAGTCAACATTATAATCCCTTTCCTTCTTAAGTATCGTGGCACGTGGGATTTTAGGCGAAAATTTGATTCAGGTGCGAAACTCCACGCAAACACTTCCAAGATCTTGAAAAGCTCCACAACCAGACTTGCCAAATCTTGTCAAGATCTGGCTAACAATGTTGATTTGTGCAAGAACTTGGTAACGCTTCTGGGTTCCTAAGATCTGAGAACAGATGCAATGGGAATCCAAGTTTTTACATTAGGACCACAAACAGCCTTCAAAAGAACCCTTATTGTGGGTCTGAAACAAAAGGAAAAACAAAGACGTTTCTGCCCAACAGCCAATAATAATTTTTCATTGTTTTGACTGCACTTTGAGTGTGATTTGTACGATATAAAAAATGAAAAAACTAAGATGGCTTGGAAAACAGAGTAAGATCTTTCCAAGATGTCGAAAATCGTTGCGTGGTTCTCGGGCAGTCCATGATTATGCTTGGTATTGGAAAAGGTGTTTTGGAAATCCAAGATCTAACGTGGACTAGGCTTGAATGATGTGGGTTGTAGTACTGGGAAACGAAAGAAAAGTTTGTAGAGATTAGGAAAACTATTTTCAACTTAGTTTTGTGAAATAGGTGAAGACCAAATTAAACAATTGAAGAGCAACATTGGAATGTTCACTTGACAACAAATAGTCAAACGTACTTAACATGTCTACTCATGAAAGCGAGTTAAACCATAGTTGTAAAATTTAATATTTTCCACAAATTTTGCGTTATTTCAATCCGCCACCCTCGATAGCCAATTTACGCCCCCCATTGCCATAAATTTTTGCAAAGCAACAGGGAATTGTATAGAATTATGTATGAAATACGTTTATAATGTTCGCTAAATGTATAGAAAAGGTAAAAAAACATAGTATTCATTGCTTTAAATGAAATTTTAAAGATCTTATGAGCAAAATATCGAAAATCGACGAATTGGTTTGAACTGAGTTGTCAAACATGCCGAAAATAAACATCAATAACTCCCTGTAAAAAAACGAAAAACATAACCAACTAACGTCGGGCGAATTGCTATCAAACGACCGGCGAGCGGTTGGCTTCGTCAGTAGCTAGGCACGGGGGGGGGGGGTGCACCATGGGCTGATGGGGACAAAAATGGGTTGGGGGCAACAGCGCGGTGGGGGGTGGAGGCAATAGTGGGGCAATAGTGGAGGCAACCTCTAAGAACCGCCCTTCACACAATAAGTATAAGTCTCCAAAACAGTTTGAGCTGAAACAGCTGAAAGGCTCTAAGAGCACATAATGCCCGCTGGGCGCTACCTGTTTAGCCCGTTTTTGAGGACGAAAAGTCAAAAGTCTTAACCCGTCTCAACTCTCTACGATGAACATATCGATCGATCAAAATTGACTGTACAAAAAACCAGTATATAGTTCCTCCCCCACAAGTGGGTCGGAAAAACTATGTTGAGACTTATCTTTGAGACCTGAACTATGGTGAAACCAATATAAATCTAGCTATCGCTTAGCAGCTTTTAATCAATGATCAATCCGATGTAGAGCTTAATTATAGAATATTTGGAATTCGAAGTCTACTTTTACTGGTGTTTCATAATGTACGTCAGAATTCCGAAATAACTTTAGCAAGCTTTGCCAGTTTCAGAATCCGACACTGTATACGAGAAATTCCCGAATTCGAAAATCTGCTACAGCAGAGACCTGGCACCTTAAAAATTGCACGTGATTGTGAGAAAAGATGATCAAAGTTGTGAAGTCTTTCCCATTATAGTCCCCCATGAAATTATAGCCCGCGTCCACCCATTATGGTATATTTACAAAAATGGTTGGAGGGGGAGGGGCTTATGACCAATAAGCCGAGGGAGGGGATATAATCGGTAAGACCTGAAATTAAATTGCTAAGTTGCTACACCTGTACAACTGGGAAACATTGTTTGCACCGGGCGATTTCGGTGATGTTCTGTATAAGTCATACGATGGGAAGTATTTGAAAGGGCTGCTTCCTTCTGATGAATCGCTAGAGGAGCCTGATCGAATTGAAAAGTTATCAACCTGAGAATCGATCATAGCTCGATTAACTCTGGCACCACCGCCAGGTATCGGCATTGGTTGATGACCTCCAGACTCATTTGTGCCAGCACTTAGAGTCGATGCTAGGCTAACAGTATCATCTGATCCGGTAGGTGAACCGAAGTTGGTGTATGGGCTTGGTTCAGTGTCATAAATTCCATAAAATCCACCTTGAATTCCACCTCGGATTCCACCTCGTACTCCACTTTGGACTCCACTGTGGATTCCTGGGGTTCTGTACCCTGGTGATGGTTGGGGTGGCGGTGGATTATAAGCTGCTCTGCGTTGGTCACCAAAATGCTGCCTATGAGATGTCTGTCTTGGATCACCTGGAGAAACAAGTCTGTTAAGATAAAGAAAATGGATCTCGAAAGTGATGGCAACAATAATATGCTGTTAATACAAAGAAAGCTAATAAAATAGCCAATTTTTGAGTACTTTTTTAAAAAAGAAGTTGGACTGGCGCTGAAAATGATTCTCAAAAACAGACATTTTACAATGTCGTTTTTCAATTGAGCGTTCTCTTTCGTCGACGCGTGATATTGTTAGTTGATTTATTTAAGTACAAACAAATTAGTGGAGAAGATATAAATCTTCAAGTATGGTTACATTTTCCAATTTTACGTGTTTGGAGTCCAAAAAGTGTACGTAAGCTTCACACAACGCTGTCTAGGTGAAAGCCGAACAATTGCCCTTCACAGTTTTTAAGGTTTTATAGGAAGCTAAAAAGCACAATTCCATTATGTTGTGCTAAAGCAGTTTCCAGTTATTTCTTCTAACACTACTGTCTCAAACCAATTGCCAGCTGCAGACGTCACATTTAAAATCCTGGTTTCAGTTTATTCGCTTCAACGCACCAGTGATAATCTACCATTCAACTAGAGGACATTAGTGGATCACCAGCGGTTCAACCACAATCACGAGCGTTTAAAATTCACCAGAGGAGTTACTTTGAGACTCTACTCGGACATTAGTGGGACAATAGTCGTGTGTCTGAAGAGGTTCTTCAGAAGTTTTCTGATTCGCCTCAAGTTGCGCCATAAGTGTTTCGAAACTTTGTTGATCAAAGTATTAGAAAAGTTATTAATAATTTGTTCATTGCTCAATTTTCCCTCCACAGCTCAAATAGTCCTTACAACAAAATTAATGCAACATGTGTTGCAGACTGCTATATTCTGAATCCAAAACGCGACAGGATTGTTGAAATAGGTTTAGCCACATTTGACAATTATTACAAAGCGAGAAAAATTAGAGACAATAAATGTATTGATGAATTTTGAATTCCCGTTATCACCCCCCGCCTACTGGTGTTATAACGTATAGCCCTCAATAATAGTAAATATACTATTATGGAGACTGTAGTTTTGTATAGGAGGACCTATAGTGCGAAAGACGAAGAACTTTTACGGAAAAAAAATTTGGTCTATTCTGTTTTGTCCCAATGACGTGACGCTACACTAAAGTTGTTGCTCTTATAGATTCACCACCACACGGACAGAGGATTTAAATTCAAGTTTCCTTTGGTTGCCTAGACTCCCGTGCCATGGTATTTCAGCGCTGATGAAGACAGTATCAATAACAACCAGTACTGAACAATTAATCAATCAGTTGAAAGTCTAAGTTCAGAAGATCCAGGGCGTACACAGACTGCCCTATGTCTGGTCAGTATTCATACCAATGCGCCTTCCGACTGCAATATATCTGGTCAGTGCTTTCTGCAGTATAACGGTTTTCATAGCAATCCGCCTTCCGACTGCGATATATCAGTTCAGTGATTTCTGCAGTATAACCACTTTTCAGAACTTAATGTTCATAGCTATTACAGACTTTAAAAAGTTTATAATTCGAGAGTTTCAAAATGGCTGCCCCTCATAACCATGTACCATGTCAAACGATCAAACAGTATTAGTTGTGTTCGCTTTTGTAATTCATACTACCAATACTACTACTATTAATATAGGTGGCGGAGGTGGAGTTGGAGGTAGAGGTGGATATTGGAGTGGAGATGGAACTAAAAGTGGATATTGGGGCGGAGGTGGAGGTCTATGTGGGTGTCAGAATTAGCTGTGATGTCCGAATAGAGCGCTCAATGGTCTTCGTAAGTTTTGTTTATAAGAAATTGATTGAATGTTGTTTCCTAAAAGTTGTTTCCGATTTTTTCATCGAGTTTTATTGTGTGTTGATCGTGCCGATGGCATCTTAAATAAACATTGTAGTGTCTGTGGAGGAATCAGTGGTCAAGTGTAACGAACCCGTAATGCTAGCCGTCGCGCACTTTGAAACATCTTGAGTGCTTAGGGTTGGTCTAATCATGGCCAGGGCGATGATCAGGGGGATCATGGCAGGTGGTAAGCAAAAACCCAAAATGTTCGCATCATTCTTCGTTCTTAAGACGCTCACGTTAATTGCATAAGACATGTACTTGAAACAGAATGCCGCCATATTTGCTGAATTATTTGCGGGAAAAGGTGCGTAGCAAATAGGATTTGCGCAATTAACGTATATAATTTGAAGCCGTACATGATTCATAAAGCCGTGCATCCTACACAGAATAAGATTCGTGTATAAATCATGATGTACAGAACGAGAGCCGTGAATAGAGCATGATATACAGAGCAAGTGCCGTGTATAAAACATGATGCACAGAAATTAATTGACTCAAATTACTTGATGAACAATTTAAAAGCATAAATGTGGGAAAAATAACAGCATTACAGGATATATTATGCCATAGACAAAACACTTGACAGACAAAAAGTTATAATGAAGAAACTATGGCTCAGTTTTGATTGTGAATGCGAGGTAGGTCCGGGTTGCAAGACCTCTAGAGCAATTAAATAAAAATTTAACAACAATTTGGCTCTGATCAAATGAGGTCTTTTCAATTATAGTCCACCGCTTAGTGGTCATAAATAAAATAGGCCCCACTCATGTTAATAACACTATAATGCAGGCTTTTTGACTCTTATGGTATTGACGCATCTAACTATAATATTTTTTAAAATTAAAATTTTTTTTGGTCTAGCCACGCCTAAAAAAATTGTTGATTTAGGCTCAATTTAGACAGAGTTTTCCAGTCCACATTGAATTTGGTTTCAACAGGATTTTGATCCAAACGAATTAGTTCCCTGTTTTAAAAAAACAGGATTTTTCGATTACCAGAGATAAAATTGTCCCGAATATTTATTTTTTTCCCAAAGAGATGAAATATTCCTGTTTTAGATTACAATTCCGCAGTTTCGATGCCAAAAAATGCAGATAGCTTAATAGTACTAATTCACTCGGTACCTTGCAAAACTTTTTGGAGCACCTGAAAAATGGATTTTGCAATCGGATCTGTTCTGTTTCGGCCCCGCAATGTTTGTATGACCCAGAGTTACAAATTGTATGTTGTTATATAGCACGTTACTATGTTAGCAAGTAGCACGTGCGCCTGGGGATCATAAAAGATATATGCTCACTAAGTTGGGCGTGGGGCAGAATAGATCCTTGCAACCTTTTATAACAAGATTTGTTCTGCCCGGTAAGTAAAAAATCAGAATGAATGAATACACATAACAGGTGTTCAGATTTTATGGTGTATCAAATGCTCGATTGCTTATTTTTCAAACTTCACAACATAGCACGTTCAATATAAGCGTAAAAGAGCCCCGCCGAGCTGAGTGTTCAGATAACCTATAGCCCAGCTCCTCAATAATAGTAGTAATACCCTAATGGGGGGCTATAATTTAATGGGGACTATAATGGGAAAAAGACCCAATAGTTGAAATCATTTTAGAACAAGCGCCTTTTGTGTTCTGAGCATATTTACGTGATTTTGCAGTAGTCACTTCGAATTTCTGACTTCATATCTCAAATCACTTCGTGGTTTTCGATAAAGAACGTTAGAAGTTCTGTGACTTCAAGCTGAGTCACTTAAACGTTACTTTTGATGCCATGTAGGGATAAACATGAGCTCTGTGGCTGAGGTTCGAGGTTTTCGGTCCTTCTACGTCTAAGCCTGTTGACTTCTAATAATCTCTTCGTGAAAGAACTCGAAACCAGACATTGCCAAAAAAGGCTTCAAAATCATATACACCATATCCCGTTTCGGCTGAGCACCCAAAAATTCAAAACCAGGGAGCACTCTTCTGCCATTATGAGCGTGTGTCGAAAGCAGCTGGCGCGTTGGGGTGCCGACTTCAATTCAATGCGGAAAGGGCCTAAATTTTGCTAAAATGGTTTCAACAACGCAATTAAAAGACTTAAAATAAAAATAATTTGATATAAAAATAAATTTGAAAAGTAGTTATGTTCTGCTCTTAGAACGTTTCACAAAACTTTAATCTTTTTAATGCTTCGTTTTGCCGCTCAATTTGACGGTTTAAGGTTATGACAGGAATTTCTAAATCGGGCATCGCTTTATCGTACGCGAAGTTTGTAAGTATGATTCAAACGCACAAATGTAATAACATAGGAAAAATGAAATCTGGTATTAAAAATGACAAAAAAAACTTATTCAAAAATTCGATCGCGGTATACGCCCTTACTGGCGTGACACCATTTTTCCCGGGTTGCGATTTGTTTCTTTATTTCAAGAAGAAATCTTGCAACAGGCAACAGAAGGGGCGTTTCAAGCTTCCTTGATATTTTTATCTTGCTATTTTGGCTTAGTAACAGCAATCTGAAGAGAAATAGGATCTATTCTGTTTCGCCCCCCCCCCTCAGTGTTTTTAATGACCCCCAATTACAAATTTTGTTGTTATATAGCACGTTACTATGTAAGAAAATAGCACGTACGCCTGGGAAAAATAGCACGTAAAAATTTATGATCACTAAGATGGGGGGGGGGGGGGGGGGGCGAAGCAGAATAGATCCGAGAAATATTACCCTTCTGTTGCCCGCAGCTGAAAGAAATCACTCCTAAAAATTTCATCTTGACCCCCCCCCCCCCCCCCCCCCCCCGCAACATCCCACTAAGGCAATTTTTTCTGCGCTGTTTGTACAATTGAAGCCTTCTAAGGGCTTAATAAGCCTTAGTGATACACTAGAATTTTTTTATTCGGGAACTTTCAATGTCACACTAGTGATTATATTTCAGTGGAAATGGGGTTACAAACTGGGAGAAATAAGCAAGTTGTGTAGCAGTTTATGTATAGCCAAACCGGTAAGAAGAAATATGGTTAAGGCTAGTCGAATTCAACCTGCAAAGTAGGCAGGGTAAGTCATGAGTTCAATCGACGAGCCATCCGAAGGTGATCCGGGTGACATCTGCTGGTTGTAGTTGTCTTGAAAACCTGAATTCTGTGGAATGTTGACAGGATGTGCTTGGCTATTGAACTCTTTTTCTATTCGATTACCAAAAATTATTTTGTTGATTTCTCACCCTAGTTAGTTCCCTATTTTTGATTCCTTTTAACGCGACAGGTTTGTAAAGTTTGAGTGTTTTCCCTTATAACCAACGCCCTAAAAAAACCCATACCCCCTCCAAGTGAGTTTAGTTTGCTAACGGAAATTGGGGCTGTGCTTTTTATCTACCTACTTAGTGGGGTGAGGGGAGGGGGCTAAAATGAGAAAGGCCGTAAAACTTGACCTTATCACCTTGTCCACCTTTTCTGTAATAAATTTATGACTTTCATCAGAAGGTGCTGAGATGGAAAAGAGTCCGCTTTCTTTCTCTCCTTTGGCCTCGCTCCACTGAGACCAGAGCCAGATGGGGGCACTTGGTAGTTCTGGATTTCACCCAGTCTGGTCCTCTGATCACCTGCTTGGTTACTTGGACCCGGTTGGGGGTTCCAATTATTGGTTGCACCCCCACGGTAGGGACTTCCGGGTGGATTGTAGGACATTTCAAAGACGATTAAATTAAAAATTACTTGTTTTTTGGTTTTACAGGAATATTTACGCGAGCGGAGTGATTTAGTAGAAAGCAATTACAGAAAGTTAAAAGTCACTGGTCAAAAATGAGTTTTGCCGCAGAAAGTTGAGCCAGAGAAATTGATACAATTGTGCAAAAGTTACAGAATCAAGGTCTGGAAAAATCAGGCGCTAAAAAGATAAGGTAGCAAACCATTTTCTTTCAAAGTTGTTTGGTTGAAACAATCGTGAAGCAGCGTGATAAAAGAGGTTATCGGCCGTAAATTAAGAGCACCAAATTAGCATCCCTTAATTATATGGGATAGCCTTCCTAACTAGAATTCATAGCAAAGTGTTTGGGATCTTTCCCATTATAGCCCCCCCATTATGGTAAAATTACCTTGAACGGGGGGGGGGGGCTATAGGTTATCTGACCACTAAGCTGGGGGGGGGGGGCTATAGGTTATCTGACCACTAAGCGCTGGGGGGGGGCTATAATGGGAAAGACCCGCAAAGTGTTTGGGATCTTTCCCATTATAGCCACCCTGCCTCCGAAAAAGTTTAGACCATCATTATGGTAAATTTAAAAAAAGGGGGAAGGGGGAGCAGCTGCTGTAAGGAAAATAAATTGTTCCGAAGAAATAGAGGTATGTTTTCCATATGCGCCCCCAGTACGCCATGCACCCCCCTCCCCCCTCCACGTAACAGAGCTTGTGCATTACCTATTAAATCATTGTGAAAATATGGATAGGTTGTCTGTGAGAAGCAAACAATATGCACCCAGAAATTAAGGGGGGGGGGGGGGGGGTGAGGGATGGGGTTTGCAAACGGAAAATATCCGACATACATTTCCACAGAAAGTGATACATCAGATTTAAAGTACGACAATATACTTTGGAACTGAAAATATATTAAAACAATTATATATTTAATATATAAACATAGCCGGCAGATGCCGGAAATTAGCCGCGATAGACGCTTGTGGCCTTCCATGAATTGAAGCAACCAAAGAAATAAAATAGAGATAGATAGATAGATGGCGTATAAAGCAACGTGTTATCCACAAAGCAAAGTATCATAACACAATTGTATTGGTACGATCATAGCAACTAGTGAGGTTTAGACGGCAAGGTGTTTTTGATGCTCTTGTACCAGTTTTTAGCCTGATGTCATTGACGTGCATTATTTACTTAAAATTAGGTTATACGAACTCTTTCATACATTCTGTTTATTTATCTAGTAACAGTCACTTCGAAAAACTAAGCATAGCCGACTGATTCCCGGAAAAAAGCCGCGACAGACGCTTGTGGTCATCAATGGAATTGAAACAACTAAAGAAGTAAGATAGATAGATTGACCAACAATAATTTACTAGACCAGTAAACTTTTTGGGTTAGATTCGGACTGTTATTTTTATGAGACACATACACTTACTCTCTATAAGGAAAAAGCCCTAACAGAGATTTTTCAAAATTTACATTCGAAACCAAAAACTCATGACTCTAATACACCAAAATTAGGTCACATGCGTTTGGCACTACTTATATGCACACAATTGATCTTTAACCAGTAAAAGTTCATAAAATTTAAAGTTCTTTAATTGAGTACAGAAGTCAGTTTTTATTGGAGTAAGTCACGCAAATGATCTAAAAGCAGAAAAAAATGTCGTCACCTTTACAAATTTAAATTGCAGAGCAGTAGAAGTCACTGAAATTGAAAAAGTCAATGGTCACAAGAATCATCGATGGAGACAACAAATTAAAAAAAACGTAGCAGGACAAGTCCTGAAATACAAATCAAAGAATTGAATGAAAAAATTAGGGTACTCTACCTGACCAACAGATCAATATAACAATTCCAGCCAAAACACACAATTTATCCCGAAAAATTAGAAACAAACAATCAAACAAACTAAACAAAAATACACTCATTGCTAAAACTCGAAGATTTTAACCCTAAAGCAAAGTTTAATCCCTTTAACTATACCTATTTCAAATATATGTTAATAACCAATGTTTATTCTCAAAATCGGCCCAGTAATAAATTTGCAAGAAGAATCTGTGCTTGAAGATAAGTTAACTCGAAAATGACCCAACCTTTTTTTAAAAAAGGAAATGAATCGCAAATTTTAATGAAAGGTTGCTTAAACTCATAATGTTAATATCTTCAGAATCATTTCGGTGTCACTTGAGGCTATCCAGTAGCCCACTTGCAAGACTTACAACACAATATTTCGCTCAAAGATCGATAGCCAATAACTTCTGGAAAAAATTTTAAAAAATCGATTTTCGTTTAAACAATTGAAACCATTTAAACCTTGAAAACCATTCAATTGCCCCCTAGCAACTATTTAAAAACATACTATCAAACCCTGGATGAGGTTACCTGGCCATTGAGCTAAGAAACACTGAAGAAAAGACAAATGTTTTGAAATAACTTGAAAAAAATTGCAATAACTTTGGGAAACCTTAAATTGTAGACTTAGTAAAAAAAATGCTTAAATTCGAGACAATAGAATGTTGAAAACCAATCCATTGTTACTAAAAACTATGCAGTGCTCCATTATAAAGCCTTACAGGAGATTCCCTGGACTCTGAAGGTTGAAAATATGAAAAAATATCAAAAAACTTAAAAAAAGCAGAAATTAGTATCATTTTGCGTGTTTGTGTTTTGCAGTACCAAAACATATAGCACATAAAATGGTCATAACATTTTTTTTGTTCGAAACAAAAATCTGGGATACAATTCCTGAGATACAATTCAAAGAATTGATTGAAAAAATTAAATGTGCTCTATTTGATTAGCAGATCAACTGAACAATGCGAGCCAAAACTCAAACAAAATCATCAAAAAAATGTAGAAACTTAAATAATGAACCAAACTAAACAAAAATATACTCATTGCTAAAACTCTCAAGGTTTTACCCCTAAGATAAAAGTGGATCCCTTTAAATATACCTATTTACAAAATATTTTCAAAACCAATTTTGCTTCTGAAACGTTCCAGCATTATATCTGCAAGACCTGAATGAAATTCATTGGCCCTTGAAGATCGATTAACTTGAAAATGACCGACAAACTTTAAAAAAAATGAAATCAATTGCAAATTTTAAAGAAATGTTACCGAAAATTGTGATAGTAATGTATTCGGAACCATTTATGTGTATCTAGAGGCTTTTCAGTAACCCAATTCCAAGCCTTAAAAATTCACTGGTTCAAAGATCGATAGGCAATAGTTTTTAGAAATAATTTCAGATTTTAAAAAATAGAAATTCGTTCTGTTGAAAATATTGAATGCCATTTAATTTCCCCCAGGCAAGTATTTTATAACATTTTATCAAACCTTGGATGAGGTTTCCTGGTTACTGAGACAAGAAAAATGAAAAAAAGACACATGTTTCGGAAAAATTTGAAAAAAATTTGCAAATTCTACCAAAAAAAATTCTAAAATTCGAACGGTTAATTTTTTGAAAAACAAATCCATTGAAACCAACAATAATAATGCAGTAATTTTTTAATCAGATCGTGGAATAGGTTTTCTGGCTCTTGAGAATGCAAAAAAAATTTAAAATCGACAATAAACTTTGGAATACCTTAAAAAAAATGCAGATTTTATCAAAAAAATACCAAAATTTGAGACATTAAAATGTTGAAAATCAATCCATTATTACTAGAAACTATTCAATAGCCTATTATCAAACGTTAAGGGAGATTCCATGGCCCCTGAAGCAGGAAAAACTCGAAAAATGACAAAAATTTTCAAAAAACTGGAAAAAATAGCAAATATTAGTATCATTTTGCGTGTTTGTGTTCGTAGTATCAAAACACATAGCTCATAAAATGGTCAAAAGAAGTAATTTTGTCTTGGAAAAGGCCTTCATCAATTTTTAAAAACTTCAACCTAAGATTATTCAAACAAAAAACTCAAAAACTCACAAAAAACATGAAAAACTGAACAATTTTGAGCCTAGAAATTCCTCATTCTGACCTCTTAAAATGACCTCTTAACCTTGAATTGAGGCCATCCCAGCAGCTGCACCACTCTAAGCACTTGATGGACTACTAAAGCCCACTTTGGGGCTCTAATGAAACTTAATGCCCGCCGGGCTTTACCTGTTTATCCCGTTTTGAAAGATCAAAGTCACTGAAAAATGTGAGAACACAACTTGAAAAAATTACAGCGCCCCAATACAATTCAAGTTCTTTGAATTGTAAGAAACCACGGTGTCCCCTCTAATAGTCGCTATCGATTCACGGTTTTTAAAAATTAATCACCTATCTGTTGCATAACTTACAGATGAAAAAACACTTAACTCCCAATTAACACTGAAAAAAACTGCTTCGTCATCAGAGTAGGGTTTTATCAAACACTTTTGTTACCACTGTGACTATAGAAACAGTGGCAAATATGCATAAGCATTTTCGCCTGAACAGTTTGAAAGTATGGCCCTGTTCAGGTAAAGCATACCTGACTGTTTTTCCACGACATTTTTTAGCTGCGCACCGTTTAGGTATGTAAGCTGCCATTTTCTTAATGGATAAACTATGAAGCAGAAATGTCTACAAATAATGGCGTATTTCCATTTATAGCCCACCATGAAGTTATAGAATCACATTATGGTATAATTACCATGATTGAGGGGTGGGCTATAGGTTATCTGACCACTAAACTGGGGGGGGGGGGGGGGGGGGCTACAAAGGGAGTATAGTAGTATACACATTTTTTAAAGCTAGGTTATAGATAATTATCACGAAGCCCACATAACTTAGCGGTTACGACTTGCTACATGAATAATATGTTAAGAGTAGACACAAAGAAATTCAAATCGCATATAGAGCAAACCTTTTTGGCGTGATTTGAGCCCGACATAATATTTTTTATGCACAAAATTCTACTCAAAGGTTAAGGTGTGCCATAAACAGAGAACAGGGGTCATCCAGAAAAAAAACGGAACGTCTCTAGACTGATTGAGCGGTGATTTTTTCTGCCACCAACATGCTGAGTGCACAAACGGAAAAGGGCAGAATATTCTAATACCACAGGTAATAACACAGTCTTTTTTTCTGATGTGTTTTTTAGGATAATCAAGCTATGACGGTATGGGCCCTGCTTCAAATTAAGAGACCATTGAAATTGGTGTCTAAAATAATACTGAGATTCTTGAAGCATTTTGAGAGCGATGAGAAAAATTTTACAATAACGGACTGGACAATTTCTTTCAAAGCATCTTATTTCAGGTTGAAGTTATTTTTGCCAAATTTGACTGATTTTAAGACAAAACAGGAAATCCTCGGTTCAATTCAAGACTGCAAATTGCGTTCTGGCTATTAGAGCTAGCAAGAATTTTTCAATGAAAATTAAATTTGCTCAGGAAAGTTTTTCTTATAAATTGATCGTCTCCAGAGTTTCATATAACTGAATCTTTTGCAACGCTGGAAAAATTGTCTTTGAATAATAGATGAAAAAGTAAAGTTTGTATGACGACGTTTGTATGTCTAGTTTTGTAAAACTAGACGAAAAAGAAATATGCCACTATAGCCCCCCTTACCTTAAAAATGACATAACGGGGCTATCACTTTGAGAGAGGGCTAGCATGGGAAGGCGTGAAAAATCTGGTTTTAAAAAGATTCTTTTTGCCATTATGAAACTACGGATTATATTTAGCCAAAGTTGTCTCAAAGAATGATGCCAGAGTAGTCTAAAACTCCACTACCCGAAAAGAAATTTGTTGACCGGCATCAAAGTTCAGACATGACAGCGATATTTGAGGCAAACTTCGCTTGAGAGCAGTTGAGTATTAAATTATGATGTGCCATGTTTTTCAGAGAACCGGGAGACTTTTTTTAGGATCGTAGATATGCTTTTTAGCTATACATTCTAAAATCTATCAGGACCATGCTTATTGGATGCGTGACCAGAATGACACCTTTATTGTTAATGAGCAGTAGACGACCTAATAAAATTCTATCAATACAGCTTAATTGGAAGGAGGCATTTATGCGTTATTGAGGGACTAACGACCAAAACTTTTTCCAGGCTTTTTTGGGCGGTCGAGTTTGTTGGATTAGGGGTGTAATTAATAAAGGTTTAGGTGTTAGTCCTGTTTTTGATGGCGAAAAGTCGATAGCGTCAGTCAACAAATCGATCAGGCATAAAATATTAGAATAAATTTTGCTTGAGAGCGTTTAATCAGAAGGAGACTCCGGAGCGCCCAGGTTTAGACCTCGACTTATGAAAAGACTTTATAATTCTAGTAGGGGGTCCAATAATGACTATAAATACAAGCTCCAGATCCTAACTAATTTCGAGGTAGTCTTTTCATGGGTCCAGATAAGGTCTTTTCATAGCAAATTAGCATGGTCTTTTAATAAATCGAACACTTTTCATTGGTCGAGGATCGCATTTTGTAGATGTGTAACACCTACTAGCAGCAACAAACTAGCGTTGCAACAGGCAGTTTTGCCGAAAAGTTTTAAGAAAAATTGACTTGTTAAGATAAAGCAGTTTTCGCAACGCAATTAACCAATATAGTGAAAGTGTTCGGTTGAATTCAACTAGTTAACAAAGCTCTAACAATCGACATTTCATCAGCAATGAGTTAAGTGTGTTATGATTTAGTTCATTTGATTATAAAATTCGTTTTATTAAAAATAGTGCAGTTAGTTTTTCGGGAAAATTTGAGAAACATTGAAAAATATGAACGATAAAACCCGCTGACTACTTTATAAGCAAGAGTGAATTTCAGTGCAAATTTCAATTGTTTGGGCCTAGTATGAATATTTTAGGTCGAGCTAAAGTGGAAAATCATATTTGGGTCTAGCTAAAGGCCAGCATCAAAAATTTTGTTAGAGCCAAAGTCTAGCTGAACGATTAGGTTTAGTTAAAGTCTTTTTATGAGCTGCTTGAGTCCAGCATTGTCTTTTCATACATATTTTATGGTCGAGCATGGCCTTTTCATAAAACGAGGCCTAAACCTGGGCGAGGAAATAACGGCCTATACCCTAGAATTCGCAACAACGATGCGTAATTTTAAAATTATCTCTGCAGAATTTCTTGGTTCACAGAATATATATTTTAAACTTATCATTCAACACCTTGGGTCAGTATCTTGGTTATCGCCTAAAAATATCCACCAACACTTTACTAAGTAGACTTTTGATATCATCTCCTGCCTCGTAACGTAGATAGCAACTGCATACAACGCTGAATGAGAGCAAGGCAAATGCACACTTCAACATCTCATTCTGTACATCAAATTGATTTTGGATCTCTTTCAACTAAAGCTTAGAAACTTCCCAAATATCCCATTATAAAACTTTCCCTTGGAATTATGCAAAGTCATATATGTTTCCCCGTTACCAGATAAACTCTTATATTTGTGCTCTACCCGGTATTTGGGCACAAACCGTATGAGAAATTGATTACAAAGAAAATATGGTTGCGGGTGATCAGAATAAAAAAAGCTTGTGATACTTTGAAACAAAATTGACTCCAGCACTGTGCTTCAAATATGCAGAAAGCACACGTCCTCATTACGTGGACGGTGTCCGCAAAGACAAGTTTCAATAAACTGTGCGCTTGTTGGAAATGAGTGACAAAAACAAAAACGTGCACCCACTTTTCACGATTCATCGAAGTTTAGTTACGCAAAACTTGGAATTAAGTTGCATATATCGTGTAGAGGGCATAAAATTTGTCAGGAGTATTGAGGTAACCCCTTTCCACAACTTAATTGTTCTCATGAAACTGCTTATTGTTATGTTATCCCGTTCATTGTGTGGAAACTACTGACTTATAACGTGGAAAAAGCGACAAAAGATTATCCCAATTTTACACACTTGACATAAAAACACGCTTTGCAAAATTGAGACCAGATATATGAAATTTTAAAACAAATTTATACTAAATTAGCTTATTGTCTATGTTTTCCACACAGTTACAACTGTAATCTCAAAACATGGGTCACTTACGTATCCACGATCTTTCTTTTCTTTCATTGACCGAGTAAGGATTCCGTGTTGAGCATTCTCTATAACTTGAAAGGAAAATACTATATAACTTGAATGAAAAATAACTATCTGCATATACTTAACATTTTCACCTAACATTTCAGATATTCTTCACTTATGTTTCAAGATGGTACTAGAAACCGGAAACATCTTGAAAAACAGTGAGAGTTCTTGCAAGAGTTTCATGATTTTTCAAGATAACCAACAGTTTACAAAGCTACTACTGTAGTATAACCAAAATTGCAATTAGTTAAAGCAATGAAGGCTGTGTGAAAATGTAAGAAAAAGGTTAGAGTAACGTGAATCTTCATTCTTTTTTAATTCCATTCTCAAAAGAAAAAATTTAAACTTCTGTTACAAAATGAAATCTTTTCACGAGTCACCAGAAAACATTCTGGTGGAAACCTGCTCTAAATGGCGATCAAATCGTCAAGGGTGCATGGAGCTCTCAAGAAACCTGTGCAAAAGGCATATTTCATTATTGCGTGGCCCGACAAAAAGATTTCGATTTCTGCTACAAAATTTGGTGCTTCAACGTGTCATCAGAGAAAATTCTGGTGGAAAGCCTGCTGTAAATGCCAATCAAATAGTCAGTCAGGGGTGTATGGAGCTCTCAAGAAACCATATGCAGAACGCACACGTCATCATTGCGTGGCCAGTGGCCGCAAAATTAAATTGCAAAAATTTGTGCGCTTGTTGGAAATGAGTGACAAAAAACGTGTACCCACTTTTCACGATTCATATAGCAAACTTTATGATATAATTAAGTTATGCATAACTTGGAATTGAGTTACTTATATCAAGCAGAGGGCGTTTAGTTTGTCTCAAGTTTTGAGGTAAACCCATTCCACAACATTAAGCAAGTAATTAGCCCAAAATTTTATGGCGGGAATTTTGCGTGTATTTTTTTGAGAACAATTCAAACACTTAATCGTTCTCTTGAAACAATGCATTGTTCTTTTAATTGGTTTATAGTGTAAAAACTAGTGACTTACAACGCGGAAAAGGAGACAGACATTTGTCCCTAGTTTTCATAGAAATACACGCGTTGTGAGAAATGAGAGAACATATAAAATTATTTTTAAAAGGTTCATACAAAATTGAGCCTAGTGCCAATCGTTTCGGCATAAGTTTACAATTGTAATCTTAAAACATGAATTATAAGAAAACACATCACAAGCCTTAATGTATACTAATTTTATCCTATCTGGCTTTAGCCACTCAATGAGTCCTACTTAAGGATTCACAAGAAAATTAAACTCTATATTTAAAAAAAACTAACTATCTGAAAATTTAGCCAAAAATGTTTCTCAAGTATTAAAGTAACCCATTTCCACAACATAGAACATATAATCAGCCTAATTTTTATGGCCAGAATGCTGTTCGTATTTGTTTGAGACCAATCCAAACACTTAATTTTTTTGTTGAAACTACGCATTGTTCTCTTAACCGATTTACAGTGTAGAGACTGCCGGTTTACAACGCGGAAAAAGGCGACAAAATTTTAACCCTAGTTCTCATGCTGGACAGAAATACACGCGTTGTGATAAATGAGAGCACACATAACAAATTCTGAAAAAAATCATAAAAGATGAGCCCAGTGCCAATCGTTTTTACACAAGTTTACAATTGTAACCTTAAAACATGGGTCATTTAAAAACAGAACAAAATCAATAATTTATACTCAGTTTTTTTGGCGTTAGCCACGTAATGAGTCCGAGTTGAGAAATCACAAGGTAAAAAACTCTATATTTTAGGAAGAAATCAACTATACGAAAATTTGGCTGACAATTTGTCACGAGTATTGAGATAACCCATATCCACAATATTGAATATGTTGTTGGCTTCAACCTTTTTTGCCCAAAATTTAATTGTCTGTACTTGAGATCAAAACAAAACTTATGTTAGCCCGTTCATAGTGTGGAAACTAGTGACTAACAACACGGAAAAAGCAACAAAAGATCAACACAATTTTTCACATTTGACATAAAAACAAGCTTTGCAAAATTGAGACAATTTTTTTTAAATTTTGAAACAAATTTAGACTAAATTAGCTTATGGTTAATGTTTTCCACACACAAAAAAAGCAAATTTAATATTAAAACTTGAGTCATGCATGTAAAGTCGATACTATTCAAAAATTACGTTTAAAGATTGTACTAGAGCCTGCAGAAATGTTGAAAACAGTGACTGTTTTTGCAAGAGTTTTATAACTTTTCAAGATAACCAGCAATTTACCAAACTACTGCTAAAGAATACCCAATTTTGTAAGTGGTTAAACTAATAAAGGCTGTATGAAAATGTAAGAAATAATGTTAGAGTAGCGTGAAACTACTACTGTAATATACCCAAATTTTTAAGAGGTTAAAGCAATTAAGGCTGTATGGAAACGTAAGAAATATGGTTAGAGTAACGTAAAACTTTATTCTTACCCTAATCCCAGTCTGGCAAAAAGTTTTCCATTTCTGCTACGAAATTTGGTGTTTCAACGAGTTATCAGAGAACACTCTGCTGGTAAGCCTGCTGTAAATGCCAATCAATTAGTCAGTCAGGGGTGTATGGAGCTCTCAAGAAACCATATGCAGAACGCATACGTCATCATTGCGTGGCCCGTGGCCGCAAAGGTAAATTTCAGAAATTTGTGCGCTTGTTGGAAATATGTGACAAAAAACGTGTACCTACTTTTCACGATTCATATAGCAAATTTGATGATATAACTCAGTTATGCCTAACTTGGAATTGAGTTACTTATATCGTGTAGGGTGCATGAAAATTGTCACGAATTTTGAGGTATATCCTTTCCACAACTTTGAACATGTATGTAGCCTAAATTTTTTGGCTGGAATTTTGTTTGTATTTATTTGAGGTCAATTCAAACACTTAATAATTGTTCTCTTGAAACTACGCAAATTTCTCTTAATCGATTTATGGTGTAGGAACTAGTGACTTATAAAGTGAAAAAGGCGACAAAAATTTGTCACCAGTTTTTACGCTAGACAGATATACACGCTTTGTGAAAACTGAGAGCACATATAAAAATTCTGAAAAAAATATATACAAAATGAGCCCAGTGCCAATCGTTTTTACTTAAGTTTACAACTGTAACCTTAAAACATGGGTCATGTGAAAACAGAACACAATCGATAATGTATACTCGATCTCTCCTTTCTGGCATTAGCCAGGTAGTGATTCTGTGTTGAGGATTCACAAGAAAAAAACTTTATGATTTGACAGTTTTTTTTGCAGATTTCTTATATTCTTTGATGATTATGTTTCAAAATGGTACCAGAGCCTGGAAACATAGGAGAAAACAGTGAGTGTTCTTGCAAGAGTTTCATGATTTTTCATGATAACCACTAGTTTGCAAAGCTATTGCTGTTATATAACCAAATCAATAAATGGTTTAAGGGATGAAGACTGTATGAAAACGTAAAAAAAGTTAGACTAACGTGAAACTTCAATTTTACCCTAATCCCATTCTGACAAAATTTTTCCCACTTCTGTTACAAAATTTAGGGCTTCTTACAAAATTTAGGGCTTCAACGAGTGATCAGAAAATATTCTGATGGTAAGCCAGCTCTAAAAGCTAATCAAATAGTCCGGTATCTCAAAACCAGCAGGGGCAATTTCTTTCTGCAACCGAAAGCAGTGGACAAAGAACTGCTCTAATTGGAAGCAACAAAATTTGTTTGAAGCATGTCAGTATAAAGATATCTCCACTGTTCCCCTGATGGAACAATGGCCTCAGAAAACACAATTTTAATTTCCTTGAAAAGACTAGAAGATAGATTGTAGTGAAAATGGAATAACTCTTTCGCAACAGCTATGAGCGTTGTCAAAACCAGATATTTTTGCAACCAAGAGAGAATCTGAAACTTCTGTTTGAAAGGTACTACGTGCAAAAAATTGTCCTTCCATTTCGAAGATGGTGCTTTATTTTCTTGAAATATGAATCATTAATTCATCATAGGCTACCGTGGTCAATTGCTTCACAGCAAGATGGTGAAGTTCTTTAGAAACTGGTAGATGAAAGCAAGTAAAAAAATGGGGCGATATTCTTTTCCTTCTGATTGGGTGCTTAAACGGAAATAATATGTTAACCTATGAGAATTTGTTAATTGATTCTTCGCGACTCACCCAATGAGAGGGAAGATGAACAAATTGGTTCAAAGTTCGCTATATATACAGAGAAGGCAAGTAATAAAATTAACGATCAACAAGGAGGCCTTAAATTCATTAAAAGAGTGTTATTAAAAAATTTGCCAACAGTCAAACAAATAAAATAAATAAAGATTCTTTTACCTTTTGTTAATTATGGAGTGAGTTGAAATAAGTTTGAAATGAGTTAAATTTATCCATTGTTTTTAGGTCCCTCTGCTCACTGTTTTGGAAGTTATCTGATAGCGTGAATTTATTAGATTTCTAATTTTACGCCCTAGTTTTTCACCAGCTACACTGCAAACCACGATGATTACAGTATTTGTCTCATTTAGCACCGAGTTTTTCAGAAATGTTTAATGCTTGCACATCCACCCATGATTTCTTGACGTTATTCTCAACGAAGTTTAGAACCTGCATTTCAGATCCCTCGCTATGCTACTTAGTATGAGTTTTTTAAAATAATGCAAGAACTGTGGGAAACTGACGGAATTAATTAGTTTCTACCGCAAAGACCCCAGATTTTTTGAGCTGCAGCTTTTCTTGCCAGAGTTTAATGATTTTTCAAGAGAAAAAGCAGTTTGCACAGCTATTGCTGTAGTATACCCAAAGCTGCAAGTGGTTAAGCAATGAAGGTCTTATGAAAATGTAAGAAATAAGATTAGACTAGCATGAAACTTCATTTTTACCTGAGAGCAATTCAAAAATTAATTGATCTCTTGAAGCTACGCATTTTTCTTTTAATCTTTTTATAGTAAGGAAATTAGTCACTTACAACGTGGAAAAGGTTACAAAAGCTTGTAACAAATTTTCACGCTAGACAGAAAATCACGCTTTGTGAAAAATGAGAGCACATATAGCAAAATTTGAAACAAATTTATACAAAATTAACGCAGTGCCAATCGTTTCCACAAAAGTTTACAACTGATCTCAAAACGTGGGTCATGTAAAAACACAAAACAATCGATAAAGTACACTCGATCTTTTCCTTCTGGCATTAGCTACGTGATGATTTCGAGTTGAGGTTTCACAAAAAACTTTATAACTTGAAAAGAAAAAAGTAACGGAATCAAACAATTTTCTGGACAATTTTTATATCTTTTATTGATTATTTTTCAAGATGGTATTAGAACTTGGAAGCATCTTGAAAAACAGTGAGTGCTCCACACTCTAAACTTGTGTGGAAACGATTGGCACTGGGTTAACTTTAAAATTTCTGTTTAAGCATTAAACAGCTAATTTAAGAATTAAACATTTCTGAAAAACTCTGTGGTAAATGAGAAAGTACAGTAATCACCGTGGTTTGCATTGAAGCTGGTGAAAAACTACGACGTAAAATTACAAATCTAAAAATATGACGCTATCGGACATCAACAATTTAAATCTACGGAATTTTTTTTGCAGAGTATCAAAAATTATCAGGACCGCAGTGTGATATGGTGGTGTCGCGTTAACATGAATTGAAAACATACCCAGCAGATTGCCGGAAAATAGCCGCCGTTGACTCCAATAAGCACGATTGGGATTGAACGAATAGAATATATTGAAAAAAAAAGATTTTTGTACAAAAATATTTCTTAAGTCTGATTTATTTTGATGGCATTTCGTAGTTGAACATACTTCTGTTTCTTAGAGAGAGGCTACAGGGGCTACTATCAACACCAATAAGCATTAGAGGTGGTAACTAAGACTTATAGGAACGACGTTCAAATAGCGGGCATCTAAAATTGGGCTTTATGGGTTTATCCCGTTTCTATTTCTGATTTCAATTTTTTATACCGACTCTGTTCATTTTGAATTGTTTTGCTTAGCAACTGATGTTCAAATTCACTTTTAGCAGAATGAGAGAAGTGAGAAACTAGCCTAGAGAAGTCAAAAAGATTTCACGCAAAATGTCGAAAAAGCGGCAAAATGGTAAAGCGAAAAAAAGTTTGACGAAGTAAAAAAAAATACGAGCGCAATAATAGCCGGCTGAGAAGATGAGGGCGGCTATTAATCAAATAATTGAAAAATCAGGAAATGTTTTGTTGTTAATGTTTCTGATATCGTTCGACCATGGCCGACAGATTGCCGCGATTAGCTGCGATAGACGCTTATGGCCTTCAAAAACAACTAAAGACATAAGATAGACAGATTGATCAACAGTCTTTTTATAGACGACTAGATTTTTTGGGTTAGATTCGAAATGTCATTTTTATGAGACACTTATGTTCTAACCCTTATAGAGTTTTTTAAAATAAATATTCAAAATCAAAAACTTTAATTACACTGATAATCAAGAATTGGGGCATACACGTTTGGCACTACTTAGATGCACATTATTAATCTTTAACTAGTTATTGTTCATAAAATTTAAAATTCATTAAATGAGTTCCAAAATCAATTTTTCTAGTGGGGTAAGGCACGCAATTGACCTTAAAGGAGAACAAATTACGTCACGCACACAACTTTTAACTGCAAAGCTGTAAAAGGCCCTGAAATTTTAAAAAGTTAATGTGAGTAAAAAAGTCGATAGCGAGAAAGAGAAATTTTATTCAAACAAAAAACTAGGCCTAACATCAACTATGAATGGAATCGAAAAACCATTAAAAAAATCCGATCCAAAAAAATGAAATAAGAAAACGGTAAAATTCATAGTGAAATTGCCGCATGTGAACAAAAAACCACTAGCGAGTGAGAAAGCTTCTTTTTCCCACTCTACTTTTCTCAATTCAGTGTTTTCTCACTCTACTTTAAAATTAGAGTAAAAAAATTTCACGCCGCAAAACCACTCGCTTTTGTTGCTGCACTTCCTGTTTCGGCGTGACCAAAACCACTAATCCAATTTGACTTCAGAAATCACGAAAATGCGTGAACAGATATATAAAAAAAGACAGCGCCCCAATACAATTCAAATTCTTTGAATTGTAAAATCTCAAGATGTCCCCAGTAATAGCCACTATCGCTTCGCGGCTATTAAAAAGAAACCTGTTATCTTGTAAGAATATGCAAGATAGATGGTTATCTTGCACAATTTTTTCAATACTGGGTTATGATTGGTGTCTGAGGGGGTGACTGAGGGGGGGGGGGGGGGGTGCTGTGACTGAGGGGGGTCAAACAAAGCTAAAAATTGCCCTACATACAATGAAGTTGCCTCCTCAAAACAGCTTTGGTGAATCACATAATTAGAGACTAGTTGAAAAGTCTGGACCTCCGAGCGGTACCTGTTTATCTCGTTTTTGAGGACGAAAAGTCAAATGTAATTGACGAAAAGCAAATTAATTATGATAGATATCGCATTATGGCGCAGAGTGGAGTTTGAGGAAGGAAAAGAGATCCCTGAAATCTGTGGGCTCTTTCAAGTCTTTCCAGTTCCTCCTGTTCGTTGATGTCAATCTCGTGCTCATCCTTGCTGAACATACTCTCTATGATGTCAAGAATTCTGCCTCTGTTATCAGGGTAGTTCAGCAGATCTCCAAACCCTGAACAACAAAAAATTATTCAATTTTATAATGCTTTAAAAAAGGATCTATTCTTTTTCGGCCACCAGCTTAGGAATATGTTTTCTTACCCCCAGGACCACGTGCATTATTTTTACATAGTAACGTTCTATACAACTATACACATTTGTAATTGGGGGTCAAAAACACTGGGGGTGGACAGAATAGATCCCAAACCAGATTTTCTTCAAAAAATTGGGATTATTTTGGAAGCACTTGATGATTGGCAGGATCTTTTCTGTTTGTGCCCCACCCCCAGTTTGTGGGTACATATTATTTGAACCCCCCGACGCACGCGCCATATTTTTACATCATGATTTACTATGTAATGACACGTGCTCTGTAATTGGTGAGTGGATAACGTACTGGGGGGGGGGGGCACTTCCAATATTATACATCTGAAATGACAAGCCGAGTGTAAAAGTATTCACAATCGCAGATCATGTGAGCGAACTTTTGGACTGGTTCTTTACCTCAGCGAAACCAGATGACCCTCCGTGTTTCATATTCTTGCAACTTGATAATAGTAAACGCATGTAGTAATGAAAAGTCATTTTTGCTGAGAAGCAGAGAAGACTGGAAAGACAGAAATGCACACTTCGAGATTACTAAAGCTACAAAAGAGCTGCTAAGAGACTTTAATTCCCTAGAGTTTCACCAGTTTATACCGTTTTGTGAGGACTGAATTTCAATTTAAATTTGCTAATGCGAGCAAACGGATATTAGGAGCTTCTTTCAAAGGCACGATTTCAGTTGTAGGCAACAAAAATGGAACTATCGTCACTCTGGAAGAGTTTGGATACCATCAGACAGAAACTAAGGAGAACAAACAATTTAGGATAATCTGTATATTTTTTTATCATACTCGAACCTTCAACAAAAGTCTTCGGGTCTCCGTATACCGTGTTAGCTCCAGGTGGTGCGATCACTAATGGACTCAACTGGCTCAAAAACAGCTGCTGGTCTTTGAAAAACTCATGTCTGGCTTGAGCTTGGGCTGGATCTTCCTTAACATACAGCCAACCCTCGCCTCTCCTCTCTGCCTGTTCCAGTCTGAACATCCTTAGTTTTATGAAGTTTATGTCTGACTGGATTCGATCTTGAGTAAGACAAGCCAGACGTCTGTCTGTACAAGCCAGTTCGTGTAGCTTATTCAGCATCTCAGCCTAAAACGGGACTAATTGCAGTTGAACTTTGCAGAGTTTCTGCAGAGTTTCTGGTAAGAATATTGCAAAAAACTTGCAAAATCTTACAATTTTCCGTGTAAGTTCAAGAGACTAACAAAATAGGCGTGTTCTATATCAAGAGTTTTGCGAGATAGGCGTTGACATGCAGTGCACTGGCAAGATATGCTTGGGATCTGGTGCTCAAAATCAATAAACATTTGACCGTTTTATAATTTATTAGCAATGTTACAGCCGCGCTGCTGACTCTGTTGAAAAATGTGAACAGCTCTTTAAATTTTATTCTGAATCATTAATCAAATTTTGTTCCCGAATGCAATAGTGAAACGTGATTTCATCTTTGCATTGGGCAGAAAATTGTCAATTAATTGGTCAAATTTTAGAAAATTTTGATTTTTTTACAATGATGAAATGAATTAATAATCCAATCCGTTAAAGAGTTCTGATCAAATTGATTAATATAGTCAAAAACTGATTTTTAAACTGTCTAATGGATGATATATGTCAGTTCTCAGTGCTGAAAATTCTTTTAACTATTTGGGAAACAAAGGTATAAACAATGAACTGTTATGCCACTTTTAAACATTTTTTACTTTGACGCAATTCGTCGAAAATTACACAACTTCCATTTTCTTTATTCTTGAATCGTCATAGGACACTAATTTTGCTTAAATTTTGCTTTCCCGTTTGTTAATTCGGTTGATTTCAACAACAGAATCTATGCCAGTTTCAACTTTCAAATCTTTGGTTTGTTTTCTTTGAAGCTTTCCAGTCAAAAGTCCAGTGTGCGTGTTATTCAGAATATCCAGAGTTTAGAAAACAATAAAGCAGATACAAAATCGTATGATTTTCGTTTGTTTGGACTTCAATGTAACAAACTACACAATGCTTGGTATATAAAATGCTTAAATTGTGGTCAAAAGATAACACAGGAAGCGAATTCAATTCTAATTCTTCGATAAAATAGCCTCCACTTGAAAATCTTCACACATAATCGACATAAAGACAGTTAAAATATTTCTCGAAAGAAATAAAAATGAGAAAAATAAAAATGTGTCCGAGGACTATATCATCGGATTGAGCACCAAAGATCAGTTACAAATTTCCGGAAAACAGACTTTATACAATCCAGGATGCCCAGCTCTGACCTGTTTTTGATCAATTAATAGGACTTATACGGTGCCATAGAGAACTTACAAACCTCTGTAAGGTGCCGTATAAGGCCGAAATAATCTTTCTTAGGCACCGTAGCCAACCTGGTAAGGCTGTATCAACTTTTCTTTTGTAAGACTTCTAAGGAATCTTTCAAACATTCTTATTGTTCTTGTTCGTTAAAGAGATATTGTTCTTCATCCTCAAGTGCGCCAGTCGGTCATAACATTTTACCTCAAAACATTTTAAAATTAAAAATTTTGCTACAGCTCGTTATGAGGCCGTACCAAGTTTTGGAAGCCTTCTGAGGTGTTCTTCTAAGTTATAACAAAAAGCTATAGCATCGGTGCTTTCCTGAAACACAAAAATAACTCAAAAATTGGAAATAATAGAGGAGGCAAAACTCAACAATGTTAGCTGTTGTAACATTGAATTGGCAGCATATTAAAAACCAAACATCTCAATTGATTCAATGCTTCATATGTGTAGTAATCAAATCCTCATGTCTGACTAGGAAAATTCAAAATCATACAGATTGTACTGCAAAAAACTGAAAAATCAGTTTTTAAATTGACTTGAGAAAATTTTCCGACAACATTTTAGCATTTTGTTTTGTTTTAGTCTTAGATATTCTTGTATTTGCTTGGAGAGAACTTTATGACGCGGTCTTACTGTCTGCTCAGGTTGAATTCTCCCATGGCTAATTCAAGAACTCCGCTACTGACGGTCCCAACCCCAGAATGAAGAGGGAGCAGAGAAAAACCCAAAAATTTTACTGGAAACATCTCAAAAAGACATTTTATTATGAGAGAGTTTTCGGACAGTTTTCAGACTATTTCAATATTCATTGCACCTGATTAATTTTGCTAAGTGTTAACTATGGAACCTTATTAATCTTGATGCGGCCTTAAAACGATACTTAAAAATAATAAGGCCGTGTATGGTGCCGTAGTAAACGTGACAAGAACTTAGTATGGTTTCCTTCTAACACTTTTCCAGAGCCGTATTACAAACTTACCAAATTTTCCGGGGTCGGTCAACCTGAGTAATGAAAATGCCTATTGTACGCGCAATACTAGTCGAGAAATTCTCGGTACCGTCGTTGTTTTTCTAGTCGAAAACGGCGTTAGCCCTTATGATTGGTATCGTCGTTTTTGTTCGGTACTTACTTAAGAGATGTTCGTTACCGTCGTTTTTATTAATACACACAGTGAAGATACTAACCATCTTTTCTTCATTATTTTCACTCCTCGGCGATGTTTTCAGTTTCTGGTCGATGGAATAGATCTGTTGCGATAGTTGTCTCTGTTTCTTTGTTTGCTCCTTGATCATATTCTCTCTCTTCTCTTGTCTTGTTTGCAGTTCAAGTAGCTGCTGATGAAGACCAGTCATTTCTTCAAGTATTCTTGGTTTAATCTGATTGTTCCAGTGCTCTGCAACATTCTGCTCCGGAATATTACACTAAAAAGAATGATTGAACATGGGAAAGTGTGGGTTGGAAAGTTTATATGACGCGTGGAGTATACCCTAGAGATTCTGGAATTTTTATCGTGTAAGATCTGACAAATTTCTGACAAAACCATCTTGCTAATAGCCTGTAAGGGGATGCATCTTCTTATCAAATCTGATAAGACGTTTCTCAGATCGTATACAATAAAAATTCCTCTTATAAGTTCTTACACGATAAAAATTCCTCTTATAAGTTCTTACGCGATAAAAATTCAGTTTTATCAGGTCTTACACAATAAAAATTCCGCCTTATCAGATCTTACGCGATAAAAATTTCCTTTTATCTGATCTTACACGATAAACATTCGGAAAGCTATGACTCTAAAAGTTCTTGAAGAAAGGCATGCTCTTCAAATTGAAGACAATTCAGAGTTGCTTTCAAGCAGTAGCCGAAAAGCTACAGCATGAAACACTTAAGCGTCAGAGCAACAAAGAGAAAAGTATCTTATACTGTCTTTTATGACTTATAAGATATTGTAAAAAGGTTATTCCAGTGGCAAGGGCTTTCTCTGAAGCGCTGATTATCGAACTAGGCTGAAAAATATTTTTTTTTTCAAAGACCGAAACTATCCTGGACTGCTAAATTTAGTCAAAGTACCCAGTAAACACTCTCAATAAAATTGCCGCCAAAACAGAATCAAGACTCATTTTTTGTTTCATAATTGGTTAGTTGACCGACTTTTTAGTTTCATAGGAATTTGACTACGTTATACGGTTATATTGAAATCATTAAAACATGTCTTATAAGATCTTACACGATAAAAATTCCGTTTTATCAGATCTTACACGATAAAAATTCCATCTTATCAGATCTTACACGATAAAAATTCTGATAAGAGGAATGTTTATCTTATAAGATGTCTTATAAGATCTTACACGAAAAAATTCCTCTTAACTGAATTTTTATCGTGTAAGTTCTGATAAGAGGAATTTTTATCATGTAAGATCTGCTCAGATCTTACACGATAAAAATTTTTAGTCAGCATCTAATCAGATCTTACACGATAAAAATTCCACAATCACTGGGTTTCTAATATGTGCATGTATGTGTGTTTGCGTGGCTGTGTGTGTGCATCTGTGTGTGTTTGTTTGTGTGTGTGAGTGTGCTTTATGTGTTTGTCTCTCTCTCTCTCTCTCTCTCTCTCTGTCTGTGTGTGTGTGTGTGTGTGTGTGTGTTTGCGTGCGTGCGTGCGTGCGTACGTGCGTGCGTGCAAGCTTAATTGTGCCTTCAGAACCAAGTTTCTGTTTTTGTAGAAACCAAGTTTCTTGTTTCAGAAAACGATTGGCACTTGCGCTCCATTGTATTGTGAGACAAAATCAAAGGGACAAGATGAGCAAAAAAAAAATTATCAGTTTTTTTTTTCGAAAATTTACTAGTTTTTCTACTCCAATTTGCATCTCCATGATATTAAAGTTGTAGAGACATTTTAATCAAACTTATGCGTTGAAAATTAAATAATGATCAATCATAAATGATGAAGAGTGTGAAAAAAGGTACGAAAGCAGCAAATATCAAAAAATCATTCGATGTTTTATCTCAAAACCACATGTTTTATTGGGCCATTTAGGCGCAACATATCATACTTTCAGCTGACTAAAATGCGTAGCTAGAACAAATAAGATATTTCCAAAAATCCCATTCCCAAAAAATAATCAGACCAAAAATCAAATTTAAATGACAGAAAAAAAGTAGTCCAAATTCTGTTTGCAAACAAACACCTCTACCGCTCAGAGGATAAATTAAAAACCATTAGCTTCATAAAAGCAGTGTGAATAATTTTTTGCCAGAGATATTATTGCACAATTTTTATTTAAGCAAACTAAAATTATGACTCCCATTCTATTTTTTGTTGATATCGGACATTGGAAAGTCTCCAATAGATCGTTACTTGGATTGTAAGAAAAATTATGATGCAGACAATCAAAATTTTGCTCCAATTGATTTGATTTGTCCTTATGGCATATATTTCAATTTAATTGCGTTGTTTTCATTAACAGCTCGAGAGTAAAAAATTTGGCATCCAAGTATTGTAACAGCGAAAATACCATCCCAGACAGTGGAAACAAAATCTCGACCATGCGTTTTGTTGCATTAATCTAAATTACAGTCCTGTAAATTTGAACCACCGGTTTTACTCAGAATTGGGGATTTTTCATTTGCGGTATTTTAATTAGTGTTTTGTTTGTCTATACTTTTGTTACATGGACACAATATCTTCAAAAAAAGATTGATCAGTATTTTGACTTTTCCTTGTGTTGTTTTTTCGTCTTGTATCCCAGAGTCACGTAATCTTGTTACTTGATTACGCAGGTCTTGTTCACGTTTTAATGATGGCGCCTTCTACAGAAGATAAAAATTTCAATGTTTTCAGATAAAGACTCAAGGTTTTTATGGCTATGACAATATGTGAATTAATCAGAAATAAAATATTGGTTGCGATTGTTGTTCTTTTTGTATTCTTATCTTTTAGTCTGGCCGAGGATTGTTCTTATTGGTTTTCTACTGAAGAATCCCTTAATTCCTACAATGATTTGACTAGAAATTTAAATGTTTTTTTGACTTCAGAATAAACTGTTTAAAAAAATTAAGGAGCTTCTGGGTTTCACTCCTTAATCTGGCCCATTTTTGTCTACTTGCTACTTGGGACGTGGTCTCATTAAAACCAAGGCCCCACATTCCACAGATAGCATCAAAACGGAGTCTCCTCAAAAGATTCAGAATTGATCACTTTTTTTGTACTGTGTTGCTGTTCCTTAATGAAAAATGTAGCCGCTTGATGTTTTTCCCTAATTGTTGGTTTTTTGTTTGCGCAGAAAAACAGTTTATGAAGAAGCTAAGAAATGATCATCGCATTGTTGCAGAAATTAAACATAACTAGTGTTTTCAGTTTCTGCTTATTGATATTCATCGAGATAACAGTATTTTTTATATTGAACTTCAGAATTGGTCTTTTCTCTATCTATTCTTAATTTTTTAGCTTGAAGTTGACCTTAAGACTTCATAGTTTAAAGTGTTAAAAGAAATGTTTTCACTGCTTTTGTAAAAATTTCGCTACGATATTTTTCAATCTTATTGTATGGTGAACAGTTATGGTAAATTTAACGCAACTGAATTTCAAAATTTTTTCACAATTTAGTTGCTTTGCTTCTCAACAGTTTTCAAAAAATCTGTGATACATGATATTTCAAGCAGCGCATATTGTGAATTTCGTAAACAGAATGTGAAGATTTCCTTCTTCCCGCTCGTTGTGGTTTATTTGTGTTTTGTTTGTTGACAAAAAAATCTGACGTTGACGCAAAAATATTGATAGCCAAAGTTTTTCCAGATTTCAATGAAATTGATTTTTTTTCGGGATCTCTCAAGTTATCTAACTTTTTTTATCATTACGTTGTCTTCTTCTGAGTTTCTTACGATCTTCTGATCACTGTATTAAATACGGGATTTTATGAGCATGTGTAAGTCACTTCTCTCAGTAAAATAATTTTGCTCCCACGTCTTAATTCAAAATTCAGAATGTAGCGTTTGAACTATCTGCAATTTAGTCTCATTATTGACAAATTTTTTGTGTTTTTTAGTGAAACATAACAAAAACTCTCTATTGGTTTTAGTTTTTATCCAACGATTTGTTTACATTGCTAAAGTTTGGTATTGAAACGTAATAGCTCTTTTAGAATTTACCTTAAATTATGGTTACTTATTGTCTCTTGCTATTGAAACATGTTTAAATTTAGATTTTTCGGTCTAATAATATTCCTCATTTCGATTTGTGTTTTCACTTTATTGCTAATAAAATTTTCTCTGATGTAATTTGTCACTTTTGTTGATTTTGATATGTGGTGATCTCCTCTTTTAGGTTTGACGCCACAGTTTTCCGAGAACGTATGGAGTTTTGATTATAACAGTTTTGTTATTCGCGATGCCTCTTTTCTCATTTTTTTTCACATAGTTATTTGTATGTTTTTGTTGAATGTATGCACTTCGTTTTTGATAAATTAAAGTCCACTTGTTTTGTGGTTCTTTTCAGACTTTCATTGTCAGTTCTTGCATATGTAGGGCCAATTGCTTTTTTGACAGTCAGAGGTTGCTACTACTATAAAAGTGTTCGTATTCAAGTCATTAGTCAACTCATTTCTTCGCTCTTGTGCTGTATAAAATTTAACTGAGATTTTAATTTTTTTTGGTAAAATGAGTTGTTTACTTAATGCAATTGTCTTTTCTTTTGCATGACAACGTGTATTATCTGGTTTTATTCAAACAAAATTTTTGCCAGGTTGATTTTTCCCAAAACTTCCCTGTTTTACAACTGTGTCCTGTCTGAGAATCCATTTAACATCTTCGAGACTCTTTTACTCTGTGCTATTTTGAAATTTGCTTGTCTCTACATCTTGTGCCAACGCACATTGCCCAGCCTCAAAGTTATATTTTGTTAGCCAAATCAAATTTGCTCTCAATTTTAAATACTCAAAAAATAGCTAGGGTCATTTGCTCATTGAGTGCTTGGGAATTTTTATAATCAATAGAATGCTTTGTGCAACAGGCTTTTGTAATAGACGTTAAGTGTACCCAATTTTCTTTCTGGACGAGCAAGTTCATTTCAAATTCAGTTTTACACGGTGAAGATTTTCCGCAAAAATCTCGATTATTATTATTTAAAAAAATTGATTGTAACTATAACGTACGTACTATCCATTATCGGTCGACCACTGTCTTTTCATACCCGATATTGGTCGACCACGGTCTTTTCATAAGTCAACCTCTCAACTGAGGGTAGAATAAGATCACGGAATGGTACCTTTTCAGCGTAGTAACGTGTGAATGACGTCATATCGAGATCTCTGTACATTCTGTGCTCTTCCTCTCTTTGCCTACGTCTCGCTTCTCTTCTCCTGTGTCTATCATACTCTTCCATTCCCCTCCATAGTCTGTCATCAGTGATGTAGCCTCGAGTCCCAGCATCTGGTGTTGAAAACAGCTGACCCCTTGATGGTCTGAAAATGTTTCGTACTACTGTTAACTGTGCGTGGATAGCAAAAATATGTTTGAAAAACCAAGGAAAAAGCTGGTTCGGCCCGCGAGGCATGGCCGAACGCGCTAAATACGCAGCTCTTTAATAGTAAATTGGGGGGTTTATTTCCATGGGCGTTTATTTCCGTGGGAGTTTATTTCCGTGGGGGTTTATTTCCTATCTAAAATGAAGTGGGGTTTTTTCCGTGGGGTTTTTTTTCCGCAACCGCAAGTGGAGGGCTAAAAAAAATTTTAAATTAAACAAACGTGGCAGCTTGCAGGGAAACTAGCAAAACTCTTTCCTTCTGACAAAAAAATACTGTATTTTTCCTTTTGCGAAATTTCTGTCATTTAGTATTAGCAGCTGTTTGACCCCACGCAATTTTTGCTGACCTATGGGGGTTGTGGACAACTCTTACATATGTGTGAAATCTATTTGCTATCCTTTGTAAGTAGATTCCACGTGAAATCTACTCACCATTTTAGCTGTACAATTTAAAACCTCGCTTGTAATTACTTTTCTTAATTTTGTTTGAATGAAATTCATAAGGGCAGCTGAGTAATAATTGCGAAAAAAATCAAATAGAGTGAAATTTAATTAGTTTAATTACAGAAAATCTGGTTGAATAAAATCTGTAGACATCAAAAGAATGGATTTTAATTACACTAAGTGTGAATTTCAATCACATAAAGGGGATCTTTTCTAACAAGAGTGGAATGTAAAAAACTTCTAAATGTGGTCACGTTGAGAGTGTGAAATCTATTTTGAAATATTCTGTAAGTACTTGGAGTTATTATGAATACATGTTTGAAGATTGGTCGAGAGAGTCTTTTAAAAATGACAAATTAATGCCATTTTGCACAAAAAATTCAAGCTCAAACAACTGGGGCGTATTTGTTTTCATTTTTCTAACAGTCTCTGTTAGACACAACACGCTTCCAAGTCTAGTTTAAAAAAGTCAGTCCTGAATAATCATAACATTTTTTGAGTAAATTTACTCAAATAAATTAAACGTTTTGAAACTTGATGGTGTTATAGATATTTAAATTCTTCTATTTTTCAGGTTTCCCTGTCAATTTGTTGAACTGGAAAAAATTCGCTTTTAAGTATTTTGGATGGTATAGCATTGCATCACCTCAACAGCTTAATAAAATGCAAGTTGTTGAACAAAATGAAATATTGACTCTCATATACATTTATTTTACTGATGCATAATTCAAAAAATTATTGCAAAAAGTCAAACAAGTCGATCAGAAACAGTTAACTAATTTGAAAAAATAATTCATAGAAACCGTTTTTTATGTGATAATTCTGCCAGAAATGTTATCAAAACTGAAATGTCGCAAAATTTCATCATCTGCGTAAAAATTTGTTTTCAACCAAAATGAACTGACCTTTTCTTCAAGGTTTATAGGCATGAACCCGGCTGAAATCATATTTATCCGGGTCAACCTCTAAAAAATCAATCTTCATTATGTCGAAAAAATCAGGGTCACGATGCGACCTATAAAAACCCCGCCCGCTGTCTATTCACGGGAATTCAACACTAAATATCTGGTTGTTCTAATACGCTAACCCGGCAGAAACCCGACTGTTTTGCAGTCCATTGAAGGAGTTCCTGCGCATTTCGGATCGTTTAGGAATTAGGGGTTGATTGGGTCTGCGCTGTAGAAAGTCTTGCGTCCAGTGAGATGGGAATCGGGTTCCAGGTTCGTATCTTGGGTGCAGAGAGGCTGAAAAAAAGCCCCGACCGTAAACTCTGCCCAAATTGAAATCTGGACTTAACCTTATGAAAATACCATCCTCGACTTATAATGTCCATGAAAACATAAAGCTCGATGGAAATGGCAACAAAAAAACTTTTTCTTCACTTCAGTGAGAGCTTCGACTGGAATCAAACTGGACTGACCTGGGCTGGATAGTCTGGACTCAAAATTAGCAACCTAGAGTGTGTATTGACCCAAAATGCTCTTTTGTACAATGTTTTGACAATTGAGGAGCAACTCGACTAAATTGAATTACAAAAGGGCAAATCTAACACAGACGTGCTTATAAGCACGTCTGTGTTAAATTTGCCCTTTTGTAATTCTGATCAGTCTATATTATGACATGAACAGAATCTGCACAAGTGTAAAAATGTCTATATACAGTCTATGGATTTACACTGGCTCAGTACTGGAATACTCTGGATGGTCAGCCCGGGTAGTCTTATCATGACTCAAAACACGATTTCGTCATTTTTTATGAATTTTAGTTATTGTAAATAAATTGCTCTTGCAATTTGTTTTTGACAATTAACTCCAAAGTTTTACTTGTTCTGATAATTCTGGTTTCACCCATTCTTATGAAATATGGTTTTGTTATGAGAGCCGCTTAAGAGAGCTATTGAAATGAAAAGTGGAAAAACCAAACAACTTTCAGTCTTTTAACTGTCAACTATTAATTGATAGGTACAAAACGCAAAACTGTTTTGAATTATTCAGAAATTTAGCAACTGTTTTATCAATTTTGTTTTGTTTTATCGTTTTTGTCACAGCCGGGGTCACTCGTGGAATAAAAAAGAGGATTGGGAAAACCTAAAAAATCAAACGCAATGTTTGAAAAATGAGTTTTCAGCTGAAATTGATAAAATTTTCCGATAAATTTTAGTTTTATTATACTTATGTAAATTTAATACTAAAAAAGCAAAAGTAGCGTAAAATATAGAGAAGAATAAAAGAAGAAAATATCTATTATTCCTCAATAAAAGTTGCTGTTCTTAATATTATAATAATATAATGCAATTTTGCATCAATTCATTGCTTAAAACAAATGCAAATGTATCTAGGGCAAATTTTGTGAAGATTGTGCAAGATAATTATATCTCTGGTAGATCTCACAAGATATCCATTTTTATGGCAGGTCTCGCAGAATATTGACAGAATAGCCATTTGGTCTCGACTAAGGTTTTTTTTATTTTAATCAATTTCTTTACAACTTTGCAAATTTATGACACAATTTTTCCAAAGTATTGTCTCGAAATG